>NC_048895.1:76724315-76793059 GCF_011077185.1 Oxyura jamaicensis | reverse complement strand
TTTTTTTTTTTTTTTTTTTTTTTTTTTTTTTCCTTCTCTTTTCCTTATAGCTCTTCCCAGATACAACCTGTTTCCTTCCATTGCTGATTTTTATGTCAATTTGTTTCTTTAAAGTGCTACTTAGCAGTGCTGATATCAGGATATTTCATGCTTTATGTGGAGGAAAGATTGGTTGTGTCATAACTGTGATAATTACTAACAAGGTGAAAGTTGTCTGTATACAATAATGCTGTTGGTGTGTGAATACTGATGGAAGTCTCTCCTTCTACTGCACTTATTGTCTAGGAATGAGACATAAGTCCAGAAGAGCTTAGGAGCTGATGTTCCCAAGTTTGATCCAAGATCAACGATGGCTGTGAGGAAACACCAGCATTTTCTCACACCTTCTTAGGTCAATGACATAGATTTGCTCACATTCAGGATAGCGTTTCTAACAACTGTGTCTTCAGGTTCTCTGTCTTCACTGTAAGGTATTTTTCTTTTTTTTTGGACCTTATTGAGAAATTGCTTGTGAAAATACTGAAACTGTTGAGACATAACTGAGCTAAAGAGAAGAGGCCTACTGATAGGCCTCATGACCAGGATTTCACCAAAGGTATAATCTGAAGCAAAATATGAATTTGTGATGAAGACTTTTGTGTTCATCAAATGTAGACAGACAACTTTCTACAATGAAAACTGTTCTCATGAAGCAACTGAGATGATCAAAGTACAAGAAGAAAAGAAATGAACCTGTTCTGTGCCTAGTTCAGGTTTGCTTTGTCCACCACACAAGCAATACTAGTGGTTGTTTTGTTTCTCTCATTCTATGCATGTTTGGTAATCAAAGTATACACCTTGTGCATCATAAAGAAGTGTATTATTGTAGTGGAGAAACAAAAGAGATGATTGTGGAGGTGCAATTGCATTGTTCAGACCTTTTTATTATAACAAAAACATCACTGTGTCCAGAGATCTCCAGCAATAATTCCTCTTGACTGCAATAAGTGCCTACTTTTGAGGAAGAGAAAGCTGATGAGCTGCAGGCTTCCCTGCTGCTAAATTCATCTAACAACACACTCCTGATGTTTTCTGCTTTAAAGACCAATAGGAACTTTATAGATTGGTTGGTTGCTCTTCTTTTCAGTCTAGCTCAGATCCTGAAACTTTTCTGTTGATCTGTAAAGCAAGATGCAGTTATCTTACTAAATAGCATCAGATTTGAGCATTATTCATCTACACTATTATGCTAGCTATGGTAATATACATAATTTTATAGAGATTTGTAACCATAATTTTCCTAAATCACCCTGAATGTAAAGGACCTACAGATTCTATAGTTTGGCCTTATGCTGTCATCTACATTATACGGTGATTATATTTATTTCTATAAAGATAAAAACCAAACTCCTGAAATGAGGCATCCTGAAATATCTCAGAGCTTTAAACTTGGGCTCAGACCAAATCTGAACTTTGAGACTTTGGTTTTTCTCTGGTTCATTGTTTCTGATGGTGACCTAAATGGGAAGAGAGAAATTTAGATCTGTCTCACTTTTATATATATATATATATATATATATATATATATATTTAAAAAAGGAAGACCAGCTCCTTTGACAAATAGATATATTTTCGGACACACTTTTTTTTTGAATAAATTTTTTTTTTTTTATTTTCCTCCAGCCTCTGTTATCATCAGCGGTGTATATGATGTGCTAAATTAGAACTAGATGAATAAGTGCTCTGGCAAAAGCTATACTTTTATTATATGAGAACATTGACAGAAAGTACAAGCAGATACCATGAAAAATGCAGTTTTGATGAGACAGCTAGGCCTCTAACCTCGAACAGAATATACACTGGATGCTCATTTGGAAAGAACAAAATGTATCACATTCACCCACTGATTGTATGAAAAAAATAGTTATTGGGAAATAAATACATAAAATTCATATAACCTCTGTGGAATTATATGTGGAGGTATTAAATGTATTGTCATGTTTTTTGCTGGGATAAAGTTAATTTTCTTCCCAGGGGCTCCCACAGTGCTTTATTTTGGGTTTTCATGAAAATAATGGTGATGACATATTGATGTTTTAGTTGTTGCAGAGCAGTGCTCACACAAAGCCAAGGCCTTTCCTGCTCCTATTGCTGACCTTCCAGCAAGGAAGCTGGGGGTGTTAGGAGCTGGTAGGGGACACAGCCAGGACAGCTTGGCCAGGTTGGCCAAAGGGGTATTCCATACCATGTGGTGTCATGCTCAGCAATAACAGCTGGGAGGAAAGCAGGAAGAAGTGTGGGACATTCAGAATAATGGCATTTGTCTTCCCAAGGAACCATTACATGTGATGAGCCCTGCTATCATGGAAGTGTCTAAACACCTGCCTGCCAATGGGAAGTGGTAAATAAATTCCTTGTTCTGCTTTGCTTGTGCATGCAGTTTTTGCTTTACCTGGTTATCTGTCTTTATCTATCTCAACATGTGAGTTTTCGCCCTTTTATCTTTCCGGCTCTCTCCCCCATCCAACCTGGGGAGAGTGACTGAGTGGCGGTGTGGGGCTGAGCTGCCTGCCAGGGCTAAACCACAGTATATGTTTGCATAAGAACAACAAGATTTAATTTTAATCGAATACCAGTTGTACTAGTCTTAAATTACTTAAATGCACACAGAATACCATCACTAAAGAAGTAAGCAAAGCTGCACTGGCTTTTAAAGCCTAACTATATATATACGTGTGTATACATATATATTTATATATTTTCCTGAACACTACAGAACATGTTTCTGCTCTTGATGTATGCAAAATGTATGGTAATGCTTCTTGGCTGTTTTGCCATCTTTGTCACATACTTTAATGGTTTTCCATTACATTGTGACTAGCACTGGCAGAAACATCTCATAATCTTCCATGCAAGTGTCAGCAGGTTGGGGAGGGGAGAGGATGGTCTTGTGCTTGGTGTGCAACTGGGCCACTGAGATAACTTCTCCAACTGCTCTCATTTAAAAAATTCTTCTGGAGTTTGGTATTGGCATTATATGCCATGATGGGGCCTATTTCCACTAAAGTGTGCCTCTTTTCTCTTTGCTCAACTGCTGGCAAAGAGCACTCAGCAGTACTTTTCTGTTATTTTCGCCAGAGTAATCTTAGGGTCTGTAATGGCTGATTTTGCAGACACTTTTCTTTTCTGAATGTGCATTTCCACTTACACAGAGCTGGGTTTCCATTCTGCTTCTTTGTCAATATTCTGTATTTAAAGTCATTGGTTTCAGCTTTGCTGGTGGCTCAGCAGTCTTGATCCCATGGTGAATGGGAAAAACATTATAGAAAGGGACAGCAGCATCCTTCCCATCATCAGCAAAGTTTTGTTCTGAAGCAAGGCTAATTTGCACTGAGAGAAATTCAGACATAGATAAACAGGATATAAAATCATTACTTTACACACTACTGGAACCAACTAAAAAGTGGTGTAAGAGATGTGAAGAGTTAAATATGTGGTGTAGATTTATAGCATTAGGGCTTGTTTCTCTGTCTCTGTGCACAGCCTGTCTCCCTGAAACTGGAAATTAATGTGTTGGATGGGCTGTCTTTGACATTCATTTTCATCATTCTGATGTTCAGTACTCCAAACCAACTTTCTGATAATGAAGTTCATGCTAGAAGGACATAGTGGACTTTTATACATTAGACAGTCTAATTTGTGTGCAGGACTAGTACTGCTTACCTAATGTTTAGTGTAGCAGCACTGCCAGATCTGAAATGGTTAGTGGTCTTGTCAGCATTTTCATTATGAAACTCAGTATTTTGGGGTTTAAAACTCAACTGTTACATTTGAGTAGAGGTGCTGCTCAATACATGCTTAGTCTGCAAAAAAATAATTTTACAAATTTTACAATTAAATCAGTATTTCAATTTGATTCTTTCATTAAGGATACCCCAAAAATACGAAATAATATGAGTAAATGAGAAATTTATGTTTATAACAGATATTTATTTATTTATTTATTTTTTCTGCAAAGCATGAGTTCTGATGAGTCCTGAAAGTGAATTAATTGCTCCTAAAGTTTGCCAGATTGTGTATGTATTTTATTCCATTAACATAGGCATTTATTCTTGACTAGAGTAGCTGCTCTTGAGTGGGATTTGGGTGGCTTGGTAATGACAAGCTCACTTACAGCCATTGCCCTACTACTGAAACATCTGTGCTCTCCTGATGATGAGCAGACGTGGGCCTGTTTGGATGCCAAATCTTCCCAGCTCTCTGAATTTCATATGTACGAAAGTGTACCTCAGTAGCAAGTAAGCACAGGACTATGCAAAACTGGGCATCCTCAAGCATTTGCTACCTCTATCAGTCTTCAGCATGGCTTTTTCCTAACTTCACCTTAACCTTCAGAAACATTGGTAAGCTCCCATCCCCAACACAATAGACAGAACAACACCTTCATTTTACTCCCAGCATTAGATCCTATTTCTCATAGAGGGTGTCACGGATTTTTTTCAATGTTGTAATTATTTCTGCTCCAGGTACATTATGGGCTGCTGCCTGTTATTTGGGCTGTGGGATGGTATAGGTTTCCATGTGAGGCAGCTGGCCAAGTCCGGGCTCCAGGCAAGAAGCCAAGGCCTCTTTCTATTGTTGTCATTTTCTTTCCTCACTGATGCAAGATCTTCCTTCCTCTCAAACTGATACAGAGACTATTAGAAAATTAATCATACCTCATGTGTCTTGGGGAATATACTTGATTGCCCAGTCACTAATGTGTGAAAATCTTACACCGGAATAATGCCATATGTCAACCTGTGGCAATATCAGGAAAATATTGACAGTGTTTTATTAATGAAATGTTGTGCTTGAATGACCTGTAGGCTGAACATCTAGGCTACATAAATTTAAAATAATGTCTCAGATATCACTTGATCTAAGGTCCCTTCATCAACAGGTATGTTGTCTCCGTGGTCAGTGATAAAAAACTGCTATTGTCAAAAATGCATGTCAAAGACTAGAACTAAAAAACCTCTCACATTGGTATGCTGATGAGGAAGTTTTTCATTTCATATATATATATTGTTTTAAATGTCTCTGTGATTCAGTTCCCAATGGCATCTCCCTAAATATACTGGGTACATGGACATATGTTATCAAGTTTAAGTTCATCACTGTTAATTTCTCCACTAATTATATCATGGGTGTCTTTACACTAAAGTATTAAAAAAGTATTTTTTTCCAGAGATTGCTACTAATAATTTTTACCTGTGTGTCTTCATAAGGATGAAAAAGAGAAGCCATAAGAAGTCAGCATAAGAAGTGCAAATTAAACAACACAGCAGAAATATTAATTAAAAGAGGTTAATTGGGTTGGGGTGGTGTGGTAGAAAATCCTCTGCATAGCCATGGGATATTATAGTTCTTGATCATTCTCAGGGACAGGAAAACAAGGGGTTTGGAATTACAGCATCGAGGAGGAAACACAACATAAGCAGCACTTTCACTTAATATTATTTCCCAAATTTCCAAAGCTAGAAAGTGTGCTTGGGCAGCTTGCTTTAAAAAGAAGAGGAGAATGTACACAGCACCAGGATCTCTCCAGAGTTTGCCAGTTCTGTCTTGTGCAGTAAATCCTTGTGGCCAGCCCCACAAACTATCTGGCACGGTGAAATCATTAACACAGCCCTCAAATAAAGAGTATGCTTATAGAGCTTCTTTCTCATTTTTGGCCTTTCTTTTAAATTATTTTCCCTTATTTGTAACTCCAAGTGTTTTGACACTTTCTTCGATAAAACAAAGTATACTCATTCTTTTCTCCTCTACATTTGTTTCTCAGAGATCTGACAAACATGAAGCTTTTTCTTCCCCATGGAGGAGCAAACAATATGCGTGCATGATCATTTGCATTATCCTGTCTCCCACACAAATTTTGGAGTTCACAATAATCTAGTGTCTTCCTTCACTACACTACAAAATCCTGTCTATTTAATGGAAAGTCTTAGTGCCAGAATTTTCCAGGCAACTGCCTCTCTGCAAAAAATAGCAAGCAGCGTGTGGAGGGTATGAAGCACATAATCTTCATAATCTTTCAATGAGATTCAAATTTGAGTTAAAAAATGTTTAATCCACTACAGTTGAAAAGTTGCATCAAAAATTGTGGTAAATATAAGAAAAGGTGATTTATGAATTGCAGGTGTTTATAAGAAGGAATCAGCCTGCTAATCAGCCATGACATTTTCTATGAAAATATTTTAACAGTTTCATCTAATTCAATGTATCATTTTTTATGGATCAATACAGCCAACTTTTTATGTAAAAAAGGTTCATCATTAGAAAACGCAAAATTTCTGTTAGGATTTTTTTTTTTAAAAAAAAAGATTTCTCTGTCAGTTGTCGGTATTGCTTTGTTTCATTATCTTCACAGTCTGGACAGTAAGCATTTTTCATCATGTCTGAAAATCCCATAGTGAAATTTCATGTACCTTTTTTCCTGTGCAACCAATGTTTTTTTGGAAAGTGGTAGGCAGTAAAATGATACTTCACAGCAGAGATAATTGTTGTGGGTGAGTAAAATGTTGCTTCTCAATTACCCAATGTGATAGAAAAGCAAAGTACCATACCAAACACCCAGATTAAGACTAACAATCTATCAGGGACATGCCTCTCAAGAACACAAGAGCTACCCTGCCATGTCTCGATATATATAGGGAATTAAGAAGAGAGTGAAAACTTGACGTTTTTTTTCTCTGTCAGATTTGTTAAGTTTCTTTTAACCCTTCAATGCTGCCAATTGGTGTTTTGTCAGCTACAATTTTAGGAGAATGCCAGCATATTCTTTATGATTTTGGTTGCCATGGATAAGTATAATTCTTTGTTTATTTTTTATTTCCTGAAACACTGTGTATTAATAATCAGAGCACTTTACATACTTTCTTATATACATACAATTTCTGCAGACTATTCATTATATTTGTTTTTGATAGAACAAGTATGCTAGAATGTGGGGCCACTTTAAGGACTGTCAAACTTCAGCCAGCTTTTAAAGGTCAAAGCCAACTGTGACACCTACAGTTCAAATGTAATTAGTTGGAGATTTACTGGGATTTTATGCCAATCTCCCAGTAGCTTAGGGGTGACATAGTATCTAACCTTTTGGGATCCCAAGAGAAGTTCAGGTGGATGTGGGGGTAAACAGCAAAATATACTAGGTAGCATGCCGTACCTTTTAGCAAGTCATCAGTCTCTTAAACTGTGCAAGCAGCAAGACTGCATTCAGTATGTTCTTTTTAAAAAGAAGTAAACCACCGGCCTCCAACATGGCCATCTAATACGAAGTTGATGTGTTTATTTAAAGCTTAGCTCATTCTGTATGTTCTTGGATCATTAAATTGAAGGACTTGTACAGTCGTGGTTTTTAATGAAGCATGTTTGAATAATTATGCTAATTTACAAAGCACTAGAATCAAATCAAGTGATCAAAGTTTTCATGATTACTACCATGTATTTGTAACCCACCCTGTCACTGATTTCTGGATAGATAGATTCTAGCCATGGTTGTTTTTTTAGTTTTTATTTTTATTTTTTCATTTATTTAGAATTTGCCATTAATCAATGCAGATTAAAAAAAAAAAATACACTAGAAAAGAAATACATTTTGCCTTATGTCTCTATAGTGGACTTTGTATGAGTTTGAAGGCAATATAGCTCCAGCAGACACCAGTCTAAATACAGTCTACAATCAATACTGTATTCTGCTTTGACAGAAAGCTGAATTTTTATCTGTTAAATGTGTGAGCTTGGGGCAGCTCCATGTCTGAAGTGGTTTAAATTTGAAATGTGATGTGCTGCAAAGAAAGTTGATTGACATCTTTGTTTATTGAAAAGTATTACATGAACAACAAAACACGGGCAGATACAGAACACTCCATTGCAAAGTGCAGCTGTGTTATTTTTCAATCCTGTGAGTTCTGCCCCTTTGATGCCTGTCTGATATAATAAAACTGCAGGACATAAAACAAACAAGAATCGTCCTTGATTCAATAGTCACAAATTTGGACGAGGGTGGATCTACATATTAGTTGCGGGGGTCTTATTTCAAAAATGGTTACTTTTTTTTGGTTTAATGGTTCTGAATTTGAAACTAGATTAGTATATAGTTAGTTAGCAAGTTGTCTGAGGTTGCTTGAAATATTTTAAAATATGCACTAGAAGAGGGGAGAAAAGAACAGTGATGACTAATCTTAAAGCATTAAACATGCAGAATGGAGAATTAAGTTACATTTAAATTTCATGTTAGAATAATTATGCTGTTCACTGACATTTTCCCATGTTTTATTAAACCTTTATTATGTGAAGGTAAATAGAGGTTAATTCTGCTGTTATCTCTTTCAATAAAGTATTATCTTTAATCTTGCATTAATAAAATAGTAGTAAATTGCACAATGGGGGTAATCACCACACACAAATTTAGACCATTCTAAAATCTCTTAAGAATACATTGCAGCTCAAAATAGAAAACATGAAGTATAATGTAACTTACAGAAAGTAGAGTGCTTTTCTCTTTAAGAAATTTATAGCTACATTTCTTCAATGTATTGACTTATTGGCAATATATATTACCTACAAAAGCTTTGAGCTATGCCGTTCATGTACAGAGTCAGTTTGTCTTTTAGTCACTGCATAAGTTTCCTTGCCTTGCTTATTACACAGTAAACATGATTAAGCGGAAGTGTTTGTCTTTTACACTTTACTGTAGAGTACTGAGAGAGAATGCTTTGGGCATTTTCCATGGTCAGCATAGAATATGCTGTGTCTTTGATTCCTGTGCATCTCTCTTTAGTGATAGACACTAACTGCTGCTCACCAAGCCACACACATTCCCAGCTCACTCAGTCTCTCCTGATATGCTCCAGTCCCTTAACCATTTTTGTGTCCCTTTGCTGGAGTCAGTTTAGTATGTCCCGGTCCTGCATGTGCTGATGAGCCCAGAACTAGACCTAATGCTCTAGAGGTGTCTCATCAATGGTGAGTAAAGCTGAAAGATCATCTCAGTTGACGTGCTGGTAATATCTGCCTAATGCAGCCCAGGATGGTATGGGCCTTCTTTGCTTTGAGATTGCACTTCCAGCTCATGTTCAGCTTGACCCCAAGGGCTGTCAAGTTATTTTCTGCAGAAGTTCTGCCTGTACTGTGCATGGGGTTATTCCTCCCTAGGTTCAGGACTATGTACATTGCCCATTTTCATGTGTTGGTACATTTCTCCAGCCTTTAGAATTTTCTTTGAATGGCAGCACAGCCATCTGCTTTGCCAGTCATTCCTCTGCATTTTCTATAACCTGCTGAGGGTGCACTCTATCCCATTATGTAGATTATTAAGGAAGAGATACAATATTGGCCCCAGTATCGACTCCTGGGTTATACCGCAACTGATGGTCTCCAGATGGACTTTGTGTTGTTGATCACAATCCTCTGAGACTAGCAGTTCAGTTTTCACTCCACCTCACAGTCCACTTATTTAGTCCATGCTTCATCAGTTTGTCAGTTTGTTGTGTTATTGGAGACAGTGTCAAAAGCTTTACTAAAGTCAAGAAAATAACATTCACTGTTCTCCCCTCGTATACCCAACTAGGCATCACAATGTAGAAAGCAATCAGGTTGGTTAGACAAGATTTCCCCTTTTTTAGGTCTAAGCTGACTACTCCCAGCTACTGTCCTTTATGTGTTTGGAAATGGTTTCAATGATTATTTGCTCTGTTACCTTTCCAGGGACTGAGGTGAGGCTGACTAGCTGATTTCTTCCTTCTTGCCCTTCTTGAAGATTGGTGTGAAAATTTTCTTCCAGTACTTTGAAATATCCCCCAGCTGCCATTACCTTTCAAAGATAGTCTGGTGTGGCCTCACAATGATATTGCCTAGGTCTTACAACACTTGTGTATGTTCAGCTTCTTTATTCTACGCTGATCCTCCTCCAGTGCGGGTAAGTCTTCCTTGTTTCAGAATCCCATTTGTCTCAGGGACTTGGGATTTCTGAGGGTGTAACTTAAGTTACACCTTATTTCTGAGGGTGTAACTCAACTTAAACTGAAGGTAAAGAAGGCATTGAGTATGTTGACTTTCTCTGTGTCCTTTGTCACTAGGTTCACAGCTTCATTCAGCAGTAGGTCTGCATTTTCCTTTACCTTCCTTTTGGTGCTGATATGTCTGTTAGAAGTGTTTCTTGTTGCCCTCCGTGACCCTCTCCAGATTTGTCTTCAGATGGCCTTTGGCTTTTCTACTGCCATGCCTGCATTGCTTGCAGTGTCTCTATACTCCTCCTGATTCACCTGTCCCTGTTTCAAGCTTTTGTAGGCTTTCTTCTTATGTTTGAGGTTAGGTGGGGACTCCTTGTTTAACCACACAGCCTGTCTGCCATCTTTGCTTGATTGCTGTACATTGGGACGTACCATTCTTGAGCTTGGAGGAGGTGATCCTTGAAAATCAGCCAGTGCTCTTGGATCAGTCCTTTCTCCAGGACTGTAACCCATGGGATTCTTCCAAGCATGCCTCTGAAGGTGTCGAAGTTACCTCTTCTGAAGTCCAGGGTTGTGATCTTGTTTTTTGCCTAGTTCCCTCCCATCAGGGTCTTGAACTCCACCATCTCATGGTTGCTGCAGCCAGGGCTGCCCTGTCTTTCAGAGCTTCAGATCTCTGACCAGTTCTTCCTCATTTGTAAATATGGGATTCAGCACATTTCATTAGCTTCTTGACCACCTGTGCCAGGAAGTTATTATCAATATCCTCTAGAAACCTGATGGATTGCTTGTGCTATTCTATATTGTCCTTCAAGTTGCTTCTTTCAGTTATCTCCCTCATCAGGAGGTATTAACTTACTGTAGTATTAACTTACTACAACATTTCTTATGTTACTAAACATTTCTTATGTTTGTTTGCCTGCTAATCCTGACCCATAAAGTCTAAGATGATTTATCAGTTATGTCTAGTCAGAATTCCACATATCCATTCTGTGATTTTACATACAGGGGAACTCCCCCTCCTTGCCATCTTGCTCTCGCCTTCCTGAAGAATCTGCGTACACCTGTTGTGGTTACAGTGCTCACACTGCAGTTGTGTGAGCTATCCCACAATATCCATGTGATCCCTGTAAGAGTCTAGCTCTGCAACTGCAGGCAGATTCCTAATTTCTCCCTTATGATGTGTGTACTACTACATGTTAAGTTGCGCGTTATTGTGTGGTCTGACAAAACTTTTAAGAAAGTTTTCTTAGCCCTCAACAAAACCAGATTTCCTATCTCAGAAAAAGACTAGTCTGTGCATGCACTTTTTTTTTTTTTTTTCTTTATTTAACTTAAAGGAATAATGTCTTTATTACACTTTAAAGAGCATACTGTAGTTTTTTGTCATTTATTTATTTATAGTATATATACATTATTATTAGCTTTAAACTTTGTTTTTATCAAGCTACAGAATTTGCTATTGAGTTTTGTCAAGTTTGCATAACAAATTTCTCCCCACATTACCTCTGCACATTGCCTTTCCATTTTGCTAGGTTCTGCATGTGCTGTAAAGTCCTTCTCAGAGCTACAAGGTAATGGTCAGTTACATTTTGCCATGAATTCTATTTCATTATCTGAAGTGTCCATAAAGTTATTATTTTAAAAGCATGAATGTCAATAGATCTGTAAAAGGCATTTATCAAACAGCTTCACTGCTGGTAGGAAAGAAAGAACTCATTTTGAAAGTGCACCTGTGAACCATGAGGAGTGAGATAATTCCTTACTTGCATGCTAGTACAGTAATATGATCAGAGTACTAGGGAAGATTTGCTATTGCATCCAGGACTGATTTCCTAGACTTTCTTCCAGTGTGTCTTTTCAAAATACAACTTGACTGAAAAGCACTTGGTTAGCTAATCAACGTTACTCCACTAGGTTCCGAGAGGTCCAGTGAATCAAATTTCCAAATCAACAGTTTTTTGAAAAACAGTTAAAATTACAGTTAAAATTTTTGAAGCACAGCTAGACTACTCTGAGTGATTATATTTTGGTAATATGCAGTCTTAATTAGAGATGTGCAGGTTCTTTGCAATAAAATGCAAGCATATGAGACTTATTAGTCTTCTCAGGCTTGAAATACAGATAGTGCATGTTGAAACATTTGCTAATCGTACTTGTTTGCCTGAAATTTATCCTTGCAATGGATGAACTCCCACCATTTTATTGAACAGTACTACAACATTTAAGGATAGTAAGACACAAAGTTTTTCAAAAAAACTGTTGGAGATTAATGTGTTTGCCCCCTCTTCTCTCTGGAACACGGAACACGGGCACCTGAAATTTAAATCCAACCCATGAGTTCTGAACCAACTGAAAATGAAGTACATATATGCATAGATCTCCAAGAGGTGGTACATGTAGCCACACATTTTTTCTTTCCCTTTTTTTTTTTTTTCTTTTTTTTTTCTTTTTTTCTTTTTTTCTTTTTTTTTTCATTTTTTTTTTCTTTTGTTTTGTTTTGGCTGTGGGATGACTTGAAGCAAGATTTTGCTCCTTGGACATTTTTTTTTGGGCAAAAAGCCATTTCTCTTAGTGTTTTACAAGCTCTAGTGCCAGAGAGGTGGTACATAAAGTCTCAGTAAGTATTGAAAGCGTTTTTTAAAGTGGAAATATTCAAAGCATGCATGAGTCTCTAAGCATCTGTTCCAGGGACACATTAATGCATTTGAAAGGATATTAAAGCTTAGCAAGAGGGAAAAAAAGTCCTAGTGGCAAGATGTAAAACTGCTTAACAGAATTACATCCAGAACTTTGTGTATTTGATATGAAAAAATAAATCATCTTACAGTTGCTCACATTAAAGCCTCATGTTGATTTGGGAGCTTTTAGGATCTTGGACAGGTTTCATTTTTCTGGTTCACATAAGCTGTGTGCGTATTTGTGCAACTGCTGAACCTCAGATCAGGATTGTTGGTGACCCTGTGCACTATTTGAGGATTTGTCTAATGTGCAAATTTAAGACAATCATTATGTATAGTAAAATATATATATATATTATCCGCCTTTTCCCCCAGTAGTCAGTTAATAATAGCGGTCATGGCTTGATTAAGAATCCTTCTCAGTTTAATGTTTCCAATTAACTTGCATGGTTTTGTGGCTGACTTGATGGCCTAGATAAAGCACAGGCTATTCTGAAAGTGGCACCAAACTTCATTTCTGGACTAAGGGATAAGGGAAGCCTTGAGCTTGAGTTCAGCTCTACCTACTGGTGGATTAGGAGTGTCATTCAGACTTGAGGAACTCTAAATTCTATTTAGGATGAGGATCAGATTAATATACAGAAATGTATATTTCTGTATATTCACACTGTGACAGAGTGAAGGCATCTTGCTGCAAATGTAGTGGATGAAGACTTGCTGTGGGCTTATGCCGTAGATAGTCTCCAAATGGTAGATCTGAAAGAAGGTGAAGGGTTGCTGAGATTCTGGGGGAAGAGAAACACAGGCCATACCTAACACATTCCTCAGTTGGGCATTGGGCTGTTGGCTGCAGAAACAGGAAATTCTTTAACATGTTATTAAATTGTGTCCTGTGATTTAGGGTTGATTTTAGTGAAAAAATAATAATAATAATAAAAAAAATGAAGGACTGAAGGATGGGAGGTTACCAAAAGAAAAAGCAAAGTTTGTCTTGGACCTTCTGCTGTCTTGGGCCTCATGACGTCTTAGAGACTACAGTGAATATAGTGGCAAGGGGACTAATGTGTTATGGACAGAAAACATAAAGTTCTTTTTTTTTTTTTTTTTTTTTTTTTTTTCCCCCTTAAGCCAAGGAAACATGGATACTTTGAAAATGCAATCTCTTGTGCGACATGAAATAAATATGACAAATGAAAAGGAAAGAGCAAACTGATTACCCTAATATTAAGAGTATGAAGTGGAATTTATAAATACCTTTGCATGTTCAACACCCAGTCCTGCACAGGGCATGTTAATGCTTGTCACAGAATTTGAAATTCATCTAATCAGAATGGAGCCTTTGAGATGTTTCACACCTGCAAATGCATCAAGTGGCTAAACCTTAATCTTTCACCATAATATGACCTACCTATTTCGTTACTGCACATTTGCTACAAGAACATTTGCATGGACAAAAATATGATTTCTCTCACACGTAACTAAAGTTAAAATGCATGTAACATACAAATGTAGCATCTTACTTCTTGGATTGTTGTTTACATTTATTCTTAATTCAGCATAATATTTAGCATCAACAGTTTAAATGCAGACACCAGCATTTCCATATCAAAATATCTTTTTTTTTTTTTTTTTTTTTTTTTTTTTTCAAAGATGAATCAATAATATTGTATTTATAAATACCATGATACCATGTTTTCATTAAACAGGAAAATAAATATTTCTGCAGGTAGATGAAAATTATTAAAACTCTTTTCTGTTTTAGACAATGGGAAGTATGTAACTACCTAAATGCTTCTGAGTGTTTGCTGCTTCTGAATGCTTAATGTTGACTGTTTTAATGATGATTGTTCAGTACCCATACAAATGTTTTGGCACCAAGTAATATATGGTTTGTGTGTTACTATGATCTGAAGAGATCATCACTCAGAAAGGCATACAGGTAGGGACAGGCTGCTGTTAAAACACAGAAAATCCAAAAATAAATTTACCACAGACAGTAATGAGCATACACCTACTGTATTTGACTTCAGGTATTTTTTTTTTGCTATCTATAATAGTGTCATTCAATGTCTCTCGCATTCTAGTGTAGAGGTACAGTTTAGGATGGAATATATAATAACAAGTCTTACGGTTGGAACATATCTTACTTAAAAATATTCCTAAAAATAATTCAGAAGAAAGCAGAGCAGAGCAAAGTTTTGAGATCTACTTATGTACACATCCCTGGACTGAAACAATTTCATATGTTTAATGCTTCTAGTGATTAAAACAGATCTATCTCCAAGTTCACCACTGCATTTCTGGAGCAAATCAGCAAGGATTTCATTAAACTATTTGTCCTGCAATTGTCTCAGATTCTAATCGATCCAGACTCTAGATGCCAGCATTATGCATCCAGATTCCACCCAGCTAAATCACTAGCTGAAGTCACATAACAAGATATAGAGGCCAATGAACAGGTTGCCCTGGGAGTTGGTGGAATCACCATCCCTGGGAGTGTTTAAGGAAAGGTTGGACGTGATACTTAGGGACATGGTTTAGTGGGTGATATTTGTGGTAGGGGGATGGTTGGACCAGATGAACTTGGATGTCTTTTCTAGCCCTACTGATTTAATGATTCTATGGTTCTAGGAAACTTTTTTCTAAGCAGCAAAAAAATATATGCACATATATGCATATATGCACATTTGCATTTAAAAAATGGGCACATGCATCTGAATATAATTCACAAATATACATTACACACAATTATATGCTTCGTATACATTTAGGTATTTAATATGTTTTCACAGAAAATGGAGTAACAACTGCCATTAGTTAATCAGCAATTGAAATTAATGAGCTGTTCTACATTTGGAATACATAGAAAGTTTAATAATTATGTAGGCTGGAGATCCAGGATTCCTCAGAATGTTGAGTATTCAACTACTTAGGACAGTAAACAGAAATTTGATGTAATTGTATAAAAATATGCATATCTATTTCATTCTTTCTAGCGAGGCAAAGACATTGTGATCCCCAAAGGAGATATCTTTCCTTGTATGTTCAACTATTTTTAGCATTCCTCAGTGGTACACCAAAAGGGAGAATTATTTTACCTCTGTGAGGGTCTGTGAATTTCTTGCAGCATGGACTTCTGTGAACAGAGTTCACAATATATTAGAAAATGGAGGTTAATTTTTACAGTAAAAGGTTGAAATGTTGAACTGCCCTACTGTGGCGGTGTGAAGCATCCCACAGATAACTGTGGGAAATTGAACTAGGAGCTGTAAAGTAGAATACTAATTACTATTTTAATTGTGGACAAAAACACTTTCTTGAAATCTAAGGTGTCCCTAAAATAGAAATAGGATAATATTTCAAAATGCTGTCTAATGTATTTTATGTCCTTAATTTAATGTTTTATTTTCAGATTTGTATATATTCAAAATAAAAGCAATGGTCAGCTGAAATTTAATGATAGAATCTGGGTTGCAGTCTATTCATGACATCACTGTATTTCCACGGCTTGTAAACCGCCCTTGGTGCATCACAAAATGTCACAGAATTTGAATAACTAGAAAAAAAGAGAACTCATGTTGTCATTGCTCCAAATATTACATAGTGTTTGCTCCAAATATTACATAGGGCTTATACAGCTGGTGGGATTTGACTTAGTGGCAACTTGGCACAGATGAAAGGCATGAATGGGACTTCTTTTCACTCTTGTCCTCCTTCTCCCCCATTCATAGTGCAGTTCAGAATAGTAGAAAGGAGAAGAAAAAAGGCTTTGGGATTACGATGGGTACATCAACTGAGAGAGAAAAAGAGCATTTTAATTTGAGAAAGATGAAGAACCCCTTCAGAACATTGGAAGCATCTCTCTCTGTTGCCTTCAGAGGTTTTTATTGAATACTACATATTTACTACATGCTTCTGTCAACTGTTTATTCACTCTGACAATGACTTTTCTTCTTATGAGGGTCATACCCCAAGGGACTGAAAGACACTGTTCTTATAGTCTCGACTAATAGACTTATTACTGGACCCAGGGCTGTAGGCATTTTCTCCCCCGATATCCTTTTTCAATTTAGGAAGAACATTTCCATTTTAAAACTCAAGGCAAATATCTAGATATATATTCAGATCTATATGTATCTATATCAGAAGACCTGGTTGGGTGATTGCAAGGGGAGCCAGGAAAGCTAGGAGCAGGAAAGCATGTCTTGGAGTCCAGGCTTCTTGATGGAATGAGGCACAGTCCCAGCACCTCAGCAATCTAATATACTGGGCCTGAGAGAAGTCGTTGAGACATCACAACAGACAATTACAAACTGGCCTCTGGAACAACAGAAACTAGTGACAAATGCAAAACACCTAATGTCTGTTTCGCACTGGCAAATTGCAGGTTGTATATGTAACTAATGTAGATATTTGATTCTCAAGTGTCTTTCTTAGTTTTTACTTGGTCAAATATTATTTTTTGGCTGAAAATGGCATGAACTTAAGTCTAGAAATGAAGGAAATCTGATTAATTTCCTTAGTCACTTAAAAAAATGTTGATAGTGAGATTTTTTTTTCTCTTGAAAATTTATTCTAACCTTGGGCAACTTTACAGAGTTGGGAACCAGTGCAAATTGGGTAGCAGAATAGTCCTTAACATCCAGGTGTGTCTTTCATTAGTCCTGTTAAAAGCTATTTTGATCTGGCTGAGTTATGAGGCTCTAAGGATGCATTCTTTAAATGTGCGTGTTGATCCTGAACTAATAATTTTCCTTATTAATCTCTTGAAACTCCATTTGGGTTCACGGGTTAGCCAAGGTAAGCAGAGATTCATATTCACTACATGCTTCCACAATATCTTTTTGTTTCTGGCTTGTGTAACTTAAGAGTATTCTTTCTTTTCCCACTTCTTCTGAATGTGTATATAATCTGGTGACAGCCATGAAGAGTCTTGTGATGTCACAGAGTCATGTAATAAATTTCCTTTATTATGTACCTTCTGACTACCTTAGCTGTAGAATACAGCTGTTAGTCTCAAATGAGAAATGTGAAACAAATAAAATATTATAGAAGTGTTTCCTCAGTAATATTACATGATGAAAAATAAGCAAAATTTCTGTCTGGAAAAGTGTCAGGTTTATGGTTGAATAACTTGTAGCCAGATTTTATCTGGATATAAAAATGTAGATAATTAATCAGTATAAATGTGCATCTCTCTTGAGTCTTGTTTAAGTGGACTAGTAGAAAGTGTGGCCCAGATGTCCAGGTATCATTCAGAAATAAGTCTGAAATTTTCCTTTTGGTGTCTGGTAGAACTTTTTCTCTCTCCTTGGAATATTACATGATATTAGGCATTATCATAATAGTACCTTACATAAAAATCTATTTTTGTCACTTTTAGAAACCTTTATAAAATGTCATAGTTCTATCTGTGACTCTTAGAGAAAGACATAAAAATAATTGTCACTGGTTTCTTAAAAATTGTAAACTACCTTAAAATAAAAATACAATAAAAATTGTAACTACCTTAAAATGATTTTAAAAGATATTTAAAGATTAAAAAATATATCCATAGAAAGCCATTAATGTTTGCCATTTCCACATTACTCAGGAAAAAAATATTCCACATTACTCAGGAAAAAAAAATTCAGGCCTAAAGGCATGAACCCCTATGACCTGGGGTTCTGGTTACATACCCTCTCTAATTATTTGTGAGAAATGTGCTCATCAGAAAATTTAGTCAGTGATTAATTTTTACGTGTTCATTTAGTGAAAATTTAGTTAACTGAAACCCTGAAACCCTGATTAAAATATATTTAAAAAAAATAAAATAGCAGCTTTTTGACTTGGAACTCACCATCGTTTTCTCAAAACCATCAGGAGCTGTTAATATATTGATGAACATGTGGTGACAACATTAGTTATAAAATCCCTTTGAGTGTTACTGGAAAAAAGAGATCTCCAGATTCAAGTAAAACTTACTGCTTTGTTAGCCCAGCATGAGGAATTCCTGATTCCCACTTGTCTGCTGTGTTTAAATATTATAACTCAAATATGCTTACATAAAAGCTTATTGATTGGAAGAATCACTTGCTTCTTGTGCATTAGTTAATCAGGCTGCTGTTTTGAAATCTGTCCAGGAACCCACAGTGGAACCTTTCCTAATCCATCTGTTTAAGTCTCAAATGGCTTCACTGCTCCACTCACTTACCAGCACTGCTGGAATGTTAGTGCTTTATGATTAAAGAATATTATTGTTCTTTTCATCCATCATCCTGGAGTTTGCTATTAATAATACAACTTTCCCTTTCCTTTCCATTTCTTTTCCCTTTCCTTCCCCTTTCCTCTTCCTTTCCTTTCCTTAGCTTAATCTCTTAGTTTAAAATTCTACTAAGATTTTCTGTTCCTCTCTGTCTTGTTTTGCTTGATTTCCTTTATTCAGATAAGTCATGTTTAGCAACTTAAGTTAGATGGGCATATAAATAAAACACATCAATGCTTCATGGAAAATGTGCACTGCTTTCAGTATTTGAAAAATGAATAGGAAAAAGAAAAAGGAAAATTAAGCTAAAATGTGAGAGAGGGAAAGGTGGAGTTATAATAGAAGATGCCATATTGTACACAACTCTGTGACTCCAGATATATGTATGAATTATTGCTTCATACTTATAGTAATACCTAAAACTTTTTTTTATTCTTTTTTTTTGAGATTAAAGTATATTATGGGGAAAAATCTTATGTTTAATTTCTATTTTTCTTTCGAAGCATACTCCATTAATGAAATTATCACTCCTGTTCTGTGAAATAATTAGGCTGTATTTGGATATAATTGCTGTTCAGTTTCAATTTCAGTTTCAATTGCTGTTGTTTCAAATAAAAAAACAAAACATTTGGCTTTTCTATCTCTCTCTAAAAAAGGGGAATTAACATGAAAAAACACAAACACACACACACAAAAAAAGAACTTTTATTTTTCCTTTATTCGTGGCTAAAGAGTCATAGATATAGAAAGAGAGTTATTAATCAGGCTGATTAATATCAGCCTGATTATTTTATTATTTATTATTTATATTTATTAATATAAGATCTGATACCAGCTCTGGTCAAAGGGGAAAAGTGTCGTCTTGAGAGCGTTTCTTTCTGGGATAGGAAATGGACCAAGCAAAGCCCTGAGAACATGCTGCAGCACTTCATATTCAATCCACAGCCTTATAAAGAGATGAAAAATGTGCCTTGTCCAAGGCTTTTACTTCAGCACCCAGTGGCAAAAATAAAACGTGAGCTTGGGACCAGGTCTCTTTGAAGCTGAATTTTTCTTTTTCTTTCGTTCTTTTTTTTATTATTATTATTTTTCTTTCCTTTTTTTTCTTTTTTTTTCTTTTTCTTTCTTTTCTTTTTTTTTTTTTTTTTTTAAACTCTGCAACAGGCCTCTGGTGGTTACAGGTATTGATCGTCAGAAAGTAATCTGTTCAGGTTTGGGGGCATGCCAGACTGAATCCTGGAGTACATTCCTTCCTCTGCAAGGACATGTTGAGCTTTTTATATTGTCCACACCGGCTCACTTGTCAGCTGTCTAGCTTCTTTTTCATTACTGATTTCCCTGTTTGTGGGGAGCATATAATTAAATCTCCTTAATAAATAAATAAATAAATATGTATACATTGCTAATCTAGAGTTTTCTGTGGGTGCCAAAGATTTTTTTTTTACCCCATTTTTTTAACCCTCATTTTTCTTCTATAATCATTATTTGATTCCCTCTGGCTGCCTGCTACTTATTTGTAGTAGTACCATTCATCCATTGAGACCTTTCCATCTGTCACACAGCTTTGCTTTCTCTCCCCAGAAGCTTTCTTCTCCTACTGTGCCATGCCTGATTTTTTGGGTTTAGTTGCATGTTTGTATGCTCTTTTTAGTATTTTTAAAAATGCTTCAGTATTCAGAACAAATAAAACAAGAAAAAAAAAAAAAAAAACTAGCACATGAGAGGCTCAAATCTAACATTATGCACAGAGACAGGATGAGGAGACTGAAATTCCTGATGAATTAAGGAATCAACAAATATAGCCAATGCATAACTGACGGCCAAACCCCGTTCTTTCTGAGTTATTGTTATTACCTTCAAAAGCTTTCCTCTTTTGCGTTAGATAGATACATGATGTGAGGAAATGTTGCATTCCCTTTGCTGTACTGCTTTCCTTTGGTGTATTGATTATAAAAAATATCTGAAGGAATCCAAACATACCACAGTGCAGTATTGTGATTGCTTAAAGGAAAGAATGATTTAAAGAGACAAATAATTCCTTACTAAAATAAAACCAGAGTCATATCTTACGTTTAATATTAAATGAGAAACTTTTGTATAAACAGGTTGAATATTAAAAAAAACACACTTGTTAGGGTCTCCCTGGTGAAATTCTGGAGGGGCTAAAGCTGACAGCACATCTTCAGAGGGACTGGGATTGCTCTATGCATCTTCAAATTATATACTTAATTGTGACTGTGAACTAATATGGGATGTTCACATTTTAGGGGGGAATGTGTCAAGCATAACATAGCTTTTCTTGTGAGCAAAACAAGAAGGTTTTACATCTCCTCTGCAGACCTACCTTGCAATTGACTCAAAATCTCCAGTCCTGTGCTTTGGTGATCTCACAAAATTACATACTTACAAAATTTGAGTCTCTTTTTATTAGTGTTTTTTTTTATTTTTCTCTTACACTTGTCATTATATCTTCTCATGACCTTTGTTTCAAAAGTTCCTGCAAGCCTACCATGAAGCTTAGGGTTAGTAAGTAAGTTTGTGATATTCCAGTTTTTTTTTTTATTATTATTTATTTTATTTTATTTTATTTTATTTTTATTTTTCCCAAAAGAAATAACTTCACTATTTATAAAATTACTACCGTGGCTTTATGGGAAGTATTGATAGTCTCCAAATTATGTGTCTGTCCTGACTTGAATGGCAATGGCCAGACAGTTACTTTTCTACCAGTTGTTTTGTTGTGCTGTCCTGAAAATGAATTTTATACCTGTGTCTTTTACATTTGTCTTACCTGCTCTGAAAGAGCCCCAGTTGGAGAAATTTATTATAGCCCAAGGAATCTAATCCAGTGATTCATTTACATTTACCTTTTGTTGTAGAAGACTAAATCTATTGCTTCCTATTATACCCGAAATAGAATTGGCAAATAGACTATTCTCTTCCACATTCACTTCCATATTCTATGCTTCCACTTCCTTCAGTTTATGGTTAAACATGCCCATTTTTTTTCAGGCTTTCTTCCTGGGCCTGATGATTCTCACTATGCTCCACATGATCCATTTCTTTCCAAAATGAGGGCTTAAGAGGTACATACAAAGCTTCAGATGACACTTTCTGTTAGACAGAAAAATTACTTTACCCACATTGCAAATGTTGCTATTTTTCTTCTTTTAGCCACATCACATTTGATATTTGTTAATAGTGTAAGAAGTCTATTCTTAAATTTTATACTCATTTCCTCACGTTAACTGGAAAGCAAACAGTAAACTTGGGTGGCAGTCTTAGAAATGTGATGATGAAGGCAGGGAGGCAAGGGCCTTGCAACTATGAAACCCAAACACAGCCCACTTGGTGGTTGTGGTAGGCCAAATGACCTATCCAATCTTCTGGAAAGATCCATGAATGGATCAGTGTTTTGTTTCCATATATGTGAACTTAATGAAATGGAGAGGACAAAAGGGTAAATTGTGGCTATTGCTTAATATAAAACAAGAGTATGAAGTTACTTCATACTCTTATATGAATGGTAATTCATACCGTTGCAGAGGGGAAGGTGTATGAGTAGTGGCTGAGGTCCCTTGCTTTGTTCAGCCCAGCAGGGCAGACTGAGGGGAGGCCTCATGGCGGCCTGCAGCTCCCTCACGAGGGGAGCGGAGGGGCAGGAGCTGAGCTCTGCTCTCTGGGGACAGCGACAGGACCCGAGGGAATGGCATGGAGCTGGGAGGACAGGGGAGGGTCAGGCTGGGGGTTAGGGAAAGGTTCTGCAACCAGAGGTGGTCGGTCACTGGGACAGGCTCCCCAGGGCAGTGGTCATGGCACTGAGCCTGCTGGAGTTCAAGAATTTGGACCATGCTCAGACACATGGTCTGATTTTTTGTGTGGTCCTTTGGAGACCCAGGAGCTGGACTCAATGATCCTTGTGTGTCCCTTCAAACTCAGATATTCTATGATTCTATGATTTCACTGTGCAGTGGGTTGCTATATTCTTGTCACAAATAGAAAAAAATAAAATAAAATAAAGAGAACTCAGCAGCCGTAATAGCTGTACAGGTTTGTTTGTTTGTTTATTCATACAGAATTTAACAATTCTAAATCTGCACTAATGTCTGAATGTGACCCAAGTGATGGTCTTCAGGGAGAAGTCTGGACACAGGACTGTATCATCAAGTGTGTGACTGAGCAGAATTTTTTCATGAGGGATGATTTTCCAAGTTATTATTTTCTTTCCATATGAGCATATATATCCTTCATTCATGAGAGTAAATTGAAAATCTGACTCTCCCTTTGTGTCTAACACATTTTGGCTCTTTCTTCTGCAATGAACATAGGTGGCATTACTTAACTAAAAAAAAAAAAAATTAAACCTACTACCTGTTTTTCTCTTCCTTCCTCATTTACACCATCACTTTAAGACTTTAGAGCCATAGACCAGAGCGCTTGTGTTAAATGAATATATTTGACAGGAGTTAAGTCTTTTGGGCATTGCAATAGGTTTTCCTCATCTTGGCATGTGAAGACTGAGAGTGTACTTTGACACCAGCAGCAGAGGATGTGAGCACAGCAACTTTCAGGGCATCAGAAATGTCAGCATAAGGAAAAATCAGCAAAAGTAGACAGTGTTGAGGTAATTTTCCCACACCATGCCATGAATTTAGCCAACTCCTGCTCCTGTGAATTTGGGCTGACAGAGTTTTCCTCTTTGTTGCTAAATATCACATAAAGTGTTCTGTCAGCATCAAGACTTGTTCAGTCCCCTTATGTAGTAAAATAAAAATATAATCCTTATGCCCATGTTTGAAATTTGAGCATAAGTTAAGGGAAAAAAAAAAAAAAAAAGAAGAAAGAATAAACCTTACCAACAGGCCAAGACAGCATTTTGGAGGTTCATTTTTCAGAACATCATGTAGTCAATGCTGTTGAGAAGAGCTGAAGGCGAAAGATATGTAGGGCACAAGTACTAAAAATTGAAAATCTTACTCCCATTAAAATGCATGGGATTTCTGCCAGTTGCCATAGACATCAGTGGCAACAGCATCCTGCTATTTTTTGTGTGTTTTTACTTTCTGCTTTCCACTTTTTTTTTTTTTTTAATTTATTTTTGAATCCTGAGAAAATGAAGTAAAACACACGTTACTAGAATGGTTTCCATGGTTGATATCTCAGATTTCCTAACGTTATTAGGGTTACAATTATTTACTTGTGCTCCAGATTTCATTGTGAATCTTAGAGCCTACTGTCAGGACAAATCCGTCTTACAGTTGGGTTAGAGAGATCTGATCCCATGAGTACTGATAAGTGTGGTTATTGATACAAGTTCTTCTGTGCCCACATGGGTTTTTGTTAAGGTACTTACGGACAAATGAAGCCTTTGGAAAGGCTGCATTCTCTTTTGCTTGGAACAAACATCAGACAGGAAAGTGAAAGCTCTGAATCACCAGAGAGAGCTTCCAATTTTAGCATGGGTTTGATTTTTTTTATTTTTATTTTTATTTTTATTTTTTCTGTACCTGAACAGCTTTATGCATTACTGGGGAAGTACAACCACTGTAATTTTCTTTGCACAGGATAATTACTTCTGCTTTTCTTGTTCTGTTTTGAATTTCCATCTTCTTCTGTGAGATTTTGCATGGAATCCTGATGTAATATTGTTACTCAGTAGTGTGCTGAGTCTCTTCTATGAGGAATTACACCTTGAAGTGAAGGGAATCACTGCATGGAGGCAAATGCCTAAGAGAGAGTAGAAGCTAGAAGCAACAAAGGGCTGTGAAGCCTGTTTCTGAAGGGATTTTTCACCCTTTCATGTCCAGTAAATGTCAGTAAGTCAGATTTGCTACTTCTTCTTTACTTGCTTCATCTGCAGAGATGTGCACAGAGATTCTCCTCCATCCTCAGTCCCAGTGGGACTGATGGACACTCAAAGAGTTTCCTGTCTCTCACAATTTGTCACAGCTGCTTACCAAGAGCAAGACTGGGGATTTGTATGTGAGGCTCTTGGTGTCAACAATAACCTGCTTTGCTTTCTGGGAATTCCTGGGTGTTTTACGAACTCTGTTTTCTGTATTCTAACCTCTGTTTCTGTAGGACCTTATTGTGAAACTGTATTGACTGAGGTGTCAAGAAACACAAATACCTTGAACCTACAAAAAGTAGTCAAACTTTAGAGATGGAAATGATTTTTCCAGTGTAGAAAGAAGCTACTTAGTGTATTTTTCGTGGGTGTCTGACCATTGCCCAGAGATCAATCTTTCTTACCTGGATTTATCAAAATAAAGAATGTCCTCCTATAAAGAAAGAGGAATGATGAGTTTCTAATTACAATCTTCTTCTGGTTGATGTTGTTCTGCATCTCCCAAATAAGTAGAATAATTTCTAGTCAAAATGTAACACAACTTATTTACCTTAGGCTTTTAAAAATACCTTCCTATAATTTTGACCTCTAAAGTAAATATCATGATTTTTCTTACTAATGTGGTTAAAAAATTGTGGTTGCATGGCTTTATTGCATGGATTGATTAAGGAAAACAAAACAAAACAAAAAAACTAGATAACATTTCCAGAAAACATAATTTTCTGAAAGTACAATATTTCTGTACTTCATAAATACAGGATCAACCCTGGGAAGTAAATACAATGTAATTATTATTGATGTTTTATACAGTGTTCAGCATCTTAAAATGATAATCCAGGTTTAAATCTCTGTATAAACTAAAGTAGTCTGAGTAATTTCACCTTAATTACTGTGCCTTTTGTTTGTGTAACAACCTATGCTAGTGTTTTTTTTTTTTTTTTTTTTTTTTTTTTCTCTAAGAAATTAAATATACTGAATAAAACAAACTACAAGCACACAATTTAAGTATGATTAACATAGACCTTGCAGAGCTTCTCAATTTCTTCTTGCATGAAAAGGTCAACAGAGAAATCTGAGGGATCAGAACTGAATGGTAGGTTAGTGTAGGATGTGTGGGAAACCATGAACCTTATTGCGGTCCTTTCTCATGGTAAATTGTTGGTACCATTTCTGATGAATGAAAGGATACCTTAAGCCTGTCTGCTTTTAATGTAATCAGTTTTCAGAATGCATTTTCAGGTTATGGCAAGAAATGACTCGACCATTTTACCCCTCCAGCCTGCTCCCCACCCAGCATTTATTTATTTTTTTATTTTTATTTTATTCTTCTGTCACTGGTAAAACTGTATCTAGGTTTTCTGGGAAAATACATCATCCAGTGCTTCCCCACATCTTTCCTTGAAGTATTTCTTTTGTCTGTCTCCATTACACAGGTGTGCAGTGACACAATGTTTCTGCACAGTGGGAGCTTGCAGTCTCTGAAGAGGCTGCTTTCCAGCATTGCTTTTTAGACTGAAATCATTACAATCCTCAATAGCTACTTGGATTTGAAAAACTAGCACATTATTATTCTCAGGACTGTCTCGATGTAAAAAGAGGCTATTTTCTTGCTTCCTTTTATTTATATTTATTTATTTATTTATTTATTTTTGGTCCCTGGATACACATTACACTTACGCCTAACTTCAGTTTGTTTAGATCTCAATTGGATCTCCAATTCAAATATCTTGCGTTGTATGTGTTTTTCCTTTATGTAGGGTTTTACATTTTGAATGAGAACACTGTCAGAAATTTATATTTTGGTTTTACTCAATGATTATGAGTTGCATATCCTTTTTCATACATGTAATTATTATAGCTATTTTTATTACTAACAGTGTAACATGTTGTACAGTATGTTACAATAAATATTATGATGTGTAATGTAACAGATGTTTGATTATATGTTTTAAAATGTCGTAAAGTTGCGTAGGGCATTCAAGTTATCTTGAATAGTCTGCTATCCTGTAAATCCCAAACTATATCAGGTGCACCAGTACAACATTATCCAGAGCCCAGGGACTTCAGTTAGGTTAATTCCTCATGGGACGAGGCTGCCATTTCCTCTGGTGAGAGGAGGAGATCAGGATGCTGCCAGCACCTGAGGACTTTGCAGTAAGTGGAAATTGATTAGGAAAGACTTGCCAAGACAATCCCGTCTGTGCTCTGCTGTCCTTAGTACAGAAAAAAAAAAAAAAAAAAAAAAAAAAAAAAGATCCAGGCTCCCACTGAACTGACAAGAAAGGAAACTCCTTTCTAACCCTAAGCCTGGTGTGTGTTTGACCCTGGACAAGTGAGCAAGTGATGATCAAGCACCTAGGAAAGTAAAGGGAATTAAAAAGAGAACATGTATTTCAACCTTGATTCCCTTTTTAAACAAATAACAACCCCTCACCACCCCTCATTTCCTTTTGGATTGTTTAAAGATTATAATGCAAAAACAAACAAACAAAAACACTTTAAAGAGTCTTGTTATAGACATTTCCAAAATGTGTAAAATAGAAAAACAATTGTGAATTGTTGTTCTGCATACATAACAAGGCAAACTCACATATAATCTGTGCATACAGTCTTGATCGATACATTTTACAGGATTAATTTCTGAAATTCAGTGGAATGGATGATGCTTTCAGAAAACCAATATGAGAAAATTTAGAAAAAGCCTTTTTAGACTCTGAAACTCTGCAAGAATTCCTTGATTTGTCTGAAGGCATCATGATCTTTAACCAGCTTTATGTTCGCCTTACCTGAAGAGGTCCTGGAGCAAGCTACAGATCTCTGAATCGCTTTGGATAAGTCACCGCATCAGTCATTTACTGATGCTCAGCAAATTTTTGCTTTAATGGGACACTTAGCTGCACCCAAACTGAAGAAAAATCAGGCAAAAATTCCTGCAACCATTTTTTAAAACCAGCTAAAATTCCTGTGATGCTCTCATTGCCATTGGGTGGCATAAAATGTGTTGGTATATGGAGCTATTTTATTGCCAGGCATTAGTTTGATCCCTAAAAGACCTAAAGGTGTCTTAACCTAAGAGAAGCAGTGAACAGGATAATTTCTTTTACCATCTCTTGAATGACTCAGGCCCAAGCAAAGATGAGCAAAACAAAGCATTTTCTATGAAAATGACAAAGTTGATTTTTCCTCAGCTTTCTGCAGGACCAAGACATCTGTTGCATGTACTGATAAGTACCTTATTGTGTTTGTGCAGTTTGCCAAGCATCGGTACCATCTTTTGTGTTTGCATTCAGTCTGTGCTGTAGAAGTGTCTGTCTAATGTATTTGAACTTTGAAATTCAAAATAATGATTCATTTTGCCAGGAACATTGCTGAGCCAGAGTCATTGCAAAGAACTGATCCTATAGCTCAGTACAACTAAACATCTATAAGACAATCGTCTTGAGGCCTTTTGAAGATGGAACATGCCTGTCTAAAGTGTTGCTCAATTAGCATTAGGTGCCATTGAGTGTAAGCTATCATCGGTGTTTTGATTCTCAGCCAGATTTTAATAGGCATAAACATTATCCTGAATCTAAGCCAATGCTTGCCTTGTTGTCTTTTACGCAACTGGATGGTATAACAATGTATAGTAAAATGTGTGCCATGTTTTCCTAACACATTGCTGTTACTCAGTATTAACCTGCTGGGCACACTGGGATTTGAAGGAACCTGGACAGCGAAACAAGCTGCTGCTGAAAACAACACAGGGATCAATATCTTGTATTACTGTAGAAATCCTTCTGGGCTTAAAGCCTTATTTTCTTGTGTTTGGCAGGGAGCCCCAGAGAGTAACAAGGAGGGTGAATCACAGCAGTTGTAGCAAACACTGTGTTCCAACAAAAAGTGTTCCCAGGCTTCATTTGTTCAAGGATTTTTTAAAGGCCAGAAGGGGCTATTGGATTGCCTTGTCAGCTCTCCTGTTTGGGTCAGGCCATAGGACAGCCTGGTGTTATTCCCTGCCTTGTGCTCAGTAATTCCACATGGACAACTTTTCAGAAAGACAACTAATCTTGATATAACTTTTGGCAGAATTTGCTCTTATTCTGATGGCTAATTGTTCTTGCTATTGTGAAAGTGTCTTATTTTCTATTCACTTGTCTTTGATTTCTGAAAATTAGGTCTCACAATATCTTTTTTAGACCAAAGAAACTTCTGCAATGAAATTTGTTATTCTTGTGTGATTAACTTATCTCTTAGTCTCTCTAACTCCATAACTTTATTTCTTCTCATAGCTCTTAAAAAATGCAACACAATATTTAATCACCCAGCTTTAACTTTTCACATTCCAAGTGTGTACAAGGTATGAAATACATTCAAAGAGCTTTTAAGTAATAATATCATCAAAAATATATATATATATATTTATTTTTGGACAAGGCACTTTTGGGAACCAGCATATTTTTCCCTATAAAATCTAGTTTTAGAACTCTACTTGCCAAAGTAAAGTGACTGCATTAGCTGAAACAGTAATACATCCCCCATTTACATCTAGTTCAACTGCCAGATGAGTGCATGAGAAACAGACATATTATAAACCCCCACATTTATGGCTCGGTCCAACCCGTGCTAAAATCAGAGCAGATACTCCACTGACCACGCCAGGGGCTGGATCAGGATTTTGCTGAACAGTAGGACTTCTCTTTGCAGAGATAATACATTTGAATATGAAAAGTAATGAAGTAAGCATAGCAAACTATGGTTTAGTTGAAATCTAATTTTCATAGCTTCTTAAAAATTACAGATGGATATCTCTATTGTAAGTATAGAAACATATAAAAGTAAAGTACAGGTAAAGAAGATGGCTGCATAAATTAAACCGCATATGCTGAAGTTATTAACATCACAAAGCTACATGTTAGAGGTAAAATCCTGACCTCAGTGAAGTCAAAGAGACCTGCTGCCTTTAGCGATGTTAGATTTCCTTCTTGACTTGAATTGGGTAAACCCATTTTTTTTCTTTGACTCCATTGGTTATTGTAAATGTAACTGAAAATATAAACTCAAGGTAGAAAAAAATGACTTCTTATCATAGATATGCTGGGGAAAGGAACAGGGGAAGAGGGAAATATGATTCAATTTTGGAGACAGGCACAGTGTTTAAGGACAGAGAAATCTGAGCTCTGCTAGAGTATAGAAGCACCCTATTATATTGTATGGGCAAGAATATTCTCGCCAATTTTTTAAATGTATCATATTCATGGATGTCCTGGGAAAAAGTGGGAAGGAAAGGAGAAATCCACTTTGGGTTTTCTAACTTCTTTTCAGTATATAGTAGACCAAGAAAAACTTCTATCATTATGACATGATTGAAGACAGTGTTAGCTGGCATGTTTTACTGGGGGCAATCACAGATAAATCCAAATGTGGACTTTTGTAGTGTTAGAGAGGAATGTGACTGTATTATCCTAATTTCTGCATGGATATCACCTAGACATTTATGTATATAAGCTAATGCAGGAAAAAATATTAAATGCTTGGAGTCAAACATTTTTGAATAGTTAGCCTCATTAAGAGGAAATAGGTCTCAAAACCTTTCCTGTACTTCTTTCCTCATAAGATAGGTGGATTTTTCAGCTTGGCAATTTAAAAGGTAAGTTAGGTGTTTATAGCTGGTATACTGAAGAATAGAACAGTATCATAAATGCTGTTCCATTTCTCTTCTTGTGTTATATAGGAAAGAGGAATTAAAATACACATAGAATACTTCAGACTTACAGTCATATGCTGAGAATTTTTCTGAACAGAAGAAACCTTTAGCTTTCAGAGGTCTGGATAATTTCCCACTGCATCACCATTAATGTCTCTGTTTATCTCACTTTATCATAACTTGAAATATGAAGTAACTTATAATAATTTCACTTTTAGCTTAGCACTGCGGAATCTATTATTCTGGGGCTGGAATCACACGCCATCTCACAACCCAGCCAGTGCTGTGTAAGTGCTTTGAATGATGACAGATCAAGAGAAAGTAGGTCTGAATACATAATTACTCTAACACAGTTAATATTAGTTGATAAAGCTATGGACACACAATTAAGAAAACATGCCTGATAAAACAGTTTTTAAAAATAGATGGGAATGAGCTATAACTAGTTACAAAGGCTTGTGAACTTCGCTTCTCCTCCTGAATGTCACTGCCTCAGATTGTCTTGGCAGCCTCATGTATAGTGTTTGCTTCATGCATAATGATTTCCCTTTTTCCCCCCTTCCTTGAACGGTTTTGCCTTTTCGACTAGTTACTGTTACCACCATTTAATAAGAAGGCTTTGCTTGGCTTTCTAATCGAAAACTTGCTTTTATCTTTCTTCATAAAAGAATTGAAATGGCTTCTCTCAGGTTTCTGTAGCCTCTGGGGAGATAAGGACCCTGCGGTTAACAGGATGAGAGATTTTTGTTTAGAAATTTTTATTTAGACAATGAAAAATGACCTCTGTAAACTCAAAGCTATCTTATTTTGGGGCTTTAGGCTTCTGGCAGATAAATCAATTGGGCCCTTGGGACAGCAAAGGAAAAACCTTTGCAGTAACTATGTCAGGACAACGCAATAGATTTGTTGTGAGGATGCAGTTGTGTTGAAGGTAGAATGCACTTAAAAATAAATATAATTTTATTTTCTATAAAATATTCAGGTTTTGGATAGTAAGCTTTTCATCTGCTACAAGAAAATGTTTTTTTAGTTTTGATATGTACTTGAGAAAAGGCCTGATCTCTTCTGAAAAGGGGACTGTGGAGGGGGTTGGGGTTGGGAGATTGAAAAGGAAAACTGTTTTGAATATTAAACACTAAACTTCAGAATAAAGCACTTTTTAAATTTTATTGTCTATATTTGTCTTTTAAAACAAATCCCCTTTCAACCACTATAAGGGCCTACTTTCTGTATACAAAGGCTCAATATTGTTTTTATTTTTTATTTTTCCAAATGATTTAATTATTGCCTAGCTAAGGCTATGGCTTCAACAGAGTATCACAACAGTTTCCTCACCTATGTGTAACCCTAAAGAACTTTTCAGATCTTCACAGCATGAACTTGCACTGTCTATTCACTCTGAAGAACAAGTGTAGCATTTTGCTGTGTGCTCTCTACCTGTTTCATGCAGAGTGCAGCTACAGAGTGAAAAGTTATGCAGACATAAATTGCAAATTTGACAAGGAAGCAAATGAGGAGACAGATGCTTAACTAAAACGTATTGATGTGCCATTGTCAGTGAGCTGGTGGGTGTTGAATAATGTGGTTAAGATACATGAATGAAGCCTTATTTCATCTAAAATAAAAACTAATGTAAATAGAATTGGAGAGTGTGATACAAAGTAATGAAAAGCAGATAAATGCATGTGAAGCTATTGCCATCCTGTTGCATGCTGACGTTTGTTCAAAACACCCACCCTGGCAGCAGGCTCTCGTGCTGCTCAGGAGAAGAAAGGTCTGTTGAGGAAGGTGTCTCATGACTCCAGTTTCATGTTAGGAGGCAACAGACTTTATTTGGGTGTCAGAATATGTAGAGTGTTTGGTAGAGCTAAATGCCACCAAATTTGATTATATTTAGTTGTTTAAGAAAGACATGGCTCAAGAAGAGAATGAGTTTGCAAGTTTTCTCATTCTATGTTACGAGTGGGTTCAGATTTACATCTTACTGAGAGCTGCTATTTCATTTACAGTTTCTATTCAAAAGGACCCAGCTTCTACATCCCCTCCCCCCAGGAAAAAGACAGCTTCAGATAAAAGTCTAAGAAACTAACCCAAGTACCTTTTACACTGTAATGCTGCCATATGACTATTTAGCTGTCAGCCCCCTGCAGTTTTTTTCAGAACATAAAGTTAGCCACAAAGCATCACTCACCTGGAGCCAGCAATACACTTTGACTGCACCGGCAACACTGCCTTTCTTTGACATGAGATAAGGTGTCTGCTAAATCTCATTATCCCTGGGGTAGTATGAGGTATGCTTGTAAATAAGATATGAAATAATTTATCAAAATTATAACAATCAGCATAACTGAAAGATACACTCAGAGGTATTTACTGTAGAGAAGTAAGCATGAGCTCTTTGCAGTGAATGAAACTGATGTGAAGCAAAGCCCGAGAAAAAAAAATGGCCTCAAGATATAGTCTTGAAAATGTCATTTATAGATTTTTAAATATAAATGTTCTAACCATTGAAGTTCCAATTTTTATTTTGCTACTATAGGAGGGGAAAAAGCCTTTCAGAAAATATTTCAATTTTTCTAAAGTTTGCAAACATGAACAGAGAGATTCACACCAAGATTACACTTTTTAAAAAAAGAATCTCTTTAGAAAGCATGGAAATGCAGTTAAAGACAGCCAAAAGACATGAATTCTGGCCTAGTTTGTGTTCTTCATGCACATCTTTTTTTGTAAGGTGGAGATATTCTGTAAGAGTTTGCCTCTACATTTTCATTTGCAGCTTTTTTTTTTTTTCTTTTTTTTTTTTTCTTTTTTTCTTTTTTTTCTGTTGTTTGAAGTCCACTAATTTCTGCTGATTGATCTTGAGGCATTTTGTGGACATTAAAGAGCTTTGTAGCCTTGTAACACAGATAATACAGTTTTGTTTGAAATGTAACACAGTGGTGGTCAGCAGTGGTCTCTAAGACACATTTGGGTTGTGAACAGTTCATGTATGGTTCCCATGCTGAGGTTATGCTGCAGGAAATGCAGTTAGGATCTCCTCACATAAAAGCTTACTGGAAAATCAAATCTATAGCAAGATGAGAAAGCAAACCAAGAAAGAGTGCTGAGATGAAGAGTTGGCACCTTGGATGTGTAGGGCATGTCCAGCTTAGCCTTCACTGTTAAGTGGAGCAGCGGGGCTCCTAAGGATCCACCCTTACAGTTTTCCTGTGGCATTTTTCTTTTGCTTCTTCTCCTTTGTCTTCTCTGAGGTGTGCCTATCAGTTTGCTTTAGGGGTTGATGTAGGTTTGCTGGTCTTTTTGAAGTCATTTTTTCCCCAGAAGAGTGATTTCTCAAATTTATTTATTTATTTATTTATTTTTCTGAGTGCTTTTTCATGGGCATCTAAACTTACATTTCTGAAGACATAATATTAAATACAGTAGCTAAGTATGATGACTGAAGGAAATCCCTGTAACTGATGGTTAGAAGCTAAATTTCCATCTAAATTTTACATGATAAACCTGTATTTTTTTGGTGTTAGTGCTGGAGTTCCAGTGTACAGAATTGGAGACCTTTGGATCCATCCTGATGGAAGATTTCTGTATTTCATTTCCATTCCTGGAGACTGGGTTGATGTGTTGGAACCTAAATCCAACATTTGAGCTATGTGCCTGCTAGGAAATTGGGGCAGACACTGCATGCTAGTCTAGCACAACAGATTTGTGTGGACCAGAGCTAGGGCTTCTTTTCCTGTGGAAGTTCATGTCAGAACATGCACTTTAATGTCTTTTTCACATCACTGGAAAAATGTTGACTGATGTTGGTATAAATGGCAATAAATCTCTGCAATACCAAGGAAGTCATTCTTCGAGGCTACCATCATTAGTTTCTGAGTTTTGAACTAAGAACTAAAGAAGATTTGGTAAATGGTTTCTACTTTCCAATGGAAATTGGGTGCTGTGTAACTTTAATAGCTGCTGAGAAAATGCCTTCCAAGGACTCTTTGTCCTAAAAATAAAAAGCCAGAGTGGACTGTAACATGTGAGACAGCTAATAATTTCCTTTCTTGATTTTTGTACCTAAACAATGTGTGCTGTAATAAAAAAGAAAAGAAAAGTCTATGTGAACATTTGACTTTCTCATGAAAACTCAGATTTGTCTGAACTAAGTCCTCATGCTGGTTCATGTCCACATAACTCATCCTTTACAGTCATAGACTGATGTGACACACAGTAATAGAAAGTGATGCATTGCCTGAATTTAAAGGAACATGGACTATTTCAGGATCAGCTGTGCAGTATGAGATCTGTATCAGATTTGAAACAAAGCTAACCAAGCAGGCAGAGCACTAAGATATCTATAGCATCCATTTATCAGTATATGCTATGCTGTTACTGTTTTGTGTGTTTTTGTTTGTTTGTTTTAAATTTATTTATTTTGGTTTGGATTTTCTGTGTATATTCACCATCTAACATTATGTGCTTGAAACCTTTTAAAGTTAAGAAAAATACACAGTTACTCTGGTAAACATTTACTGCTTTGTTGCCCCCTCTTTTTTATTTGATTGTAAGGAATCACACCTCTGTAATACTAAATACCCCACTAGAGTTCTAGATCTTTAATAAGTGTACATAATCTGATATTTGTTAAAATACAAAAGAGTCGGTATCGTTATGTAATCTTTTTGTATGTGTGTACATGTACTTTTATTCATTTACCTTGATATGATAGGATTTAATGACTGGACTGCCCACAAAAGAGCATTCTCTCTCCTATGAGGAACAGCTGAGAGAGCTGGGACTGTTCAATGAGAAGTGAAAGCTCGGAGTGTATCTTATCAATGTGTACAATTACCTCAAGGGAAAATACAAAGAAGATGGAGCCAGGCTCTTTTAAGTGGTGTCCAGCATCAGGACAAGAGGTAATGGGCACACAAGAGATTCAATCTAAACATCATGAAGCACTTCTTTACTGTGTGGGTGACTGAGCACTGGCACACATTGACCTAAGAGGTTGTAAAGTCTCTCCTTGGAGACATTCAAAATGTTCCTGCATATTGTCCTGGGCAACCTGATCCAGGTGACCCTGCTTCATTGAGCAAGAGGACTGAACCTGATGGCCTCCAGATGTCCCTTCCAACCTCAACCATTCTGTGATTCTGTGATTCCTACAAAACCAATCCTACTATTGGTTATAAAAATTGGTAAAATTTGTTTAAATCTCATTTGTTTTTAGCGAGCTCCTTGGAATCCTGAATTAAAATTCTCCCAGATGAAACATAGCTCTTCATTTAGTTCTTCACTGATGAGCCCATTCACTTTGCCCACACACTTTGTAAAGTGTATTTCAGTGAGAACTTAAAATCTGTGATTTTATTTATTTATTTATTATGATCTACATGCTTCTGCAGAGCTGAAGACACACACTTTATGCAAAGGAAATGTTTTTCTCCATTGTGCTCAGTTTTTCTTTGTGGAGCCTACTTGAGAGAAGGGAAGGAGCCAGGAGTTGGACTCAGTGATCCTTGTGGGTCTCTTCCAACTTGGGATATTTGATGATTCAAATGGATGGAAAGCTCCAGACATCTACTATTTGTCTTTTGAAAGACAAATAATCAGCAGTGGTCTACTAAATGTTTCCCTCCAACAGCTAACAGTTTGCTTTGGCTTTGCTTCAACTTTTCTTTTATCTGTGTTAAATCCAAGTCTACTTGTATTACATCCATATACTGTGAATCTCAATAGAAAGGCTGTTTTCACTTATGACAGACTTCATGCAGAAGATCTTAGTAAACTACTTATATTAGCAAGTACGGTAATTCAAAACAAATAAATAGAGCTAGTTTCTCCAGTTCTTATTTTGACTTTGGTTAACTTGCAGGCCTCTTGTTAGAAACACCATGGAAGAGAAAGTATTCTTCTGATGCTTTATATAACCATTTCAAAACACATATGTTTTTTAAAAAAGGTTTTTGGCTGTACAATATTTCTTGCCTCCATTTAGAAATCTCACACTCAGCCTCCTCACCATTCTATTAGTTTTTATCATCCCTTTCTTGGTGTATACATTTTATTTTTTTTTCTTTTTTTTCTTTTTTTTTTTTTTTTTTGAGGAAAATGAAAAGGGATTCTTCCAAGGAGATTCTTTATAATTTTTATAAAGATTTTCTGCGAGAGGACTGTTCAGATTGTCCAAAGCCAAAATACAAAACAGACAGTCATCAGCGCAGCCTATTTAAAAGAGCAAACCTTTTTTTTCTTTTCTTTTTTGTTAAGAACCTTTCTGCAGAGATTTTTATGAAATAGCAAAATCCTTACACTTAGTGCAAATTATGCATTTATCAAATATGTAAACAGGTTTTGTGTCTTTAAGAAGTTTCTCATAGCAAAGTATTCCATATTTCTTTAAAGAAAATAATGCTACTTTCTCCATAGTATAGCTGTGACATTTTGCATGATATAAAGTTTTGAAGCCAGACACCTTCTAGCAATGAGAACTTCAGAAGCAAAGCCTGCTGAAACCATCTGAACTGCTTCAAAAAGAGCATCCTCCTCTCAGGAATCAGCTATTTTTCCCAGGTTTGAAATTCTAACCTGGTAAATAGCATCAACAGGGGACTTTTCCCCCGACTCTTTTGGAGAACCCCACAGATATGAATATCTTCAAAGGAGGATCTGTTAAAAAATGTAACAGTCTTCAAAGGGGAAACACCACCCTTAGCAATCTGAAGTTCTTTAAAGTGGGAGCCCACCAGCACTATAAATTCTCAGAGGACTAAGTCCCAGAGCACTGTGAAAATTTGTAAGAGAACAAGCCCTCTCTCCCTAATACCCAGTAGGGTATTATTTTCTTTTAAAAGGACTCTTACATGTGTACATTTATAATTACAGAAAGGGTCTTATTTAACCAGAGCCCTGTAGAACTCTTTTACTTTTTAAAACAAATATTGATAGAAAGAAAAGAATGACAGAGGAAAAAAATTTGACTTTGCTATTTTCCTTTTTCTTCTTTTATTTATAACTCAATCTCAATGTAATACACCAGTAACACTTGGTTCATGTAGTTCTTTTGATGTCTGGAACCCAAACTATTCTTTGAAAGTTGTGAAGAAATATTCTTGGAGCACAGTTATCTACTTATATGCTGGTTAACTGGGGGTCCAAATACTCTTTCAGGAAGCACATTTATCTCTTTTGTACCATTGCTGTGTATGCTCTTTCAAAAACTACTCTAATAAATAGTCAAGTGGTTTCTGCTCCCTCCTCACCTCCTTATATTCTGGCATTTTGTTAGGTAGGAATAGCTAATGTAGAGATTAAAGTAATTATTTATTGCCACACTTACCATTCAGGCATGACACAAATGCCCAGATAAACTGGACAATGTCTGGGAAAGAATGGAGAATGACGTGGCTTGGGCTACTCAAAAGTGGCCTTGAGTTCCTGTCTAGATATGAATGCAGAATACATGAATACTTTGAGCAAAGATTTAACAAGTTTATCATGGGTGGCTGAAAAGTAGGAGAGCCCTGTTTTGCTGAGGTGTCAGTAGAAGAGCCCTGTTTTGCAAGAGAGCTTGCCTGACAGAAGGCACCATTTCATAGCCAAGTACCTGAGGTCAGTTCTGAGTCCCAAATCAAGAGGTGTGGATTTATTATTATTATTATTATTATTATTATTATTATTATTTTCCAAGCTTTTGCCTCATCAATCAATGAAGCAACCATGAAGGAAAGAATTGTTCCTGATCCCCAGGGTCTATGAATGTATACTATGAACACTGAATTTTATTAGTAAAATTTCTGACTGGTTGAAGAAATAATTAGCATAATTTAACTTTACCTCTAGGAGGAAAAATATCATGCTCCATTCATATATTTATTAGCTTCTTTCCTTTCACAATGCCATATGATTTATGATTTCTAATGCAACTGTAAAACCTGAGCCTTTCGTATCTCGTGTTCAGTGATGTTTGATGGCTTGATTTCCTGCTTCTAAACTGATCCAAAAATGTGTGCCAAGAATACAATTTCTGATAGTAGCTTCATCTTCTGTCATCTGAAGGGAAAAAAAAATCTTTAACAGCAATTGATAAATATCTGTACACCTCTTTGATGATAGAATAGTCTGATATTTGTCATTTTTTCTTATTGAAAATAGTATCTTCTGTTTGGAAGTTACTCAGATGTATCCAGTGGGTGATGTTTTGGTCTGATACCAATAAACACATTTATCCCATTCAGCAGACTATTTCACTGTATTTCACTGTGAGGCTCTGATAATTGCAGCAATGTGTATATCCAGCAGCACCATTGGGTAAATGCACTTAAAGCATGTAAGGAAAATAAGTAAACAGGCAAGTCAAAGGATACTTTGATAGCTCAGGGCAGGATGTATTGAGTCTTTAACCAGTTGGAGAAAATTCCTTCCATTTTGAGATCTGACAGTCAGTCCATCCATCAAGACGTGATGTTTATATAGCTTAAAAGTTTATATAAACTTTTTCATTTTTATTTATTTATATATATATATATATTTTAACTAGCATTTAGGTTAAGTGGAAGAATTTGATAAGAGAGATATGTATATTCTGAGTAAGCTTTCCATTGCTGTAAATTTGTCATGGAGTTTAATTGAAGCATAACTCCATGATTCAGATATCAGTCCAGATATCAGAAATGTGAGTACAGTCACTGATGTAACTAATGTTTCTGCCCAGTGAAATCTGTTTTCAGATGTTAAACATAAGAAAAAGGACAAAATTAACAGTAGTGTATATGAATTTCTCCTTTAAGGAAGTTTAAATTACTTCCTGAAAACATTTGTTCTCTGGATCCTGCTTCAGCAAACCCAAAATAGAGTACATTAGTCATAGGAAAACAGAATTTAAATATATAGTAGGAAACATCTATGTTCTTTCTTACTATATTTACATTGCATTCAGAGGTGTTACATCAGAAAAAACTTGATCTGGTTATTCATCTGATCTGGGAAGAATTTTCTTCCAGTGAACCTTACTACTGCAAAATTTACTTTTTCTTCCTACTGCAAAATTTACAAAGCTACTGGCAGACAATGGTGCAGAAAATGGCTGTAATACCTGTATTTTTCTGGTCTTGTGTTAACTATTTGTAGTATAACATCCTTAAACAACAGTTATGAACTGCACAGCATTTCTCAGTTTAGAACAAAGAGCCATCACCTTTAAAAAATGAAATATATGAGACACACTCTAATGTTTAAACCCAAAAGGAAAATAAGAAGACTTTAAGTTTCTTGAATCCTGTCCCAATTATATTTCATTTAATAACACTCAGTGAAATATCTGGTGGCAGGGGAAATGAAACTACATGATTTTATGGGATCATTCATCAAGAACTAATTGAAGCTTTCATACAGTTTAGTGCTGATAAAACACTGTAACAATAAACAATAACAAAATTCATCAGAGAAGGATTTGTTTTGCCGTGAGGAAAATGGTTCAGTTTCATCCTGGGGATTCCTGGTTAAAAGAGTCTCCAATTTAAAAAGGGATAAGCACAGGCTCCTGTGCATAATGACAGAGTGGGAGCTGTGGCAAATGTATTAGCATTGCTCCAGTGGAGCTATTCTCATTGTAAGTATTTGCTATTGTGTGTGGCTAAGGCAGGATGCATAACAACCAATAGGATTTTTTGAAGTTTGATTTTTTTAAGCAGTTCCCATGTAGTTTTATGAAGAGTAAATTACAGCTACAGCACAAACAACTGAAGTTTTGATTCTAAATTTACTAACTAATCTTAGATTTATTGACTACAGAAAAATTGTTCTTCTTTCCCATATTTCTTCAAAGAATCAAGCGAGTCTTAGACAGATCTTTTAGCTACATGCTAGAGTGATATCTTGTCAATACTTAAATTATTGAGATAAAACATGTTGTCCCTTTATTTCTGATCTATTTTCTCTGAACAGAACATTTTAGTAGTCCAGAAACATAACAAAGAGTGTCAAGAATGTGTTACTTTTGATTTAAGAATAGAAAAGTGAATGTTTCATCAATCTACTTGTGAATCCAGGGAGACTCAGTGGAAGATGGCACTGCAGTTGAGTTGGTTCCAGATCTTAATATGCTACCAGGAAGCTGTGCTACCTTGAGAAAATCACTGAAAATCTTCTCATCCCCCTTGCCTCTTAACCTGTTTGAGATCAGGAAATTTCATGCTACCTGTTTGTAGAACGTGATCCCGTGAAACTCTTTAGTCAGCTATCTGCAATTAATAACAGAAATGTGGTAAAATACTAGATATATTATTTTATCCTAGAACGTACAACAGAAAACATAAATTTGCCTATATCTTTGCTTGTATGTGTTGATTTTCTACTCACTTGCAAACTCCAAGATATTCCCACTACTTGATCTTACTGGATAATAGTGTCAGAGGAGGGAGGGAGAAGCAATCATATTTTGTTATTCAGGTCTAAGTTGGTGTTTTGCTTATTGGAAATGTAAAGAATATAAACACTCTCCTCAAATTTTAGTGACTTATTTTCTTAAGCAATGTAGAAAATCTTTAAAATATCATCAGATAATCGGAGTATTACTTCTGTCTGATACCCACAGTAACAGAATCAATAGAGTACATTTATCCCCTCAGTTACACATGAGCATATTCATCACATTAAAAAAAAGTCATTGCTATCATACTTTATGCTGTCATGTTTGCCTTTGGTAAACTTACATTTCTATAGCAAAGACTTGTGATGACACAGCAGTAAGAAAGGACTAACTTGATCACACTCATGAACACAAAGGTGGTCTGTACCTGGTGGTGTATAGTTTTGATGGACCATCAACACTCAGACAGATTGGGGCTTGCAATTATATAAGTCTAAACATGAAAACAAGATTCAGATTTTGGCCACCTAATAAGCAGAACTGATTGCATTTACTTACATTTCCCCAAGGATTTAAATGTCCTCTAACTTTGGAAACATTTCATCTGAACCTGAATCAGAGCTGATATATAAGTGAACTGAACGTATGGGAACACAATATAGGAATTGCTGATGAATGTTTATTTAATGGTAGATGCCTTTGATCAAATAGTAAATTGCCTTTAAGTCGTTGGTGCACATAGCCTCAATAAACCCTGTGCTTTCAGAGTGTTACATATTATCAATTGCTTCACTAGATAAGTTGAACTGATATTTCTCAGAATAAGGCTACATGATTTGCATTTAATTTACCCCAGTAGAGTTTATTAAAAATAATAATTTGGTATTTCACATTATAGTAATAGGAAGAAGCTGCAACATATGGATATATCTGTTTTCTCTGCATGTATAATTAAGTAAAAGGTTGCTTTCAGAAGACAGCCAAAAGCTAGATATCTTTAGGATTGCCTTTTACAATTATTTTGAGGCTGCTGAGTGGTCACGTATTCCAAACATTTTCTTCCTCTTGTGCTTCTACAGTTTCCTTAACTTTTCCTCTTCATCTTTCAGCTCCTCTCTTAATCTTTCCATATTTTCTTTGTATAAATACTGCCACCTTGGCCAACACAGGCTCAAAAACATAAAAAATGCAGCAGATTCTCAAAGTTGGAGCTGCACCAAATCTGTACACCATCAACTGGGCACAGAAGGGATGCAGTATTTTACAAAGTGTCTGGGGATTATTTGTGCTCTTATTCATTGTTAATATAACAATTAACCTCTTCCATTATCCATGCTTATAAAAGTAGAAATGGAACTAACAGGTGTGGCACTATACCCATCCTTTTCTGCTCCGTGTTACATACCTGTGCCCTTTTAGGAACATGATCGGGAATTGGGAGAAATTTTTTCTCAGAGAATGGTTAAGCATTGGAGTGGGTTACTCAGAGAAGTGGTAGAGTCACCATGCCTGTGAGGGTTTAAGGAAGGTTGGGTGTGGTACTTAGGGACATGGTTTAGTGGGTAATTTTGATGGTAGGGGGATGGTTGGACCAGGTGATCTTGAAGGTCTTTTCCAACCTTAATAATTCTGATTCCATGATCTTCAAAGCAGGAAATAAACATTACAGTGCTGCTCTGCCATAGGAGCTTCTGCTGACAAATTTTGTGTACATCTTGTTGTTTTGCTGAAGTATGCCTTATTAAAATTTGTATATATATAGAGAGAGGAAAAATTTTGTTTGTTATTGTGATATAGCATTCCAATGCATAGTAAGCACAACTTTCTTTTGCTTTCAGTGGGAGTATCCTTAACATCTCTCTGATTCCCAGAAACAAGCCATTCTTTATGAAAAGAGCATGCAGAAACTGTCAAGGTTTTTCAAAATCTAAGTACTGAGTATTTATAGGTCAATATGTGCACAGATTTTTAAAAAAACTTTTAAATTCTACATTATTAACTATACTTATTGAATGATCATCTCATTTTGTTTTAGTACAAGAAGTTAACCTTTGACTTTTGATCATTTTTAGCATTTTTACTGGTTTTCAAGTTGCCCAGAAATGTCTGTGAACTAATCAAAACTAAAAGGAAATGTTAAGATATGAAACTAGAGGAAGGTTTATTTCCACCTTGAATTATTTTCCTAGTCTGTTCTAATTTGATTTTTGTGTGTGTGTGTGTGTGGTTGCTTATAAACTCAAATTAGGAAATACATGAAGAAAATTTAAAAGTTACATGAAATTGTGTAATCAAAATCAATATTTAATATGCCACAGTCATTGCTGAGGCTGCCATTGAATTTTCACTGCTAGGATAAGCATCCTCAAATTTAAGCTTTGATTTGGAAAAACATCTAGGCATACTGTTAATTCCTGCTGAATTAGTAGACAGGTGCCTAATTTGCAGGATATATTAATACTACACAAGTGCTCTAAATTGAACACTGGCTTAAATGCTTTGCCGAATAAACCCTTACCATTGAAATCAAACCATGGAAACAATTCAGGCACACTGGCATCAGCCACAGTTATCTATTGTATAATGACTGGAAAGGTCTCTGAAGTGTAGTTGTAGCACTGATAACATAGATACTTGAGGAATGGAAGAGATCTCACCAAGATGTGTATGCATGTCTATAACATCCTTTTATGTGAAAAATAGGTATGAAATTATACATAATGGGTAAAAATAGGATACATTTTTGTTTAAACTCCTCTCGTGTACAAAGATGAAAGAGACGGAATTAATTGTTAGTGACTTCTTTTCTATAAGTACTACATTACTTCAAGTCCAGCACATTGCTATAGGAGAAATGTGGAAAAAATATCTGGTGGTGTATCTTTCTATTTTATTAATAAATATATGCATGGAGTCTATTGTACCTGCTGTTTTAACACTATGAATCATATGTGTGTTGTGTGATTTATATGTAATAACTCAGAATTTAAGTTGTTCATAGTGTGTGTTGTGCATGCCTGGCAAGATAAGAAGTAGCTGTTTACTATTGCTATTTACTAGTACCAAGTTTCAGCTTGGTAACCTTATATTGCTCTAAGTTCAGCTGACTGCTTTTTCCCTAAGTAGATGACATTTCATGAACAGTATTTCTCTTGCATTATTATTCCTTAGGTCATGTTTCTTAAGGCAAGGAAATTGGTAAAAAAAACTTGGTGTAATGCTCATATACAACTTGGAGATTCTCCCCAAATTCCTACTTGGCCAGATAAGCAAACTTTCCTATTTATTTTTAACATCAGACTGCATAAATTTGGGAAAAAAGAGGTAAAGGAGCATTAAAAATAGCATATTATGTTGATATCTCCTAAAATACTCAGCAATGGAATTTAGGATTAAATTTACTTAATCTAACTGTCAGTGCCTGCAGTTACTACTGTGTCCCCATCCCAGACTCCTTCTTTAGTGGACAGGCACTGGCATGACAGTATTGCTCTGATGTACATTAGGCATATATTTTAGGATATAACACATTGCACCTTGTAAATATCTATTTTTAGTCAGATGAAATCTATCTCTAGTATCTTACTTTCATCATAGACCTCTCACTTTTCTACCCAAAGAGCTGTCTCTGGGAAGGCACTGACACTCCTCTTACAGTATTTCAGCTTCTGCTTGTGTGTGACAGAAATAACACTAACATTTGAGGTGGTAGAATAATAAGTAAGTCATATAAAGCAAATCCCTCACCTTACCTGGGATCAGAATGCCTCCTGTTCTTTTGTCTGAGCTCCTTTTGCATAGACTGTATCTGACTGTGCTCTTCTTGTTTCAAAGGTATGCCTGAATGCTTAAAGACAGGAATAAAAGAAAGAAAGAAAATACTCTGTTTTCCACAGCAGACAACATAAATAGAGAGACAGGACTAAATGGGCTCACTTTTATTTTATCAATTGTACCACAGCTGGAGGAAACTCTACAATGGGTATCTGGTTCAAAGAAGTCCACAGAATAATTCAGCACACAACAAAACATTTTCTGGCTCCCTAAAAGTTGCTTAAAACATCTACTAAAAAGTAAGAAAGCATAACCATAACGTACCAGAAGACGGTAGAAGGTAAGGTCAAACATTTCAACAAAGTTTTTATGTGATGAGGTAGGTAAAGAATATGCAGATGATCTTACAAAGTGAACTATGAAAGAAAAGGAAAAGTAGCTCAGAGCACCTATAAGTCTGAGACAGGAAAATAATTCCTGATGACATAACATTTGGCAATTGTTTTAACCCCAAGAAAAAGAGCAGAACTCCAAAGTACAGATCCAGCTCATTTTATTTTATTTTATTTTATTTTATTTTATTATTTTATTTTATTTTATTTTATTTTATTTTATTTTATTTTATTTTATTTTATATTTTATATTTTATTTTATTTTATTTTATTAATTGGGACTGCTCACTCTGTTTTCTGGCTTTGATCAGAAACATTTCCCAATCCTCAGAAATGTTATAAAAACTCACAGACCATAGTTAATCCACACCTTGAAGGTTCTCTCTGCACCTTTCTGACATCTGCAAAACCTGTAAGGAGGATTAATAGCACCTAAAAGTGCTATGAAGCAACAGAGCTACAAGATCATTTCAAATCCTCCTAGAGATGATACTATAGCATAAAACACCCTAGGCCTTCAGGTCCTGCTTACTTCTGCCTCATCTGAGTAATTTGTGTCATTAAGCCACAAATTACTGGAGATAGGGAAAGTAATATCATTACAATAAAAATATTACATGTAATATATCATTACATGTACAGTTTCTTCCCTTCCCCTCCCCCCCATTTGTTGCATAGGTATCTCCATATTTTCAGACTTCATTTTAATGCATTCTTTGATTTGTTAATCTGTGGGGAAAACGTCTTCAGTGTCTAAGCTAAATAGCTTAGACTTTAGCTTCATAGCTAAAAACAATCTCAGATAGAATAGTTTAATTTCCAGTCTGAATTTATTTGTGACCAATTTGTAACCATCTAATTGTGTACCTGCACCAAATGGGAGTTTTACCATTGAGTATAATAGGATCAGACCGTGTGTTGTGAAGACATGGACTGGAAGAAAGACACGGACTGGGTGTTACTGCATAATGGCAGCAGTAAATTATATTCCAAAAGCAAGATTAGAAGCAGATATAAATCAATACTTTTCAACCGACTTTTAGGAAGTTATATCACTGTGCACAAACTGCTAGTTTAGCCCTCAGATTTTCTCAGTAGACTTTAAACCTTGGCCAGATACATAATGCATGCTACAGAATGACTTCCAGCAGCTCCTGCACTAAACTGAAAATGTCTGACTCAACCTGGATTTATATTTTAGAAAGTTATTCAAATATGATTTAGGGTGTGTGTAGCCTGGAGAATCTACCACACTTCCAGACATTTTTCAAGTTTACTGTCTTTATTCTTAACATAAAACAAAACAAAGCAAAACAAAACAAAGAAACAAAAAACACACACTTTTTTTTTTTTTTTTTTTTTTTTTCTTCCTCAGCAACCTGTTGGGTTCTACCTAACATTCCTAACACTTCACACAAGATGTAAAAATCTCTTCTTTCAAACTTTTTATTCTTGTGTTTAAACTTCCAGAACATTGCCTTTTTTTTCATTTGGTCATTGTTTTAGGTTTGCATTTCAACCTTTTTGTAAGCCATTTCTAATTTTTCAAACTGTACTACACAGGTTGCTATATGGTGGCTAGGAGAAGTTGGTGGCTTCTGATGCAAAATAATTTGGTTTAAGAAGCTTTTCTAGAATGAGCAAAAAAGAGTATTTGACTATTTCCTGGGAGATAAATTGAAAAAAAGTAACAACTACATTAATCGACTATTGTTTAGTTGGCCTACGTGACATGGTGTATGTATGGAATTACTCTGTGGATCAGAATCTATTATTGTCTTTGAATATATACACAAAATTTGCTAATATCTCTACATCAGGTGATGTTTCAAAAGACATGCAGCTTCATTGGTAGTTCTGAAAGACTAATCAAATTTACTTTCCCTAAAGTTAATATTAAAAGTCACCAATTTCAAATTAAGGCAAATAAATACATTGCTTTCCAGATGATAAGACGTTAAATATCACACTCACATATGTTATTGTGAGTTTATTTTTATAAATCTACAAAGCTTTGTTGACTCTGTAACTATCCTCCATGATTGGCATGCCTTTGAATAAGTTATAAAGTTGCCCAGGAAGACAGTGACCCAACCAAATGTTACCCTTGGTCCTCAATAGTAATGTTCATGAGCAATGGGAAATCTGTGCAATGGCAGTTTTCCTAGTTCCCTTTTGTTTCAAAAGGAAGTTTGGCCAGAAATAATTCTCTATCCTGAAAGTAAAATGACCTTTTGGCCGGACAGTACAACTAACACTGTAAATGCAATCTGACATGAGTTCATTGTTAAAAAATCTTCAGTGTAATGAACTATTTTAGAACATCTAATGGGGTCAAAACGCACGAGCAAATACATACAGAGAGAGAGAGAGAATTGGAAATGGGAGAAAATGCTAAAAGAGGTCAAATATAAAGAAAATCAATTAAACCAAAACACAATAAATCAGTTCATTAAAATATAAGCAATTAAAAAGCTTGTATTTATTTAGCAGGGTAAGAATAATCTGAGAATGGGCCCTATTAAGTTCAGTTGTCCAAATCAAGGAGAATGTGTCAAGAAGGTTCTCAGCAATCTCATATAATTACTACAAATTCATGTAGTTAATCTGAGGACCACAGCTCCATCCAGTATCTTCATTTGGAAGCTCCAAGCAAAACTCCTCTGTTGCTCTGTCAAACTTTGGATAAACTTTTTTTTTTTTTTTTTTTTTTTTTTAATATATATATATAATTCTCTTGGTAAATAAAATTCTAAAGTAAAAAGTATTACTAAAACTATACTTGTCCAAGTTGCATTAATTTTGTTGTAGTGAGGGATGCATCCCACAGAGATGGTTTCACCAGGCTACTCTGATAACTCAGCCTTACAATGATACATTGTGAGATTTAGGCTAAGATTAGAGCATATCTCATGCAAAAGACTAAGAAAATTAAGTTTACTCACAAGATTGACAGGAGGGTATAAAAAACCAACATGGGCAATGTGAAAAACAGTCGGACAAAGATCCTAAAACCAGAAGGTACTGTGTTATTCACAGCATTAATTAAAGGGGGGGAAGAGGAAAATGGAGTTGCAGATTTTAAGTGTCTGCGTACAAGACATAGTTGCAAGATAAGCAGGAGATAAACAAAAAAAATATTAATTTAATGCATGACCAAAACTATAAAAACATTGTGGAATAATTGAAGTAGAAAATTAAGCTTGTATAAAAAGTGAATGAAAAGAAATTTGGGAAGTATTAAAATCATAGAGGAAGAAAAGAAGGAGGTTGTTGCCTTGTCTCTATTATGTAGGATATAGACGTATACAAAAACAAACAAACAAACAAACAAACAGAACTGCAGAAAATCAGGTGTGATGTTAGTTAAAGCATCCCAGGGATAACGAATATCAATAATTGGAAGATGATTTGGAACATTTACTGAGTTCCCATCACTTTAAGATCTTTTAGAATAGGCTAGCCATGTACCTACCAATGATAACAAATGTTAACATATGGGAAGGGGTGAAATAACTGATTTCTTGATTTTTTCTCCAATTCTGATTCTGGTTTTGTTTATTGCTACCTCTGAAGATAGCAGTTTTCAGGAAATGTGGTTAATAAAGACGGGAAGAAATGTATAGTGCACAAAAATCAGTAGAGACACATAGTCCAGATAAATTGCTTATTTTATTCAGCTAAAGTCTGCAGTAAGATATATGTCTTTATTTAATTATTTTTTCAACAATATTTCTGCATACTGATCTTTCTAATATTTAGTGTTTCACATCCATATGTTTACTAGCTCACATTAATGGAGTACTCTTTGTAGATCAAAGCTAGCATGTACATACCTTTGCTACTCAGTCAAGCTTCCTATTCATTTTAGGAATATTTAGTGCTGTATCACTTCTGAGATTTGTAGCATCTTTTATTTTCCAATACTTTTAGGCACATACTTCTTCTTATAGTTTTTCCTTTCCTATATCCTAGCGGGTAGTCTCTATTTGTCTTCTGATAATATCTGCAAAAATTTTGGTGGGATGTAAAAAGATATTTTTATTTATCAAAAAAAAAAATATCAATTAATAACAATTATCATTGCCCTGGGAACAAGGCTTTGGTATATTTAGTCATGCCATACTTGACATGTATCTGCAATAGTCAAATTTAGGTGCTAGAGGGGCGATTACAGAGGCTAACAGTTTTGTTCTGAGTCAGATGGAGTGGGAAATCATGTTTGTATTTAGTGAAAAGTTTGAAACATTTCCAAAAAATCCCAGTCTTTGTCAATACAAAACATAAACATTTCTGAACTTTTTTGAACTTTTGATCTGTTTATCTACTTGGAAAAACATACCTAAAATCTGAATAGTGTTTCGGAAGAGAGGTCACTAGAAGTATAAAGTGTAAAGTTCCTGAATATATGCTCTTTGTTTCACATGTAGGTACCCCAACCAATAGACTATTAGTTATTCAGAAGTGTTTTTTTCTTGGTTTGTTATGTTTTGTTTTGTTTCTTATATATTATCTGGGAGGTTGTCCAATAATTATAAACAAATAATAAAATTATTTAAAAATAAATATTGTATAATATTTTGCAACTGTAACTTGGCCTGAATTATCCCACCTCCCTAATATGCAGCTTAACTGATTGTGTATAGTTTGAGATGACAACCTAGCTCATTTTTTTCCAACATACATCCAACAAGATAATATTGAAAATGGTACTTTCCCACAAAAATAATTATTTTGATAAATCAGCAATTTCTATCTATGGATTATTTTATCAGAAATGTATAAAGTATACTTAAGATGCACTGGGAAAAGACAATGCAGAAGACATCCTTCCAACAGCTTTAGTGAAACTACATTTATCAAATTAAGAATATGGTTCATACTGAAGGACTCCATCAGTATTTGAAAGGAGTTTGACAAAAATTGCTATTTTCCTTGTCGTTATTTCTATTGGCTTTTTTTTTTTTTTTTTAAACAACATCAAGATGTAGTTGTTTATGGCTTTTCTATATTTATAATTTACTAGCCAGAAGTTTTAAAGTGTAAATCCTCAGGTAGGATTTTCTTTTTCTTTTTCCCTTTCTTTTTTCTTTTTCCTTTTTCCTTATCTGTTTTCTTTTTCTTTTTTCTTCTTCTCTTTCTTCTTCTTCTTCTTCTTCTTCTTCTTCTTCTTCTTCTTTTTCTTCCTCTTCTTCTTCTTCTTTTTAATATCATAGAATTCAAAATACAATATTTTAAGACAAATCTGAATTACCATAATTTAGGTACTGCAAGAAAAAAACAACAAAATAAAAGCAAACAAACAAACAACAAAACTAACAATAACAATAACAAAAGTAAACCTCTCCCTCTTCAGTATTCTATCTTTTATAGTGTCAGATATATCCAGACTCTCTTTACTGTACATTTGCTGACCTGCTATCCTGCCTTTTTGGCATTTTGGACCTTCCAGTGTCTTTTTTAGTGACAGCTGAATAACACAGTCTTGGCTTTCTTCCAGGAGAACTGTATTGTTATAATTTTGTATGGCTGACATAAATATTTTTGATGGAATGAGTTATAGGAGAAATAGACATTGTAATTTCTTTCTGAAGTGCATAAAATATGCAACTTAAAATACTGCCAAATTTTCTGGCCTCTTCTGCCTATATACATGCACCTCAAAGGCATCTGCCAAGGAGTATCACATCCTTGGTTACTAGCAAATATTTTTATTGGTATGTAAGTCATGTTAGAACTTCTGTTTTCACTCTTTATGCTGAAGTGATGCGTAACTACTGCAGCACATTCAGTGCAAGAGGACCTCATTCTGGAAAGCGGAGTTCTCCACAAGGTTTTAAACATTGTTGTAGCTAATGCAGCAGCCAGTGAAATGACAGAACAGAGCAATTTAAAGAGCTGACATTTCATACATGTGCCCTGTATAATATGAAATATAATGGTGTTCTGGGAAATTTCTAAGGCACTCCAGCATTATTATTATTATTATTATTATTATTATTATTATTATAACTTTCAGGTTAGCAGATTCTGCTGCCTTAACTTTACTGTATAGACTACATGACATTTACCTAATGAATGGAGTAGGGATTCTGCTAAGAGGTAGTTGAAAGTAGTGATACCCCAGGCTTGGAGTTCCCTGAGCTCAGTTGCTTGCAGGAGTATTTTCTGTGTAGCTCAGGTTATCAGTAGAAACCTCTTGTTCATTCAGACATGTGACATTCATTTGGTCAGAACACTTGGGTGGAAAAAAAAAAAAAAAAAAAAAAAAAGAATAGAAGAACCTGCTCTCATCTTTATCTCTTCCTTTTACAAGCATGACTAATTTACTTGTAAACCATATTTTTAAAGTAAATATTTTGTGGTTTCACGATGCATTTTTGAAACATGTTTTTAAATTGGGAATGTTTGAAAGTTCATGCACACAAGAACATTACCTATGCAATAGATTTCCTATCCTGAAAGTTTTTTTCTTGTAAATTGCTCAGTAATTACATTTCAAAACTGCATTGATTTCTTATATGTCAATAGTTATTAGAGATTACATGTCCAATTCCTGTCAGCTAGCTGACTACCTGAAGTTGAAGATTTTTTCAGCCAGTCCTGTTTTTCATGAGCCTTTCATTTTCTTTTAAAACTACTCTTTCTGTGTCTCCCTTTGGCTGTTGGATCTCTTTTCTCTTGATTTTCACTCCTCTACAGTGCTCTTTAGAAATGATTCAGTGAAGCAGCACTGGCCCCCTTGTACAGAATTCTAAGTGTACATTGAGAATTTATCTTACTTCTCCTACGTGTTATAATTACAAGTTCCAATCAAAGTACATCTTTTGAGTTACTAGTTTGTGTCAGTGCTTTAGTAGAAATGCAAATGTTATGTATTTAACATGCAAATGAAGTGAAATAAATATAATGCATGAAGTCTGTATTCCATCTCAGAAGTAATTGTAATGTGTAATAAGAATTCAGCAGCCAGGTTTGACAAGAGAGAAGGCACAACAATTTTTATTTACTGCAAGAGCACTCATATCTATCTGACCTTTCCTGGTTGTGGTGACTTTTAATGTAAGTTTAACACTCTGATTTCTATTTGTGACTACAGGCATGTCTGTATTACTTTTGCATTATCTCACTGGCATAGGCATAATCTTCTTCACAAATTGATGCTTCTCTATGTAGTAGCAAGGTCCTATTTGAGTTTTAGAACTACAGAGTGGTTGTAAGAATAAAGGTTTATTGTATAGCAGGTGATGCTTTGAGAAAGTACTAGAAGCAGGGTACTGCAATCCTCTATTTGGTAAACATCTGAGCTTCCAGCACATTAAAAATTAGTAGCAATTTTTGTTAGGATGTTTGTGCTCAAGAACTAACAAAGGAGTTGTCCTCTAGGATCTGCCAGTGGAATGCACTTGGAACTGATGGCCTCCAAAATACACTGTGGCATCAGGTTCCAAAATTTCTTTGTGTTTTCTATAAAACACATTTTCCTTTTATTTGTTTTGATGCATGATAATTTTATTGATAAGTGCCCCCTCATCACATTTTAAAACAATTTTATTGATTTTACAGATTTTTGTCATTGCCTTTATCTATTTAATTATTCATTTCTATTTTTTTTTCCCCAAATGTCAAAGTCCTAATTCATTTCATGTGGTTGTAATTACAACCTTCTCATCCTCTTTTTAAGATTTCTATATCATAAGATGGGATGACCATAACTCTATGCATTATTTAAAATGTGGAATTATTTTGAATGCATAACAGCATGATTGTATTAATTTGATTCAGCCTCTGCTATCTACATGACTTGTGATGTAGTACAGCTGAGCTTATTAATTACTGACTAGTTAAATATTACAGGGAGCTTTTTGTAAGCAAATGAATCAAAGCCTTGCCACTGTGCTTGTAGACAGATTTCTCCAAGGTTTCATTTGTAAATGAACCTAGGAACTACATTTTTCAGTTTGTTGGTAGGTCTGTCTTTTACTGTAAGTTTTAGTTCAAATCATTCTGAAAACTCAGGGAAAATAAGCTTAAATTCTATTAAGATTTGATTTGAATTTTTTTTTTTTAATTTTTATTTTTCAATTATTTTCTTGTACCAGTCTTCCTTTAATCATAAAATCATAGAATCATAGTATATCCCAAGTTGGAAGGGACTCACAAGGATGAGCAAGTCCATCTCCTGGTTCCTCACAGGTCTACTCAAAAATCAGAATTCAGATAATTCAGACTATATGACTGATAGCATACTCCAAACACTTCTTAAACTCTGACAGACTTGATGCCATGACTACATCCCTGGGGAGCCTCTTTCAGTGCACGACAACCCTTTTGGTGAAGAACCTTTTCTTGATATCCATCCTGAACCTCCCCAGTCACAGCTTGACTCCATTTCCTTGGTTCCTATTGCTGGTCACCAGAGAGAAGAGATCAGCACCTTCCACTCCACTCCCCCTTGTGAGAAGCTGTCAGATTGTGATGAGGTCTCCCCTCAGCCTCCTCTTTTCCAGGCTTAACAAACCAAGTGACCTCAGCCACTCCTCAAATGTCTTCCTCTCTAGGCCCTTCACCATCTTCGTTGCCCTCCTCTGGACACTCTCCAATAGTTTCACATCCTTTTTGTACTGTGGTACCCAGAACTGCACACAGTACTCAAGGTGAGGCCATACCAACTCAGAGTAGAGCAGGACAATCACTTCACTTGACTGAGTAGCAATGATGTGCTTGATGCACTCCAGGATATGGTTGGCCCTCTTGGCTGCCAGGGCACACTGCTGGCTCATATTCAGCATGCTATCAACCACAGCCCCCAGATCCCTTTCTGTGGGACTGCTCTCCAGCGTCTCATTGCCCAGTCTGTACGTATAGCCAGGGTTGCCTCGTCCCAGGTGCAAGACCCGGCACTTGCTCTTGTTAAACGTCATGCGGTTGGTGATTGCCCAGTTCTCCAGTTTGTCCAGATCTCTCTGCAAGGTCTTTCTACCCTCGACATAGTCAGCAGTTACTCACAGTTTAGTATTGTCAGCAAATTTACTCAAAACACCCTCTAGTCCTACATCCAAATCATTTATGAAAACATTGAAAAGAACTGGCCCTAAAATGGAGCCCTGGGGGACCCGACTGGTGACTGTCAGCCTGATGTAACCACATTTACCATAATCCTTTGAGCCCTACCCATCAGCCAGTTGTTCACCCATCATTGTATTATGTTTTTATCTAGCTATATGTTGGACATTTTGTACAGTAGGATCCCACAAGAAACCATATCAAAAACTTTATTGAAATCCAAAAAGATTACATCAGCTGGCTTCCCTTGATTGACTAGATGGATGATCTTATCATAAAAGGAAATTAAATTTCTTAAGCAGGACCTACCCCTCATAAACCTATGTTGGCTGTGACCTATGACTGCATTTTCCCCAAGGTAGGCTTCGATAACTTCCAGGATAATCTTCTCCACAATTTTACCAGGCACTGACGTGAGACTGACAGGCCTGTAGTTACCAGGGTCTTCTTTCTTTCTCTTCTTGAGAATTGGCACAACATTTGCCATATTCCAGTCAACTGGGACCTCTCCAGATTCCCAGGGCTGTTGGAAAAATAATTGAGAGAGGTTCTGTGATGATGTCAGCAAGATCTCTGAGCATCCTGGGATGAACACTACCAGGCCCCATGGACTTGTATGGATCCAAGTGGAGCAGCAAATCTCACACAAGTTCAGGGTTGGCTAGGATTTTATCATTCCCACCATCATTGTTCTCTAGCTCAGGGCACCTGGGGTCCTGAAGCTCATCATTGGTGTTGAAGACAGAGGCAAAGAAGGAATTAAACATATCTGCTTTGCCTATGTCGTTGTCCTTGTGAGGTGGCCATCCCCAACAAGTAGCAGATGTATGTTTTCTTTGGTCCTCCTTTTTCTGTTTATATATTTAAAAAATCCCTTTTTATTGTCTCAAACAGTCCTGGCCAGCTTCAGCTCTAATTGGGCTTTGGATGCACAAATTCTCCCTACAAAGGTGAACGACATGCCTGTAGTCCTTCCATGGTGCCTGACCCTGCTTCCAGCACCCTAACACTTCATTTTTGTGCCTAAGCTTCAGAAAAAGATCCTTGGTCAGCCAGGCCAACCTTCGGCCCTCCTGCCTGACTTCTGATATTTTGCAATTGCCTGATCCTCCTATATTAGGAGGCAGTGCTTAAAGATTGACCAGCACTGACAGATGCTGATGCCTTCAAAAACAGTTTCCCAGGGACCTTACTAACTAGTTCCCTGAGCAGCCTGAAGTCTGATCTCCCTATATCCAGGGTTGAAGTTTTGGTGGCAGTTTTCCTTCTGTCTTGAAAACTTTTAAACTCAACCGCTTGATGGTCACTATGACCAAGATGGCCACCAAATGCCACATCCTTCCCCCAAGACCATCTCTGTTCTCCAGCAACAGATCTAGAAGAGCACCTTTCCTAGTTGGTTCCTTTAGCACCTGCAACAAGAAGTTAACATTGAGGTGCTTTAAGAACCTCCTGGACCTGCTTTTATCAACTGTATGATATTCCCAGTTAATGTCTGGCAAGTTAAAGTCCTGCATAAGGACAGGGGCTGTTGATCTTGAGGTGTCTCTTAGTTCCTCAAAGAATAATTCATTGGCGTCATCATCTTGGCTGGATGATAATGATGGATGGATGGATGAGTAATAGACTCCCATGACGACATCCCCTTAATCTGTTTGTCTCTTAATCCTTACACAGAGGCTCTCAACTTTCCCATCACCAACTGCAAGCTCCACACAGTCCAGCCCCTCCTTTACATACAGTGCCACCCTCCCCACCTTGTCTGCCCTGCCGGTCCCTCCTGAGGAGCCTGTAACCATTTATTGCAACACAACAGTCACAGGACTCATCCCACCATGTTTCACTTATGCCAATGACATCATAGCTCTGGGACTGGGCCAAGACTTCTAGCTCCTCTAGCTTGTTCCTCATGCTGCATGCATTGGTGTAGAAGCACTTCAGATGTGCCTTATTTTAAGCAACACCTCATGGAGCAGACCAAAGGACCTCACTATCACACAATCCCTCTGATTTTGGCGTGTTATCCAATAGTTTATCATTGGCGGGCCTGGTTTTATCCTTTTCCCCCTTCTACTCTAATTTAAAGCCCTGTCAATCAGCCCTGCTAACTCCTGGGCAAAAATCTATTTCCCCCTCTGAGAGAGGTGCATCCCATCTGGTGCCAGCAGGCCTGGTGTTGCTTAGACCTTCCGATGATCAACAAACCTGAAGTTCTGCCGGTGGCAACAGTCTTGTAGCCACTGAGACTTTAAAAACTCCTTTCAGAAAAAGGGATAGACTACAACCCTCATTGCTACCTCTGCCATCTTAGTTGAAAAGTATCTGGTATCTGATATAAGCGATATAGATAAGTCTCTGGTGTCTGATGAAAGCAATATTCTACTTTCTGATACCAGCGAATGTATGGACAGCTATACTTTTTGGTACCTGCTGTGTTTTAGAATTAATCACTAGGAGCAGAAAGAAAAAACATTATAAAAATGAGAAAGAAATACTTATCTGATAAAGATTCTGTGAAATCTAACATTTCTAAGATACACTGAATAACAACAAAAAACAAACAAACAAAAAAGAATAGCTGAAGCTCCCACCATCCAGAAAAAGACAATCAGAGAGGAAATGGTCTTTTTATAGTGACACAACAATATATGACCTTTTTAATATATTTATTTGTTAGGAGTAAACTTTTTAAAAAAATCTGCTGTTTCACAAGAGGTTAGTGAAACTATTTCATTATTGCAGTAATATAATTAAACACTTCATAAGCAATTGAGCATCCAAATTTTGCACCAGCTGTAAGAAAGTAAAACAAAAAGTGACAAGTAGACCAACAACTAATGAAATGCGATAACCCAGGTGAGAAATAAAAGACATTAGTGTCTTGGCATCCCCAGAAGAAATGTCTATAGGTTGGAAATGACCCTGGGACAGTAATAAAACAGTTCTGTAACATGATTAATACAGACCTCAAAACCACACCTTGGAATGAAAACTAATTTCTTGTGAAACCTGAGACTTTTGAGGAGTATATGGGTGTCAGAGAGAACAATCTGGAACCTAGAAGTGAAATATAACCTCCATGATTTGGAAATCTGATGAGTAGCATTTTTCATTTGTATACATTTTGTTCAAGAAATGCGGTTGATATCTAAACCTACATACCACAGTGCTGTTTGAAGAATGTGGAGGTGCAGTTTCACCTCTTTATATAGTATAGTATAGCTCCTCTATATAAAACACAGACTGGATTGGAGTATGTTGCCATAACTTATTGGTTAAAATACCATCCTATCCGTGCTATAATGGAAGCTGATGCCTTACTTTGAAGTGACTGAAATTAAATGAAAGAAAGACAGATAATCTTAGGATTTGTAGAGAACAAATAATACATTTGTGTACAGCTTCAGCATATCAGAAGCTTAAGCTAATCAGTCCAAAAACAGAATAAAAGTGAATGACCTGGATGTGAGAGTAAAATAATACCATTTTCTGAAAACAACATTTAATTTAACTTAATTCTATTTTAGTTTTTATTTTTTTAGAAATAACAGTTTTCTACCTGTAATTAGTCCTCCAGGGCAATTACGAAAGACAATCCAAAATATCAGTGGACGAGTATAACAATCTGTTTTTATTTTATTTATTTATTATTATTATTAACTAAAAAATCTTTCAACAGCTACTCTTGGCTGGTTTAGGAAATTTCTATTTTCCACTGACTTCAAAGGTCAAGTCCTGACCTTCCTGCAGGAAAATATGTGTTCATACGTGGAAAGTTCAAGTGATATTAGAGTGTCAGTTTTCAAAAGAATTTTTCAAAAGAATTTATGAGACTAAAAGAGTAAATTTATCAACCTTTAAGCCCTGAAAATGCAAAAGGAGCCTGAGTTGCTTTGCATCTTTGAGCATCTCTCTGGAACTGTTCTAATGTAGATAAGGAGCCCAGAACCAGATGTGCAACAATAGCGGCATTACCCATTTTCCTGAATGAACTTTTTTTTTTTTCTTTTTTTTTTTCTTTTTTTTTTTTTCCTGACAAGCTTGTGGGGCTGTCTATATATGTTGATATGAAACTGTCTTTATGTATTCAAGTGCATGCATCTGCAATGCTTGAACTAACATGCTGGAAATATTTTTTTGCAATACCTGTATAATGTACATTATTGAAAAATTCAGTGGTAAAGAAAAAATACAGTAACTGCAGTAGCTGTTTTGCTGATTTATTAGTAGTGATCATACATTATAAGCCACAGCATTTATAACTGAGTGAAAATAAAAATACTAAGAGATGTACACTGGGAGATGGGAGACCAATAAAAAAGACACAAGAAATGCTCCAAGCAGCATGGAGTCAAGGAATTACTAAATACTTAATCAACATTTAATGTCTATGTCATCCTTTGATTCAGCTTTCCAGTGTTGCTCCTTTGGCTTAAGCTCAAATTTCTTTTATTCTGGTTGTATTGCAAGTTGATTTGGAACCAGTATGCTTTCAAAAGAGTCTTCATTTCCTAAGGTATAATCTTAGTCTCAAGTAGATGAATATTGTAGTGAATTGTTAAGAATAAGTATCAGTTTGAAGAAAGAAAAATGTTCTGGGTGGGAGGGAGAGGGACATTTTTCAAGAACGTAAATGTTTCTGTACCTCATCACTTTGATGTGCTCCAGCAAGAGAGAAACAACAGTTTTGGGATGGTATTCAAAAGAAAGCAAGACACATATTTAAAAAGCCAGGTATTTTATGTGTCAAGCTTTTTCATTTTGTACAAATGTTGGTCTCCTCCCTCAGCTCCAGACTTCTCATCCTCTTGCGTTTAGGTGTGAAATAACATAAATAGATTTTCTGTTGCAGCTTATCCACAATAGTTAGTTTTAGTCTTCCATTTAATTCATAGTGACTGAAATTCACTGTTGTAAAGAGGGGGAATACATGGGCTTGCATTGCATAAACTCTTGATATGAGGGCGATTTGCACTCAGGCTTCTGATCAAAGGAGATGTCCACAAGTTTTTAATGCATACTGAAACAGTTCTTAATCATGTATATTTTCCATGGCTGATCTAGGATCACTTCTACCAGGGGGGATTCTGATACACACTCTTTTCTTCAAATTCTGTCTTCCAATAGTTCTGAGCAGATGAATATGTTAATATAAACCTCTAAATATTTTTAGTCTAGAAGTGTCTAACCTATATATTATGTACTTAATTTGTATTAGAGTGGATACATTATGCAGATATGTTGTACATGTCCAGACATTATTTGGGCATACTGAAAATGTGGATAATATTAATTGGAGTAGATACACAGAATAAAGTAGTAGGACATCCTTGGTAAGTTTTCTGGTTCTGCTTATTCTTAAATTGTGCAGACTTGTTTTCTCCAAGATAACTATTATCATTTCTGTAGCTTATTTTGAAACAAAAAAAACATCTGAGCTTATACAACTTTTAGTAGAGATCTGTTGTCTGCTGATTCCATGATTTTGTACCAGCAGAAAACTAGACTCAGAATTCAGTCTACTATCTCCCTTTCTTACCCTTCCCTGTTTCAATCATCCCTGGTGTTGATATTGGAAAATGTAAATATATAGGTGTGGTCAAGAACTGCTTGTCACCAGGACTGGTGATGACATTCAAATCCATCCAAAGGTATTTTGGAGTTGCTGACTTAAGCTTTTTTGACCTCTTCATTCAGCTTTTTAGGTGCATCTTGTTCACTTCCCTGGAACGAGTTTGTTTTTATAACTTATTTTGAATAAAATTGTTTCAGCAACTATAGCTGAAGCTGCAGCTACAGCTCTGTGACGTAGACCAGAGCACCTAATTTACAAGTCTTGCTTCACAGACAAAAACAGTACAAACTAAGTAGAGGGGAACCTATCATCTAGAATGTAAATTAAAAATATTAAAAATTAAATTAAAATAAGGGGGATCAGATTTGTTTAATCTCAGAAAATCTTAAATTGTTTAAAAGCTTAAGGCACACTTACTAAATGTTATTTTAAAAGGTGTGTCATTACTCGGTGATTTTCGTTTTCTGACATTAATTGATCTGGACTAAATGCCTTCTGCCAAATTTCAGTTTGAGAGATAGTGCCTTGTTTATTTATTAATTTACTACAAAACATCAAAAAACAGCCCAGCAGGCTACTAAAAGCAACAATCAATCACATTTAATCCAAGATTATGAAGTTGTTTTTATTCCCCCCTCCCCTCTTTCACCCACTTTTATTTAATTTCTTGAATGAGCTGCAATGTGGGAGTTGCTTGGAACAATTTTAAATGCACACTCGCAGAGTGTTCCCACCTTACCATGCATTCTCTGATCTCAGTTTCAGACCCAGCAATATTTCAGACATACCCAGAACATTTTGGGAAGCAATAGGCAAAATACTGCCACCATACATGCCATTTTACCTCACTTATAATACCTCACTTTCCAGTTCAGAAAATGGACTGTGTCTGCCAAAGAGGAAAACCTGCTCTCATTGTTTTTTCTTATAGGCTAAAAGTCCACATCACATCACCAAAATATTTTTAGTCTGTTTTTCAAGACCTTAATACAGAGCTTCATTTCAAAATAAAGACAAAGAGGTAGTTAACACTATCACTTGATAGTTTTAGAATGTTTTAATATATTGGTTGGCATATTATCTACAAATGACCTCCTAGAATACCTATCAGATAAATGAAAATTTGAGGAATTAAAGGGTTGAAATAAGCTGACTATGACAGATTTGGAGTCATATATTCATCTGACTGGCTAATGATCATTGCACTGGATTCCCCCTGCTAAAACTTTGAATATTCTAAGTCATGATACTATTGACATGATACTATTAAAATGAATAAACCAGTTGGTAAAAGAGAAAGAACCATTTACATATATGTCCATAGCTCTAATTAACAGTTATGTTTTCTAGTTCAGCTTTTAAACTAACTGTTAACTTGCCTGTTAACTTGCCAGTTGTACTACATCTTTTTTGGCTGTATTACTGGAAAATTGTGAATCATACTTACGAAGAATACAGTATCCATACCTATATGCTGTTCAAATTTGTATGAAATGACTTATTTAAAAAGATAAAGAAGAATAGATGAAAATGTTGAAAAGTTTGTTATGGTTTGCAGGTAAATTACTAGTGCAGCATTTAATTACTAAATGTATCTGTTGTATAAAAACTGCATCATATGGATACAAGTACTATGATTGAATTTTTAGCATCATAGAAAGCTTAACACATGACATTTAGATGTTCCACGGCAGGAAGATATCTAGAAGAACTTCATGTCAATGAGTCTTGTTTTCTTTTATTGCAAAAATAACATTTTTCTTAATTTGGGATGATCATGACTCTTTTTAAAAGTAGCCAGTTTTTTTTGCCTTGTCCCCTTGAAAAGCTGTACCAAGATGTTTCTGCTTAGATGATTAGAAATAACCTTCCAGTGTTTTCTGACTAAAGAATTTTGAAATAAAATGTAAGTAAGTTAAATAGAATTTTATTTCTTCAGAATTATATATGATGTATAATCTAGATTTACACATCATTGCTGTATAATTACAATAATGCAAAAATTGCTTCATTTTCTTGGGAGAAGTAGGGAAAAAGTCTCCAAATCACTTCACTGATGCATAGAATTTTAGACTCAATAGCCCCAAATGGACCAATTGAACAACAGGTGATACAACAGGTTCAAATGAGTTCTCCATTCTGATCTGTGAAACCAAATGGAAAGGGTAAACTTCTGTGGCATAGGCTGCATCATGAATCTGGGAAATATACTGTTTATATTTTTTCTCATGACTGTATAACAAAAAAGAAGACTAAAAACACCAGTAAATATTTTGTAGAGAGGAATAAAGTTTGCTTGTAAGTACAAGGAAGTGGTTTCTCCTTAAATATTCCAACAAACCTTATAGTTAAAATACCTATGAATATATTTGCATATATACACAGAGGGAGAGTTCATATATATATATGAACATACATGTCATAGCTGATCTAGACAGTGTAGTATATATACAGACAAATATAAACATGCATGTCTATAGTAGACTTATTTAGATGTAGCACCCAAAGTGTGCACAGAATAGAGTGGTAAACTCAGTGCCAACCAGTATGCTATTGATAAACAACTCACATGCATTTCATCTTTGACCGACTAGGAAGTACACTAGCAGCCTAAGTCATGCCCCAGCATGTTTCTTCTTGTCTGTATATGCAATAAATTATAAGAACACCTTCTATTCAAAAAAAGAAAGGTATAAAATTAACATTTTCTAGAGGAAAAACTTGCCATGAACATCACTGTAATTGTGACCTTAAACAGGATATAAGCTCAGTTTTATTACACTGTATTTTCTTTATGTCACTCCCAATCCAAACCATTCAATGATTCTATGATTTTATATGCTATTGTGAAATGTTTATTTGCAATGTTCTCAGACAAAATGTTTTGTTTTCAGCAAAACTATTTTTGATAAAAAATAGCTATTTTCTTTGGGATTATTTTTCTTTTACTGACAGAAGTTCAGACATGCAAGCTTAAGTCTTTAATTGTTTAACATAGAGAAGGTATTTTTGGAAATATTATTCATGCTTAAGATCTCCATATCTCCATAGATCTGATAATAATCCTGATGCTGAAATAGTTGCTTATTTCAGCAACCTATTAAGGAAAAAATTCCTGGCACATCACTGGATTGGTAATATTTCCAACGAGTTTTAGTAGCTGACAGTAATCACATTGAGACAACCAAAACACCTACTTAGAAAACAAAAAGCAGAATTTCTGATTTAAGGATTCTTGATATTTAGCTGAAAAATTCCCCTTCCCTTCACATTTTTTTTAATTTTTATTAACTGAAAAGCAACATAATTCACAGCATACAGTAGAAACGATGGAAAAGGAAAGTTTCTTAAATAGTCTGATTTACAAAGGGTGGAAAATGTATTTTCTTAAATAGTTTGATTGCAATGTTACTGCTTATCTAAGTTAAAGAGCCTGCTTTTGTGTATTCTAAACTTAAATATCTATCTCTCATATACATTACATAAGGGACTGTGCTTCATACTCCACAGATCCAGAGATATCTTTGAGCAGTGTTGTATTCTGTATCTCCAAAAGTTTCACAGAAAGATCAAGAACTGTGTCTGTAAGAATTGTTTTTCAGCATCCTTCTTGTTTTTAGATCAGTATTGGTATTACCTTACAACAAGAAATGACTATGCAGATTGATGGCGAAGAACAGAAAAGAACTGCATTGCTGACACCAGCATGTTCCTTTAAGAAGGACAATTAAGGACAAAGACAAATGCCTTTAATATTTAAAGTTTAAGTCTTTCAGTAGGAACATGTTTAACTGCTCTACACATTTAAGATCAAGTATGAAACAGGCTTATGAAACAGGCCAATGACAAGGCAGGAAGACTGGAGACTGCACTTATCTGTCTTAATTATGGTATTTAAGTGCATTCTATTGCATGGTCCTATTTCCTACAAATATATAAATTTGTTGAGAATTGATAAGTTATCAGCCTTTAGTAAACCGTCAATGCATTCATATCTCTCTCACTTATACATAATTTCTTCTTGCTAAGTCCCCTGTGTTTTATTTGAGAATTGCCTTATTTATTACGAGCCAATAATGCATTGAATTGTGTGTGCACTGGCATATTACCTTGTTGAACTATTCAATTAAATATGATAATGCTAAACACACTGACATAGTTAAACACTCAGGTGAATGAGCAATTCACTGTGAAGTGCAGAAATATTTAAAGTCATCTGCATGCCTTCAAGCAATCTATTTTATGTAAAAGAACACTTCAGGATTCAGAGAACAGTATGTGTCTGAAAAGACAAAAATATTGCAACTTTCAAAACATAGCTCTTATGGTTGAAAATCATGTATTTTTAGAAGACCAACCTCCCAGACATAAAGGACTGAAGTGAAGCATACCACCTTATTGTGAGAGTAATAGGCACAAAAGTGAGACGTTACAATCCATTTGAAATTATAATATGAATTAGTGACAGCATTTTGACCTATAAACACTTCCATTCTGGAGTAAAGTTACACTAGATCTATTTCTGAGGAATACCCCTCTGCAGAGGGCTGAGAGGTATTCTCTGAAATAACGTGGAACAAAAATGTCCCTAGATGAAACCTCAACAGCTAAACCAACCCAATTCTCCATTGAAGACAAGACCTATGAAAATTAACAAGGAACTAGTGTTACATGCTCAGTGCATGGTGTTTCAAATGATTATAACTAAATTACATCAAAACCAATTTTCTCCAGAACACTCAAAAGCACTTCTCCTTAGTGCTGTTTTCCTGCCAAATTTAAACTTTCATTCCCCAGCTGTTTTGGTGGTAGAGTGATTACAAAGAAAAAAAAAAAAAAAAAGTCATGGTAATTGTTTACTGTCAAGAGTGTCTTTTCTCAGTTTTCACATCCTTGAAAAGCCTAATCTTTTTTCTCCTTCAAAACTTTACAAGACAATAAGAAAAATTCAGGCAAAGTCAAACAACAACAAAAAAATCCTGAAAAAATACAATACATTCTGACCAAAGGTAAAAGTTTGAAAAATTCTGCCTGGGAGTTGAAAGGTTCAGGAATTATTGAATACTGATGTCATCAGGTTAGAATACAAGCCATTATTCAATTTGATACTCAGCTATTACTTCTATTGCTATTGATTATTTTACTACCAGAGCTGGATGGAGTTCAATTGGCACATGCTCACTAGACATTCAAGTTGGAACAAAATCAAAACCACTGGCTCCCAAAATTTTTGACAAAGGAAAAGTTATCCCAAAGAGCCTACAGAGATCCTGTTTAAAAATGGGAAAAATATTTTAATTTATCAAAAATTTATCAGGGAAAAATTATTCAAATTTGGATCTCAAAGACTATTTACTTAATTGTGCAGGCTCCGTGACTATTTTATGACTATTTTTAAGGAAATCTGTAGTTTTAGCAGAAAATATGGAAGGAAACATTATGCTTTTGTCTAAATATTGTTGGAATGCTTTATCTAAGCCCTGTATTCAAAATGAAATCTCCAGTGAGGTAGGAGCCTGTTCAAATAATTTCAGCTAAGGTGAAAGCTTTGAGTTATATCCAACTGTTTGCCATATCATGATGTTTTTTTCTCCTGAGGACACTTAGGTATAGGGTGAGAGATCATGTTCAACCAGCATTTCAAGGAAAGCTCATGAAAAAATGAAAGAACTTTGTGTTAGCACATGCAGTTTCTAAGACTCTAAAAGCAGATACATTTATTTTCCTTCCTTTTGAGTATAAAATGGAGAACAACTTTTCTGCTACTATAATATAATCTTCTTTTTGACCATTTGGCCATATATTAACATTTTTGTGATGCTGAATCCCTTATACCACTCCATATTCAACTGTTGTTCCCGTGCAATCTTTCTTAGTAATGTAAAACCTAGAAGGAACTTGGGCTAAGCATCAGCACTTGCTTTAAGTTGAAGGTTATGCTAATCTCCAGGAATACACTGACATCATTCACTTCAGACATAACTCCTGCATAAGGATGATGGATAAAATATTTCTCATAAATACGTGATGAAAAGAGGAAACAAATATATAAACAGTCTTTGGAACATGATGCATTCTTGAGTGTTAAGAAAAAAAAAAGAGTTAACTGTGTAACCAAATGATTCATAGAATAGATATAATGTCAATGAAGACTGTGCATGTACAGTTAAAAACTTTTTATTTGTTTATTTATTTGCCTCTTCTAGTTTAAAATCATTCCCCCTTGTCCTGTCTTTATCTGGCTGATCAAAAAGTTGTTCTCCATCTTTCTTTATAAGCTCCATTTAAGTATTGAAAAGCTGCAATACGGTCACCCTGGAGCCTTCTCTTCTGTAGACTGAACAGCCCTAGCTCTCTCATCCTTTCTTCATAAAAGAGTGCTCCAGCCCTCTGATCGTATTTGTGGCCCTTCTCTGGACATGGTCTGACAGATCAACATCCCTCTTTTGCTGGGGCCCCAGACCTGGATGCACTAAGTGGGGGGGAGGGCTCACAAAGGCAGAGTAGACAGGGACAACCACCTCCCTCTACCTGCTGGCTACTCCTCTGTTGATGATGCAGCTGGCCTTCTGAGCTGCAAGCACACACTGCTGTCTCATGTCAAGGTTTTCTTCCACTAGAACTCCCAAGTCTTTCTCTGCAAGGGTGCTCTCAATGAGTTCTCCCAGTCTGTACATGTGTCTGGGATTGCCCTGGCCCAGGTGCAGCACCTTGTATTTAGACTTGTTGAATCTCATTAGGTTCACATGGACCTTTTGAAATCTCCACTTTGTTTTAGATGTGTAGACATTGAACAGTGGAGCACTGTGTCAAAGACAATGGATCTAGCACTGAAGAAGCTCCTGTGTCTACAAGCACTAGCACAATTGCAGCAGATCAGCTTTGAGGTAAGGCCAGGTTGCTCAGCTTTGTGTCCCATCACATCTTGAAAATCTCCAAGGAACTTGGAGGCTTTTTTTTTTTTTTTTTTTTTTAATGCTATTTGTTAGAGCACACAGTGAACTCTTTAGTTGAACATAGATTTTCCAACTTAAGGTAACTATTCAACACAGCTCTTCTGAAAGCGTGAATATTTTAATTTGTTGGTACTTATTAGTATCTATCTGGACTTCTGAAAGGCCTTTGACATGGTCTCACATGACAACCTGATCTCCAAAATGTAGATATATAGATTTGATGGACATACCATTCAGTGAATAAGGAATTGGCTTTAACGTCGCACCCAGAGAGTGGTGGCCAATAGTTCTGTGTCCAGGTGGAGGCCAATGTTGAGTGGTGTCCCTCAGGGGTCTGTCTTGGGACAAGTATTTTTTAGTATCTTTATAAATGACACAGGCAGTGGTGGGATGAAGTGCACCCTCAACAAGTTTTCAGATGGCACAAAGCTGAGTGGTGCAGTTGATTCAACAGAAGGAAGGGAAGTCATCTAAAGGGACCTGCATGAGCTTGAGAAGTTGAGAAGAACTTTTTTTTTTTTTTGAGAAGAACTTTTTTTTTTTTTTTTTTTTAATACACTTCGTTTATTTTTGGTCTTGTGGAATATTGCATAAAATATGTTTTCTCGAATGGTTAACTTTCCTCACTGGAACATCAGAAAGGCTCAGCTTCCTTTCTGATGATGATTAGCACTAAATATAGTCTACTGTTTGATGAGCAACTATTATTGCAGCTTTACAAACTGTTTTCCCCGTCCACTGCAAGCAATTGTAGACTTTCAAAAAAAAAAACAAAACAAAAAAAAAACAAACAAAAAAACCACCAAAGGCAACAAACAAACAAACAAACAAAACAACAACAAACAACAACAACAAAAAAAAAAAAACAAGACAAGTAGGAGGACCCAGAATTAACTTCAACAGCTATGCAAATATACTTTGATAGAAAACAGTTTTCGGTTTCTTTTGCCTTGTTTTCTCTTCTCTCTCTTTTTTTTTTTTTTTTTTCTTTATTCCATGCTGCATGCTAGCTCATGGATAGCTAGATGCAAAATGAGACTGACATGTTGGACACATGGATATCAAGGATGTGGTTTCCTTAGCAACAGTAACCACATAAAAGGTCTCAGAACTTACTCATGGGACATTTCAGCTTTTCACATAAAATGAATACTGGTGGTGAATATGATTGGTTCAATAGAAATACAGTGAAAGTATAAGAGAATTGTAAATAATAAAATATTAGCCTCTTCTGTTTTCTGAAACCAGAAACAACAAAATCATATTTTTCCTATCATGCGGAAGAAAAGCTTGAATATGGATACCTGCAGAACATTAGAGGCATTAAATTCAGCAGAATTTTGTTGCTTGGAAACATTTGTAATTATTTAGAATTAAACTTTGTTCAAATTATTAATAGATGATCTTTGTCAGCAAGATGTGAAACAGTATCCAAATCTACATACAATCAGACTAACTTAAAACACAAAAGTTGAACGTATCTCAAAACTTTGATCTTGTATTGTTTCAGTTTTTCCATCTTTTAGCTTTGGTTCACTTCATCTATAAATGCAGCAAACAGGCTTACTATATCTATCAATACAATAGCCATGTAGGTAAGTTTAAAGAGTGGGAGTACAGATATAGAAGGTCTGGCACCGTGAGGAAAATCTGGAAGAAAAAGTATTTTAAGCATGTGATGTAACACTGAATAAGCTTGGAGAGGCCATTGAGAAGGAGCACCTGCTGGAAGGCAAGGATATGCTATATTTCTCTGGTCTATTGTGCACCTTTAATGGCTCGTAAATGTCCCATTTACCATACTGAGCCCAATGTCAATGTATCTTAAGAAGATACTGTGACTACAGGAAGTAGTCACAAAAAAAAAAAAAAAAAAAAAAAAAAGAGCAGAATGTTTTCAATGCATTCTTTGACCCTCAGTTTTGCTTTTGTGGAAGCCAAACTGACAAAAATAGAGAAAAAACACAAAGCTGAATTATCTTCAGCATGCACTTAGATTGAGCACTGTGAATATGTAGACCAGTGAAAACTACTTAAAATCTGGAATTCTAGTAAATTAACTTATATGAAACGTATAAAGCTTTAGCTACCAATTACTTTATGAACAGGGAGTCTTTTAAACATCAGTCTATCTAAAAGGGTAGAAGAATCTTTTTGCTACCAATCCTAAGTATTGTAGCAATGGATA
>NC_048895.1:76589315-76719315 GCF_011077185.1 Oxyura jamaicensis | reverse complement strand
AAGGCATTTATAAGCTTTAGTTATAAAGGGGCTCTGAAGAAGCCATTACTTGCCAAAAGGGTTTCAAACTCTTGTTGCTTATTGCTACCAAACTCATCTTTAAATATATATACATGGATTACTGTGCAGATGTTTATTTTCAGTTAACAGATTGAGCAGTAAAAGCTCAAAAAAGTTGAAAGTAAGATTTTGCTGATTTTATTTTATGTAGATGGAAGAGCAACAGGGTGCACACAGGAAATCATTAGTTGTCTGGGTTCCTGAGCAAAGTCCCAATGCTGAAATAGAGCTGGGAAATGAGGTAGGGCCCTGGGAGAAACCTTCAATGAAACACACGGTTGGATTTATCTCCCCAAAATATGCTTACCCTCACTTTGGACTATAAATTTTTCTGATGGTTAACCAAGACTTTGAATAAAATTATTTCTTCATCTCTGACCCCTGTGTGCTAGAGAGGAAGACTCCAGCAGCTCAGAATGAATAAACAATAGGAAGAAAATCTGAATAAGCAAATAAATAAAATATTGGGGACTATATACTCCTTCAGCTGCTTTTACTTATTTACATAGCACCATATACCTGTGCAGCATTGAACAATGGGTGAATTTGTTGAACAAGATGAAGTCCCTGCCCCGGAGAGATTACATTTGTATCTGTCAAACAATCTGCTGCAGAAAATGTACCTAGAGAGGTTTACAGCTTTTTTTACAACACAGGTGGCTGCATCACCAGATGTACTCTGTAGAATTACTTTTCTTATTATCATAATTTCAGTTAGAGTTGAAGAAACATTTTTGTAACAATCATTTTTAAATGGAACAAAGTATTGTTCAAAATTAATGCTAACCTCAGAGATGCCATATGCACTGAATTTCATGAGACTTCTTTTAAGACTTTCTTTTCTCTGCATGAGTTATAAACTTGACCTCAAAGAGCTATTTTAAAGAGAGAGGGACTATATTATCTTTAAATTTTCTAGAGTCTGGATTTCACTAATCCTGACTTCAGACATCAAAGAGTAAGGATATTTTAGATTCCCAGAGGAACTCATTTAATTGTGTAAGTATCTTTAAGATATAGCTTTTCTTTTTGTTATTTTTTTTTCAGCTCTTCAGCTTGGAACTTTTCTGTTCTGAAATTTTGAATATATACAAAAAAACAAGAGAGCATTCCGCACAAAGAAAAATGGAATATTAGGAATCAAAGAAACTCTTCAGATTGCATATATACAAAAAGTGTTTTCTGAATTCAATTGAAGCTTATACAACACAACTGAAAACCCCTGGTATACTACAAGGAACCTATGCACAGTTCTTCCAGTAACTGTCCTTCTTCCTCAAGCAAACACTTCTTTTGAATACCTCAGATATTTCTCTCTGCATGTTAATCCCAAGACAAGTTAATTCCTTTGTTCTGATAAGGTATTTTATAAGAAACTTCTGGAGAAAGTGGTAGAGAAACTTGAAAAGAATCACAAAAGTCATGTAACATGGGAACAGAGAAAGATGTGATGTAGAAGGTCATCAATGATCAGAGACAAGGGGGGATATTTGGATTTTGATAAGGTTATGACAGACTGGACTTTGGGTGACAGATTCAGTGAAGCTGATACTGAGGGAATTGCTTATGTGGAAAGTTTGAAAATCTGAATCCAACCTTGCAATCTGGAAAGTATTTTTGCACATAGGAAAATGGAAATATCAAATGATTCTGGCACAGAATCTAGTAGTTCAAAGAGAAATTCCAGTACCTCTTATAGAAAAGCATGTCTTTAATTAAATAGTTCTCTGATTTCTGTGAAAGTCTTCCTGTCCTTCCTCATTTCTGTCAGTGGGTCAAAGAGATGGAACCATTGTTGAGTTTTTTTGTTTGTTTGTTTTGTTTTGTTTTGTTTTGTTTTCAGACAGGTTTTTATTACTACTTCTGCTAGAACATTAGAACATTCAGCTCTGGCTATCTGATGTTACCTAAGTATAAAACAAAGAATATATATTTTTGATGAGCAAGTATTTAGCTTAAGTTTTGTAAGTTTTACAGAATAGATAACTCACAAGAAAAAAAAAATCAGTCTAAGTTGAATAGTAAATACTTTGTTTAATGAGTGAAATAGCTTTTAATTTTCAGAATATTTTACAATTCATATCACGAAATATCTTGCTGAGTTCCTGGATTTTATTTACAAACTTGCTGAAGATACCAAATACTGTAGTACTGCTTCAGATATAGACATCTGTGGAAAAACATGGGGGTATCAGTCACTATTTCAAGACATGATCATGAGAAACTTGCTAGTGAAGTTAACATATTCATCTTATAATGGCCTGTTAGAGTAGCTATATCTAAAGTTGAGAAAGTCTGCTGAATTCATTTTGATGATTATCCAGTCAGTCTCCAGAACAAGGAATTTTGAATAAGATTTCAGATTCTTTCTGATTTTTTCCCTGCTATCTGAAATGTTTTAACCTTCCTGAATTTTTAAAAACAATACCACAAAATATACAAAATTATACTAAAATAAACATAGAAAATATTATTAAATAACAACACTAAATAATAATACCGAACAGCATTGACTTGAAATACTAAAGGAGTTTATTTCATAGCACTTCTCAGTAATAGACTGCAGTATTGTTTGCTTCTTCCTGTACTTTTTTTTTTCCTTTTTTTTTTTTTTTTTTAATTAATGCCTGCCCAAAATCAGAAGAAAACTTATATATAAGGGAGAAAATATTTATTCATTTTGATTTTAGGAAAAAAAAAACAACTGATTGGAGCAGACAAGTCAACTTTTTTTTTTTTTTTTTTTTTTTTTTTTTTCAGTGCTTTCCTCACCTTCTATCAAACATATTCACTTTTGAAGAAGTCACAATTAAAAGGATGTTCCAGCAATAAAGTAGTCCTTGTACATTTTCAATACCTCCTGGTTTGTGTCAGAAATGAATGGTTAGTTTGCAGCTTCATAAATTAGTTACATTGAACAATTTCAACCCCTGCAACTTGTGCTGTGAGGAATGCAGTGACAGATAGATTCTGTGCTGTGTTTGCCTATGAGATGATTTTCTTGAAGTCTCATAATGAGTTGTATTTGGCAGGATTAATGAGTATTATAATGGCAAATGGATGTTTGCAGCTCTGTTGTGTTCCATCACATAGTAACATGGGGTTTCTGGTCCCTTGGAGGCCATAATTGGTGGCATTAATGCAGTTTTTAATTATGCTTCTTGAAAAAAATGAATTGGAACCAAAACAAAAGCTAAGTGATCATCTCTCTGTAGTGCTGTGTGATGTAAACACAGGACCATTGCTGCCTCTGATATCCACATTTAGGATTAGGCTGATGGGAGAGGAAATGTGCAGGATATTTGGCTGAAACTTGCTTTGGGAATATTCGTATTTTTACATTGTTAAACAGCCTTTTAATTATAAGATGTAGAGGGTATTTTCCCCCCAAAGAGACTGCTCAGAATAGTATGTTGTATGCTGAACTGCCTGCAGAGTATATTTTTTAACTCCAAATGTAACTCTGTAGTTGCAGGTTGTGTCTTTAGGTGTTCATATATTTAAAGAGAGAGACTGATTCTTCCTAATTTTTCCAGAATACCCCTACATGAAAACATCTTGAATAGTGCTGACTCAGTGCCTATAACACTGTACCAAATGATAAGCTGGATTTGTTGGTATGATTTAGTGACCAATAATTTTCTGAATGAACTAGCTTCTTCTCCAAAGCAAGATCTTGACACCAAAGATTGTAGACACACCTGTCTATGTAAGAGTGAAAAAAATCTAAAAATCAAAAAGAAAAGAGAAGTTGATTCTTAAGAAAATTATATCAGAAGAAATATAAAAATAAAATGGAAAAATTATTTGAAAGGTGAGTTTCATTTAAAAAAATAAATAGAAAGTATAGTTTTCATATTGTCATTGCCGAAGTATCTGGTGGCTTTTATAAGAGCAATGCCATATGTCTTCCATTCTCATAGAACTATGGTTAAATCAAAAGGTAAAGCAGAAAAGCTTAATTCAATGGTTAATTAAATAGTTACAGGATATTTATTTAATAGTCTATCTGCCTTCTTGCCGTGCTGTTTAACATTCTCCTCCAGCCTGCTGCAGTATTATAGAAGAGATAATGTAACTAGATTTGTCTTTTTTTTTTTTGGTAATATATTAAATTGGGATTAACTCCAATCCAGGGATCTCATTTTGATATAAGCTTTGGAGGACGTAGCTTCCTCACTTGTGATCTTAATAGTGTTCCATTAAATCCATAATATATCCGCAGAAATATGCACTATTTATGTAGGCCCATATCACTGGATATTGTTCCCAAAGCACCAGAGTGCATAAGACAAAAGTTTGTGCTTGAAGGTGAGGCTTCCGGAAATTTATCCTATCAGCTGTGATGAGACCTTTTAAAATCTTACTCTATTTGTAATGGAGATACATGAGAGGACTCAGGTACATATGTTAATTCCTTTATGAAGAGGGGGTCATATATAAAAATACAGTTTTTCTTTTTTTTTTCTTTTTTTTTAAGTTTTGTTTTTGAAACCGTGTATATCAATACCCATATACAGATCATAATGAAACCATATGACAATATATTCCAGAAAAAAAGACAGTCTCTAAAAGAAGGTCAAATGCTGCAGTTCTCTCCCATGTATTTACTATATCTCCACTGATTGTATAATGGGAGCTTACACAGGGAACACCTACACTTGCAGAAACCTACAGTTAAACACCTAAATTTCAGTTTCCTAATCTCCAGCTCATTCAAAATAAAATTTACTCACTAGCATCTGACTTGCAAAACTACCAGTTTCTCGAATGACAGCAGTCAAAACTCCTGTTACTGTTATGCATTATTTGTAGGACCCCAAGACTTGTAATCCCTCATTTTAGTGTTATGCAAGCTCAGCATAAGAAAGAATGCATACAATATAAGATGAAGAATGCAAGATGCATAACAGAGAAAAATGACAAAACAGTGAAATAACATAACACTTTGGGTTCAGGTGAAGCTAAGCAACCCACTGGATTTTATGTGACCTGTTTAAAAATTCTGTAGTTTAGTATTCCAGTACATTGGTATGTGCTTATAAAGAATTGGATTAATAACTCTGTGTGGAAAATCTTTTGTAAATGATCTATTGCAGTGCTTTGGAGTTAGATGATGGATGTGAGGTGTCCTCCCATACCCCACCACTTTTTGTAAGATTGTCTCTAATCTGTGTGCGCTGGGAGAAACATGTTCTCCAAACCCGGCATGAGGTCACAATGGTTGCTGTACTTGCCCTTGGAGTTTTAAAGGAGATACTCTTCAGCTTGCTCTTCTACACATGTGGTGAAATGGGTCCTTGTCACACTATTCTGACTTGCTACCTCTGAAGAAACCGAATACTCCAGATACACTATGTTCACAGTTCCAGTTTCTTCTTTAATTCATCTTTTCTTCTCAAATTTGGACAAATCTGATGGAAAAAAATAATAATGATTTATTTTGATGGGCTTCAAGATCTGAGATTAGATGCAAAGTCACAAATGGTAAATAAAAAGTTAAATATTTTTGCTTAATGGACTACTTGCCCCACACAGGCCTCAGGAAATTTTTACTTCTCCTCCTCCTTTCACCATCTCTGTCCTTGTATTTCAGAACTTCTTCCTGTCCCATATCCAGTAGTAAAGCATCTTTGCCACCTTCTGTTTCTGACACATCAGAGCTGTTTTTCCACCCTTTTCAACACAGTGTGGACAACATTCAACACCTCTGTCTTTTGGAGTCGTGTTCTCAACAAAAAGTGCAAACGCAATTGATAAACTTCACCTCCCTTCCGCTAAAACAACATCATCACTCTTTAAAATCCTCTCAGACTACCCCACTCTGAGAGGTTGGTCGTGCACTGGAACAGGCTCCCTAGGGATGTAGTCGTGGCACCTAGCCTGTCAGATTTTAAGAAGTGTTGGGAATATGCTTTCAGTCATATGGTCTGAATTCTGATTTTTAGGTAGACCTGTGTGGAGCCAGGAGTTGGACTCAGTGATCCTTGTAGGTCCCTTCTAACTTGGGATATTCTATGATTCTATGAAAATGGCAGCTGTAGCAAGATAACAGCCACTCAATTTCCTTGATTGCTAAAATGTCTAAATCCTGACAAATGTCTCCCAACTTTCCTGGGAGCAGAAAGTGTGTACGTTCATGTTTCCTTTCCCCAAAGGAATACAAAGTGGTAGATCATGCCAGGTTGACCCTTGCAGATTTTCTTGGATTTCTACGTAGAGCACTATATATATATATACATATATATATATATGTTAGATGTTCAGTGAAAAACACATTTTCATCTTTTCTCTTTCCCTTTCTTATCCCTCTTCCTCTTTTTTTCATGGGACAGTTGGCCAATGAGGGTATTTACCTGCTGCCTATGGTTTCAGGAAAAGACATACCCTGTAGAGAGAAACACTGATTAGTGGGGACTAATGTGTAAGTCTGGGGACAGATGTGTAAGTCACCACAAAACAGCTATCAGCATATATATATATATATATATATATTTTTTTTTTTCCTGGATCTTCTAACTCCCTATACAAAAATAGGCTTGCAGAAGAAACTCACTCTTCTCTTACAGTTAATGATACCGTAAAATGCTGAAAGCAGATAAGGTGTCTTGGGTTATAAAAGTGATCAATAGTAAGCAATCAGAAGGCCAAAGCTCTTAATGTTTATTTTACAGGATAAGAAGTTATAGGGAATGCTGGCTAGCTGGATAAAAGCACAGTCTAGCTGTCAGGGTGTTATGCAGCAGTTAATTCATCCTAGAACTGGATTAACTTTGAAAATGAAAAAGTTGCTTCTCTAGTCATGGAGGATGGTTTGTAGGCCCCCATAAATCAGGCAGAAAGCTGCTGAGGGTGGAGAGGCTTATGTATATGAAGTCTCTACCTCATGAAGCTTGTACCTGCTTATCAGAAAAAGAAAAAAATAATCTAAAGTTGAATAAGTCAGCTACATGCAGAAACAAAATATATGATCTTATGCACAGAGGATAAATAGAATCTCAGGGAAAGAGGTGTTCAATATACTGAGAAAAAATACATATCAAAATGAAAAATATTATCTGACATTGGAAAAGGTCTGCAGCAGGATTTCTCTTAAGCATAATGCAACATTAGGTCTTTGGCAAAAAGACCTAACTTTAATTACCAATGCCCTAGACTGTCTGCTCAGTCTCTACTTTAGTATGCATAATGGAGTCAAATCTCTACTTTTTTTTTTTTTTTTTGAGTTGATTCCATTGTGTATATTTGAGGAAAATCAACTGCACATTTTTTACAGTGGGCTGGATCTGTGTGGTCTTTACTCTCTCATCAGGAAATAAATCTCAGATAATATCAGTAGAGCAAGCTACAGTAGAACCAGTCACCTCCCATTTGCATTAACATTGCTTGTTTATTTTATCCAATGTCTTTTTCACAGTTAGCATATTTTAAAGTATATGTCAACCATATTATAACATTTTCCTTCTACACAAGTATCACAGATATAAATCCTTTATATGCTTGCTCTGAACTCACTTATAAATACCCATTGAAAATGTCCATTTAAATGATGGTAATGACAGTGGAGTCTAATATGCAGGAAGATTTTCTTATTATCTTATTTTGAGAGTATTTTATTAATAACATATTGATATAAAAGATAAGACCATTTTACCTTCATAAATTTGTATCTGTAATTTGTTCTTCTCACTGCACAAACATATTTAGGATGCCACTCAGTAGTACTGATTGAATATTTATTTAAACAAATATCAGTATTACCCAACTAGCTGGAAAATCCATGAGTTTGGTTTTGATAGCAGAGCATTTCTCAAAAATTTATGTGTGCATGCAAATGCTGGTGCTTTGGATATAGGCTAAAGTATTTGCTTTATATGTATTATTTTGTTTGAATACAAGAAAGCTGGTTTGATTTGTATGTTTCCCCCTTATAGAATTGTTCCAAGGCTCTGTCAGAGATCACGTAGAGTAATTTTTCCCATCAATCTTTGCTGTGCAGCCATGCACGAATGCAGTAGGAAAAAGGGGGCAGAAATCAAATCACTTAATTGCAGCATTTTTCATCTACATCTTTTGTTTTATGGTGGTAAAGGCCCCGAAGTAGCCTACCATGATTCATGGCTGTCACTGCTGCCGTTAGCAGTTCAATCTTTCATTCTAGGCATTTTGGTACTGAAAGTACCTACACAATTACTTTGATGAATATGACTTGTTTGTTTTTTCCCCATTTTTAGCAGAGAGTGGTTGTGCTTAATACAGACATTTAAATAAGATAGTATTCATGCCTACTGCATCTGCACTGTTTCAAAAGTTGTGTATCTACTTTATGAATAAGATCATTTTGCCAAAGGATTTTAAGTTCACTAAGCTTAATGATTTTTTTAACCCCTCCCATTAATAAGTTCATATGATGGAAAAATAATTCATTCTCTTTCCATACAAAAGCAATAATCGCATCAGCTCTAACACTGTGATGACTTCTTTTAAATATTAATGTGTGTTTTTTTTTTTGTTGTTGTTTGTTTATTTTTTGGTGATGAACAAGCCAGTGATGCAGGATACACATATTGTTGGTCATAAACAAATAGAGGTCAGTGTCTGTGGATGGTGCACATCATAGAAAGCGGCAAGTAATATATACATATTAGGAGAAACATCACTGATGACATCAAATTTTCCAGGCAATCCAAATGAACAAGTTTTTGAGGATTTTTTAAAAACTTTGCATTGTCAGCACAAAATATACCTTCTTTTGAGAAAGGAAAAAAGCCATACATATTTGTTTTTATTTGTGCATTTTAAATAAAATTCCTAGCATAAATTTTGGCATGGAAATCTACTGAAAATGTAGATACCCATCTTCTATAAATATGGGTGCTTCATATTCTTCATATGGATACTCAAAAAAAAGGAGTCTGGCCTTTATCAGTAGTGGTAATTTCAGTTCACTAGTGCCCAGTTTTGCATTTGAAACCCAGGGATATATTTTATTATTGTTCGTATTTATTTATTTTGTATACTATTTTCTTATTACCAGAACTAGACGTATATTCATACAGAGATATTCATGCCAAATGATGCCTGCAATGCCTGTTGTCACTGTACAATGGTAATAGTGGTCAACGTACTCTGCAGCACGGTGCTGCAATCATGTGGAATGCTCCTTTAAAAGGAGAGCATCAGATCCAACCTCAAAAGTATCTTAGACTTAAAGAACTCCCACAATGAAATGACAACTATAAATCATAAATCTAAAACTGGTAACTGAAACTAAGACAGGGCTTTAAAGAAAATTTATCTTACCATAACTAAGATCATGCAACCTGCCAGCCCCAGACCTATGGGGTAAAAATCCACTAGAAAAAGTTTCTTTTTCCGGCATAACTTTCAACAAAGAGAGAGTGCAGAAGAATTTGGTCTTGCCAATATTGTTAGAGAGGCTTAATTACAGTGGGGCAAGTGGATCACTAGTGAAATTCCTCCAATTGTAAACTGAGAAAGTGCATAAGCAACGGGAGCAACTTAAATAATTACTACTCAGGATGCAAATGCCAGATGAAATATATGTGTTTTCCTGCTGAAACAAAAGGGATTAAAGTGTGAGGTGAATGCACATTTCTGAGATTCAGAACTCTGGGGAATGGAAGAAACAGCAACTCAGAAAGTTGTTCACCTCTCTTCTCAGACTACATTAAGAAATAGCGCCATCCCTCAAAACTACCAAGGCGGCTTATGCACCTCTCTGAATCAGTGCCTTAATCTGCCCTGGAGATTACTTCACATTCTACATTTCCATGTGACTAATGAATAGATGAGAAATATCTTAATACTATATAGACAGTCAAATACAGCTATGGTAAAACACTGAAATAAGCAGTTAGTCTATCAGATTCATTAAAAAAAAAAAAAAAAAAAAAAAAAAAAGGGTTTGGATTTTGCCTTCCTGTAGCTCTTTGGTTCACAGCACATTTCTGGGTTTAAAACAGAAGCAGCCATCCCACCTGTGTGCACATTACTTTGTGTGTACTACCAACAAAGTGTAAGGGTAAATGGGTGTAGGAGTACATGATATAAAAGAAAGAAAGGTAATTTCACATTTCTTTTATTAAACATAGCTTTTTTAATAGGATGTTAAGCAGTATTTACATGGTACAAGGTAGCAAAACTATAAAGCCAATCCTTGTCCTTCAGCTTCTTGTGAAGTGTACAGCTCTTCCATGCGAGCAGTCTTGTTGAAGTCACTGTAGTATAGGGAGGCTAGGAATTATGGGCAGCAGCTGGATCTTGCTGGGGCAGTGGTTCTTAACTGAAGGCAATGAGGGGATCCTCAGGCAGAAACACTTGCTGCCACACATCATACCTGTCAGGAAAAAAAAATGGCATTCACGCATTGGCTTCTTCACCCAGAGCTGTAAGTTCAGAGCATGAAACTTAACATTAACACTGCTGTGGACAAAACAAGAGCAAGCTAGTTCCAGCTGAATTAGTTCTAAGTTGGCTAAACCAATTGTATATGACCCTTATGGAGTGATGCAGACATTTCATAAATCCTCAGATAGGAAATGCTTTAAACTTTGTGATCCTCAATTTTGAGGAGTGAACTCCAGGTCTGCATTTCTCTGTTCTGCCCCAGGTAGGAGCACAGTGGATATTACATTAAAACACTTAACAACAACACACCTCCCCAAAAGCCATCTTAAATAATTAGGGCCTTTTCAAGAATCTCAGAAGTCTTTACATTACTAATGCTGAGAAACATGCCTAGTAAATCTTTTTATAATCTTTTGGGATCCATTCTCATTTAATTTTTAATTGGAATTAGGAATTTGACAATCCCACTAGATATCTCTCTCCTGATGCTACTGTGAAAATGTATCCTACCTTGGATGCCATTTTAAAAATGTTGTTCTCTACAAAAAGCATGATAACCTCAAAAATATATTTCATAGTTTTGTGATATTGTATATACATCCAAGTATTACAATGATGCATAATAATTCACATGCATATGCAGAAATGTGCAAATAAATTTATACTGAGTTATCAGTCTGATTTTTTAAAAAGAAAAATAATAAACTTCTCTTGTGACTCTCTAGAGCTGCATCTTTATACCAACGATGATTACCAATCATCATTTCAGTGTAAGCAATTTTAAATTTGTTTTAAACACATTACTGGGACAAAAGAAATCACAAGCATTTATTTGCTCAAATAATATCTCAAAGTATTATTTACAGGATATACCTCCCTAGCTATCAGGAAAGCAATGGCACACAATGGCATATTAGCCATATAATTTTCTTGATTTTTTCTTGAACTCTGCAGACTGATCATTCAATATGGTAACAAAGCTTGAAGCACTTGGGAATGAAAGTTATCACTGAATGAAAGCATAAGCAAATGTAAGAGAACAATAAAGCACACAGGTTGATTACAAGTCAAGAAAAGGTCAGATAAATATAATTTTTCATAGAGGAAACAGAGTATGCCAGCCCACATTAAAACCCATGCTATAGCTGCAACAGCTTCTCATTGCTAACTGAACTTACACAAGCTGTACACTCAGTGATGAACCCCCAACTATGGTCAGATTAGTACCAGTTCCCCCTTCAGAAATGGGCTGGTAAGACCCCCAAACTCAGCCACTTCTTCCTCACACCCAGCCTGGGCCCAATCTCCTTTTTATTTGAGGTGGAGCAGAGCGGAAAAGTGGTAGAGTCTGGAGGAACTTGAGCCTAATTGTTCCTTTCCACTTTCCACCAGGTGTGAGCTATGCCTCCCATTCATGTGCAAGGGAGTGTGTCTTTTTATATTTTGGATCCCTATGTGGTTATTAGAGGAAGAAGAGGATGGTCTAGGCTGTTTTCAGTCATGGATGGGGACATTAATATGGTATGAAGTAACAAGGTGATAAAGCTAGCATTACTTATTGTGTTAAACCCCATGTTCTAGAGATAGTTATCTATCCACAGAAAGCATCACATTCAGTAAAATGGCAGAGAAAGGCTTAGATCTAAAGTAAACTCACATTGTACTCAAATACGAGAGTAAGTCAAAGCATGTGGGCTGCCTTGTGAAGCAGATGGATAAAAATGTGGTTAAGAGAGGAAGACGGTTTGGATGTTGGTGAGGGGGCTGGCAGTCTGCCTATGTTAGTAATGCTAAGGAGTGCTGGAACACTTGATAATTTCAGAGCAAGTTAGTTTGCCACAGCTTACAACCTGCTCAGCGTTGGGGAGAGAGCTTGTTCTGCCTTCTCATCAGTATGTGATATGGAATAATCACAGTGGTTACCTAACAGTGATGAAAAGCTTTAGCAGCAAAGGGAAAGAGACTGCAAATCTGATTGAATGTGGGCATTTCAGGTTTGGAAATATGTGCTACCTACTAAAATGAGCTATCGACTAATTCTGAAAGAAATGTTATATGGGCTTAATGTTCATCTTCATCCACACTATAATGAGAAGGATTAGACTGGCTTCCATATGTGCAATATTTATTTCAGCAATACAAGAAAATGTATTTCCCTAATATTTTTTCTGTATGCATAAGGCCTTAAATTTTACAGATGTGATTAATGTTTTAATTTGCTGTTCTAGTTGGATACAAGTTTACCATACAATATAAATTACTTACAAAGAAATTTGCTTATATGGAGTTTAATTCATATGCTGTTTAGCCGCCATGTGTGGTATAGCTTTGCCTTCTCTATGGGACCAAGCAGTTGTGCAATTGATTTGCAAAATAAAAAACAATCAGGTTACACAAAGCATTTCTTAACAACCTAAACCAGAGCATTTATGAAGCAAACATGTGCTATAATTAGTGTTTATTTTAGCATGAATTGGTAAACAGGATATTAATTGTAAGTTTTGAATTGGATTCCTGACACAAATCATTCTGATTAGCCAATATTTAAAAATATTTATATTGTCGATTATGTATATTTTTGTAGGTCTCATTTGCACAGCAAAAGAATGACAATTAAACACATCCGTCAAATTTCATGAATCAACACAGTTCTCAGATTAATTATTTCCGAGTCCCTGGAATAAGAAGTGGGCTGCTGATTGTGATAATAATAATAAAAAAATAAAAAAAAAGAAAAAAGAAAAAAGACAAAAGAAAAAAATCTCTCTCAAAATCTGCTTTATTTACTTTTCAGCAAACAGATAAAAATAACACATCTCTAAGATGGTAACATACCCTTTCTATGTGAATGATAAAGTCTAGGAGTGTTCTCAGGGCAGCAAAGGCATCTGGACTCTGCATACACAAGCAAAACTATATACAGTACATGGAGTGACTACGACTTGGTGAACAGTGACTGTATCATTCTGACACGGTGGTTTTGATGTGCTCAGTATTTGGTTAACTTTGTCTTTGAATAACCTTTCTCTCCAGGGATCCAAAACCTTTCTGCAGATAGGCCTGTAACTTTAGAAAGCACAGACAGAAGTCTGTTCTCTGGAGAAGTATTTCCCAAAAAAGGCCCTTATTTATACTTTTTGGTTTGTTTGTTTGTTTGTTTTTGTTTTGTATTTTAATATAGCTTTTAAAACCACTTTTAATAGGAAAGGGGTGCAGCAATTGCTATCTTTTGAATGTTATGGGAAATGAAATGGAAAACTCCTTGGACTGAATTGTTGCAGGCATTTCTAAACTCCTTCACAGAAAGACAAAACAGCACACTGAAATCCACTGAATATGCTTTAATAGAAACAAAATTTCTTCCTTGTCAACTCACAGAAAGCACCACTGCTCTGGCAGGCCACATGATGACCTTCCACTCTTCTCTACTCGCTCTTTTCAAATGGCATGCAAACACCAGTGTGCTCTTCTGTGCTACAGCCAAGGTAATCTGTTCTTATCTATTCTTCATTTGTACAGCCATTAAGAGAAAAGTATAATTAAAAAGGCAAATATGGTATATATATTTTGTTTATATAACTACTTTATTAGGGAAGTGGAATTGTTTTCAAGCTATCCTATGTAATGCAAGGTATTCAGGATTTTTGTCCCTTTCATTAAGCACTTCTCATTTCAATATAAGCCTTATTAGTTAATTAAACTATTTAATTGGTTATACTTGACTAGCATTAAATTGCAATCACGTGCATCTATTTTAATAGAGGATGTGTTTTATATGTGTCCACGAATGCTGGCACAAAATCTTGCTCCAGCTAGCATCCAGTGCAAATGGGCAGCTTCTCTGAATATCTCAGCAAGTAATCCTGATTCTGTCTAAATAGCTAGACGTTAATAACTGCATTGCAGAAACACCATATAAACAATGACATTAAAGACTATGTTCATAATGAGCACATGGGCTAATGTGGACAGAACTTTGGTTAAAATGGATTTTACTTCATGCATTTGAAGTTAAATGCATGACATAAAATACATATGGATATGTATTTTTAAATATTAAAACTTTCCCTCTCCCCAAAATCTAGTTTTCCTGAGCCTCTGGTTCTCATTTACTTCTTGGATATTAACAATTATCTTGGTCACTCTACATTTTTATCATTAATATCTATTTCCTTTAGTAATATCTTTAAGAGAAATTTTAGTCTTTGAATCAAAGCTCTCCAGCTGACCATGACCACTGACAGATGATGGAAAGCAGCTCAGCAGTCACATCTGCCAGCTCCCTCAGCACCTTAGGGTGGATCCCATATGGCCCAATGGATGTATGACAGTCCAGGTGGAATATAAATTCTCTGTTTCCAACTGAATCGTGGAGAGTTTATTCTGCTCCCTTTCTGACTTCTGGGTCAGGAGGCTGAGTACCCCAAGGATAAGTGGTCTGAGTATTAAAGACAGATGTAAAGAAGGCATTGAGAACCTCAGTGTTTTCCTTATCCTCAGTAGTCTTGTTCCTCATTGCATCCAGTAAAGAATGGAGATTCTCCCTGGCTCTCCTCTTACTGTTAATAGATTTGTAAAAACATTTTTTTTTTTTTTTGCTATCTTTTACTACAGTGGCTCATGCTGAGCTTTAGCCTTTCTGATTCTTTCTTTGAATATGCTAGCAATATTCTTCCACTGGACATAAGCTTTTTCTCTCAGAGATTTAGCCCTGTTCAGCCATGCTGATCTTCTTCCCTGCCGGCTCATCTTATGGCACATGGGAACACCCTGCTTCTGCACCTTTAAAACTTCCTTCTTGAGGAGTGTCCTGTCCCTCTGCCCTTCAGAGGTGACACCCTACCAGTGTCCTGAACAATTCAGTCTGCCCTCTGGAAGTTCAAGGTAGAAATTTTACTGACCCCTTCCTGACTTCACCAAGAACAGAGTTCTCTACAATTTCATAGTTGCTCTGCCCAAGACAGCTCCTGACCACCACATCTCCCACTAGTCCTTCTTTGTTCGTGAACAGCAAGTCTGGAAGTGCTCCCCCCTGGTAGGCTCAAAAGGCTTAATAGGCTCTATTTTTTGAAAGTAGCAGAGATTTTTTTATCAAGGATGTGGGGGAGTTCATCACAATTCTTTCCTGACTGAGCATCTTGTGTGTGATACTAATATTAACTAACACTTCATGGGGAGGTAAACACTCATAAGTTTTTTTTTTTTTTTTTTTTTTTTGTTTTTTTTTTTTTCAGTAGACACAGTGTTCTGAAATCACATTTTCCCAGTAAGTTTTTTGTTTTCAGAGAGCAACTAGATATATTCTGGATGGAAGTCTATTTTTTAGCATCCTATTTTCACCAGCTGGGAAGAGTAAGCATTATATTTTTTCCTTGATTAAACTTTACAAAATTCTTCTAAATTCTACTTCAACTAATCTAAATTCTCTTTTCTTGATTTAAATTCCGAAAACCTAAAATACACTACATGCTTTAATTAATGCTGCGTAACAGCAATACATCTAGATAGCTTGGTTTTATGTTCAGCATCTTATTTTTGTAAATCAAAATTTTCTTTGCTACACATTGTAAAATAAAATTTTAGAAGAGCCAGTTTTTATGCAACACCAGTTCTCATTGATAAAGGCATATCTAAACAGTAAAATAGGAGGACCAAAATACTGGAGACCCACATCATTAACTGTATTTCCTCTGATGTCCAAATCTGTTGATCCTAGAGCTACATAGTCACTTCAGTCTAAGGGGAAGAGAGGAGTTTATTCAGAAAATTCTTATTTTATTTATTTATTTTCTCCACTCACTCTGTGTGTTCCCTTTGGTTATGGGAATAACATGGGAAGAGTAACCTTACATTTTCAGAAACCTATATACCAAATATGCATTCATTCGGCATTGCTCAGGTCCTGGATAGGCTGAGTAACTTTGCTAACTGTTTAGTGCAACAAATTTTCTAATTTAAGCTTTTCAGTTAAGTTCCTCAAATGAGATAGGATGAACGTATTTTCAAAAGTGTTTTAAGTCATTTCTTGAAATGGCACCTCTGAAAATTATGGACAGGTTAAGTGCAATTTGTATGCCACAAAAATACAAAGGAAAGGGAAAGAAAAAATGGGAAGGGGAAGGGGAAAGGGAAGGGGAAGGAAAGGGAGGGAAGGGAAGGGGAGGGAAAGGAAAGGAAGGGAAGGGAAGGGAAGGGAAGGGAAGGGAAGGGAAGGGAAGGGAAGGGAAGGGAGGGGAAGGGAAGGGAAGGGAAGGGAAGGGAAGGGAAGGGAAGGGAAGGGAAGGGAAGGGAAGGGAAGAGATATTGCTGTATTCTTCAAAATCTACTTGTAAGTCAGTGACAAGGGTGAATTCATGTTAATTGTGGTACAATTGATAGTTTTACTACATATTGTCTTGCACTGTGTTTCAGAAGCTTTGGGAAGGCACTTGAAAACCAGGCCCATATATTTCTTCATTTTTTATTATTATTTAAAAACATTAGAGGCTAACAGATTGTGTTCAATAAGAGACTGAAACATAAATTGGAAGTCTGATGCTGACATCAAGGAGGAATAGAATATGTTGAGGTCTTTTAGCAAATGATGAAATTCTTCTGAAGAACCAATTACAAATATAAAGGTTGATAATGAGCACTCATTCATCAGCTAATTTTGTTTCCTCTGAGGCTCCTTGAAAATAAGATAGATATCTGATTTCAGTAAATATGCTGTAGTAAATAGCCTTCATTCTCACTTCTTCATGATGATGCACTCACTGAAATCTTTTTGTCTCTATACATCATGGTGGGTAGACCAAAGACCTGGTAAAAAGTATCAACATGCTAAGAACTGTCTTAAAGATCTCAATTCTGCTTTATCTGGCTAATTTACAAATATGTTAAATTAAATTTATAGTATAGAAATGACAGAAGTACAATTATGTTAAACATTATGAGAATTTTAGGATTTTAAAGGGTATGAGCATTCTCCTTTACATATGAAATTACCCAAGTTGGAAAAAAAAAAAAACAACTGGACAGTTATACAGGTATATATGAAACACCATATAAGTGTATAAATTTCATTCAGAGTGTTCTAATAGTGTAAAAATATGATACATATTGTAATGCAATTGTAGTATTGTATCTTACTTCCTAACTATTTATTAATAACAGCAAATGTTAAAACTTTTTTGTGTTTTTCATATAATCTATTTAAGCTACCAGAAAAACTCCTACTGACAGTGAGAAGCTGTTACATAATAATCTCAGAAGTTAATATGACTTCTCCTGTTAAAGAATCTGCACTCTTATGAATAGGTGTTCACAAGAAACAGTTAGGAATGGAAGATCTAGTTATTATCTCAAGGATTTGAAAAAGAAGTTTTAAACTTCTAATTTCAGTAATCTTTTGCTCTAGAAGAACCCAAAAATCGAACATATAGGACTACCATCAATATATAAATATGCTAAATATATGAAAGCAAAAGATGTCTGAAGCAGAATTAATATGACTGGTATTTGAATTTTTCAAGGAACAAGAATTACAGAAGTCAGTCATTTTCATAAAATTCATGACTATATCCAAATTTGCTGTGATCCATCCATATTTTCTTCAAAGCTAGTGTTACAAAATTTATTTCCTTAATCATAAGGATTTATATTATCTAAAGAATAATACTATACTAATAGCATACTATTCAAAAAATAAGAGAAAAATCACAACAAATACAACCAACATAAAGCCTTTTTTCTCTTCTAATTTCTCCCTTTCCTGTTTCTCCTTCTATTGTAATCAATATAGAGGTGTAGATTAATATTTTGCTACAATTGTCTTTGTAAGAAAAGAATTAAATTTAACATAACAAGGTGAACTGAAGAAATTAAGTAGTATGAAAAAAAAATAAATCTGTGCATACCTATACAATACCTTACCATCAATGTACTGTAACCTTGCACTAGACCTCTCTTGCCTTTAAGCCAGGTCACTGATAAGGATAGAACTGGTGACCCTAGTGTGAAGAGCTGATCAGGCCACTACTGATTACCTAACTTGGAAATTCAGACATTCAGTATGATATAAAAGATAATATGGTCTTCTTTGCCACAATGGGGTCAGCAGTAATCTAATGCAATGTCTCCATAACACATGGCAATTCCATTTTGGACATATAACTGTTTAAAGACAAAATTAAGTGGTTCTTTATAATGATCATATTCTATCTTCTCTAAAAATTGAGAGGTAAATATATTTAATTACTAGCATTTTAAACAAAGCATTTGTTTTCCTCCTTTCTAAGTGGATTTGATCTGGAAAAACACAGCTATACCCAAGAGATCACCCTGCTTTGATTTATGGGTCCTTTTATACAGCAGGCAATCCTCCCAGTCAAGAGGAACCATTGTGATATTGATGATTTACAGTATAACGAAGCAAAGCTGAACATAAGCAGCATGCAAACTGTGGTCTTCAAACATCACTTTTTTTTTTTTTTTTTTTTTTTTTTTTTCCCATTGCAGCAAAGTGTTGGAAAAGGGCCTTTTTTTCAATAAGTATATCCCTATGAAAACTGCAATCTCATTAAATACTCACTGTTTAGGGAAGAGAGGAATATCAGTGTACTGCTTACTGCTTGATACTGGTATATATTTCAGACTTTTACTTATTGTATTTGTGTTCTGGTAATACCATTTTTTTTTCTCTCTCTAGAATAAAAATTAAAATAGGGCTGCATATATCTGTCCTGGAAAAAGTGTTGCCTAGTTGAACCATTACTCATGGGTGATTGTGCTAACATTATACAGAGATTACATAGTTACTTCAACAATTTCCCCAGGATGGGAGCAAACCCAGGAATTCTTAAATGAAAATTTGTGTAATGATAGTCATTGCAATACTCCATTAGCAATACTCCATTAGCAATTCTTTTTAGTAGGTGTCCACATAATTTATCCAGCACCTGGAGTGTTAAACACTTTGATCTACTCCAAGGAAGGTTACAGTGAAAAATTAGGAATACTGTGGGAATCTAAACATTAATCAAATAAAGGCCAGCCCTCAAGACATGTTAAAATTAAAGCAAAGTTTTTAAGACAGCACCAAACAAACCCAAAATGTTCAGGCAAGGATGCAGCTGGGATGTATATGCTTGCATTTGTGTGAAAATGAAGAGGTCTGGTTCCAGCGATGAGGATGAAGAAAAAGTAGTTTACCTAACATAAGACTAATTTATTTATTTATGTATAAATATAAAGCCTTACATAAATTTCAGGTCTCAGGATTGCCTATCCATGTGTATAGAAGTCAGACCCTTCTATTATAATAGAAGATACTGGAAATAATGTCCCAGTTAAATCATTTTCTACTTGTTTGAACTCCTGTTGTGTGTGCAGGATTACTTAAACTTCCTCCTGAACTCTTGAAAGTACGTCCAGAGATTTTATATTTGTAAGAGAGAATGTATGGTTCATTTTTACCCCAAGTTTTCCAGAGCTCTTCCAATCATATTTTGTCTATCCAGATAAAATCTGTTTCTGGAGTGGGAAAATAAGATTGTTCCTGTTACCAGACCAGACCTAGAAGGCAGCTGTTGTAGGTGAAGTTCCAAGCAAACAAGGACAAGGCAAAGGATATCTTATAGGACTTTAACTCTCTTTTTTTTGAATTGGGGTGGTAGAGGGAGACAGGCATAAAGGCTGTTTACTAGTCATTCACTGTAAGAAATGTAATGGACATGGTTTAGTGATGGGACTCAGCAGGTCAGGTTGATGGCTGGACCAGATCCTGAAGGTATTTTCCAACCTAGATGATTTTATTCTATTTTAATTTATGTTACTTGATCTCATACCAGGAAGATACCAAGAATTTCAGCTCTATTACTTCAAGAAATGTCTATGTGATGACAACCAGTAGCTGAATTACTACTCCTCATAACAAACACTATGACTATGGCAACAGCAATTCTTTGTTGCTGATGAGGATGGTTGAATGTATATGGTTCAATGCTGTTAAGGACCTCTTTGAATATATGAATTTATCTCTTGCAAGTGTTGATAGAACATGTATGATAGATGTGTGTCCAACTGTTACTTTGAAGCTGAGTGAAGTTACAGAGTCCAATCAGCTTAGAGCTATCTTGTGATTCAACCAAATGTAACAGGCAGGTCCTGTGACCTAAGAAATTCTGAATGATAGATAAAATTTAAACTGTCTGGAGAGACTATGGAAGAGGAGCCATAAAAACATGTAGAGATTTAAATCTAGAAGAATAATCAGTTATTTGGAGTGAAATTATGCCTTAGAAAAGCAGATGAGGACTTCCTGTTTTTTATTATTTGCTGGCCATTTGCAGAGTTAAGGGTGAAGACACTGTTTCCAGCACAATTTAAGTGAAGATATGATAATAATATGACCCTTTCAAGGAAAATGAGAATTCTTGCTAAATTCTCAATTGGTGACGTGGATTTTGCCCGTCTCTTATACTGCTTATGTCTAGTATGGCTCAAAGCAATGTGTTTTGTTCTTTTGAGGTTCAGTTTATTTTGCTGACTTTCAACATCAAAATACATAGTTGGTTCAATCTCTAACTTGCTAAATTTCTTGACTTAATCAGGTGTGTCTTTGAGACACTATTAAGGAAAGAGTTTTCTCTCTAGCCAAAGAAGAGTAATGAACTTTCCTAATTGGATTGATAATACTGCATATATTTGAATTTTAAATACTGACACTGGTAATGTAACAATGAAAGTTATTCTATATATGTAATTCATCTTTGAAGAACTTAAAGGGACATAACATGAATAGTCTCTCTTACTGCAGATAGGCCAAAGGTGAAAATATTTCCTGGCATTTGTTATGATAATCATTTGCTTTAGGCATTTTTTTTCCCAATTTTTAAATCAATAATACCTTTTTTTTTTTTTTTTTTCCGGGGGGCGCGGCCCGCCCGGGGTTGTGGGAGACGACAAATCAGTGATTCTGAAGCTTTTAAGTAGGATTAAAAGCAAATATTTAAGCAAATGTCTCATGTTACCTTCTGAAACAATCTGAACAAAAAGATAATCTGAAGTGATTAATCCTATGATTAACCTTAAGCTTTTCAAGTAAATTTTAACATTAAGGTACATCTACACTAAAGAAATAAGTAGTATAGGAAACACAGAGCAGTCCTAGTTATCTCATTCTACTATGAACAACAATGTATTTTTCTGCGGTAGTATAAAATACTATCAGAAGGATCTTTTTAAAATTGAAATCCTCTTTATTGACATTATTTAAAACTGTTTGCTTAGCCTTGCACCATTTTGCTTCCTGATCACAGAAAGCATGTCAATTTTCAAAGCTGTACTCCAGGTGTCATGAGTTTGTTAAATGAGAGAATGCTATCTGTGGTTCAATTTAAAGATGGCATGTATAGTAATGTGAATTGGTAGAAAGGTAATTAGGTAAGATTGCATGTGTGAACAGGATTAACAGAATGCTCCAACTTTAAAACTACAAAGCTATTACATTTGAAATGTACATTATCCATAAAATGATGATTTTCATGTGAGTATGTATTCTTTCTAATCTCACATTCACATGAAAGGTATTTTTATTGAAACTCTAATAAGCTATCACTTTTGTCATAATTATCCATATTCACATTCTATATATTATTTTTGAATAACATACTTTTTTTTCCAAAGCATAAAAGCATAAGTAGCATTTTTATAAAACCAGGTTTCTTTTCAAGGGCTCTTTTGACACTTGAGTTGCTAAAGATAAACATTGATATGTCAGATACTGTAAGATCTAAGCTTTTTATATGTTTCAGTTTTCAAAACTATTCTCCCCCAAATTTTCTTGAATTCCTAACTACTTTTTACAACATTAGGAGAGTTCTCCTTTACTTCTTTATTATTTTTTTTTTATTATTTTTATTTTTTTTCCCCCAAATAGTAAAAGAGCTTCTCTCAAGGCTTTCATTCTTGTGGTAGGAAAGGAACATTTCATTCATAGTCATATTCCTTCATATTCCTTCACACCTGTGTTTGAGAAGGGTTAAACAGGGAGTATAAATGTCCTCTTAAAGAGGTTAAACTTCCCACTCTCAACAACCTGATGTGTCTGATGTATGAGGTATCCTCTTTGAAAAAGGTTGTTAAACATGAGTTTTGTTTACATATAATGTCATGCAGTTATCAGCATAATCAAAAACTTATTTAATCCTTTTCTAATTCTAAAGTGATTAGCAAGGGCTGAGAAATCACCTTATCTCACTAAAACACAGGTACGAACACAGAGTAAATATTTTGGTAAACAATTATTCTGCCCTTGCATATTCAGCAGTGTGCTAAATTATGCATAATCTTGCATAAGTAATAAGTGAAGGTAGCTTAAATTCAGGGTTTTTTTACCTGACCTATTTCTTTCAGTGCAGTTAGCTTCTTAAATCATGTATGAGCTTTCCGTAAGGCTTCAATGAGTAGTTCTAGTGGAAAGACTTCAGTAATAAATTTCAGGAGAAGACAAGTTTTTTGACAGGCATAATGCAACACATACAGAGTTTGGAACTCACACTCTGGGAATTTAGAGCAATCCTTGCAAAGCAGCTTTTCCCTGTTACATTAATAGAGAAAATGAAGTATGAAAGTCCTCAGGAATTACTGCTAGGTGTAATTTAAATAATTTACTAGAAGACAGTTCAGCACATGCATAGAACAGGGGCATACAGAGTTTGCCATAAGCAGTTTATAAATAAACTATATTCTGCTGAAGTAAGTCAGGCATAAATTATAACTATTCCTTTTGTGGCTATACTCTGTTCCTCATTGTAATAGTTATTTAAAAAAAAATCTGGGTTATGACCTTCTACTAGAAATCATAGGCTGTGCCTGCCTTGTACCTTGCTTATGAGCATGCTTACATTTAATAGTTTGGCTGCTGTGAGATCAAAGTAAAATTACTATTGCTGTGGGAGAAAAAAAAAAAAAGAAAAGAAAAAGAAGGAAGTGCATTACATTTCTATAAACAGAATCTAGGTAGAATTTTGTAGCTCAGTGGAAAAAGGAGTGTTCAGTGGCAAAAACCATTGACTAGTATCTGACCATTTCATGAAAACCTTATGCACTTTTTTAATGTATTATTCTATTCCTAGCCTCAAGTGCTGAAAGTTAAAATGACAGAATAACTTGAAAATAGCAATAGAAAATATGAAATTAAAATACTAGGGAGTATGCAGAATGTAAAGAATTTGTTAAACATACTGGACAGCTCCTACTACTGCATAAGAGCTGTAACCATAACCATTAGGGTTGTTAAAGACTGTTAGTATCTATCAACCAGGAGTATTTTCATTTATTTTGTCAGCATTCAGAAATGTCTCCAAGGTGAGAGGTCAGATGATTTGGGGATGTTTGATGATTTTTTGAATATCAAATTAAAAATGTATTAAATATATTTTATTCTGTGAGCTATAAATACTGCATAAAGGAAAGGAAAACATTAACATGGTTTAATGTTATTTTCCCCTTTTTAAATATTTTGTAAGTTATGTGATCTCTGATTCCTGTGGAGCACACATGCACACAAATTTTCAGTCTCTGATCTTATGTATTTCACGTTATTTTTAATAGTATGTACATTTCATAGTTCCTTCTCAATTAATTCCTCTTGGCCATCTTATAACGGGTAAAACACTACAGCTACTGGAACTCATAAGCCATCAGAAAGATGGTTTGGCAGTCTTCATCAGTTTGAACACTGAATTCAGAAATAACTAATTCACATGCTTATCTATAAGCAGGTCCTTGAAGGTATTTTCCTCAGAAAAACAGCTAAGTTCTTATCTGAACTTGGAATTTTTCTGAATGAGATTTGCTAAGATCTTTTTCATGTAGTCATGTATAAAAATAGAAAAAGTGAGACTTTCTGATATTTTGGTAGAATTCTGTTGGCTAGTAAATTGTATAAATGTTCATTGTTAACATAATTAAATTAACACATACATAATAACATGGCTATATATTTTACCAAAATATATATGTATGTAATTATGTATGTATATAATCTGTAGTTGCATTGATTAAATATATATTTGTATTAATACAGCTACACAAAGTATAATGTCTGCTTAAATAATTCAAGCTCTTAGTAACCTAGCATTTGTCAGCTTGCCCAAGTCCTCTTTGCAAAACTCATGCTAGTGTAAGAATTAACATGGGAAATAGGTAAAAAATGCCCTTGATTTTGCTTCTCTCCTTCTAAAAACATTTATGTAGAGGGAGTACGAAAATCTGTATGCTGGGAGAAATCCTGACTACCCCTCCCAGCCTGCCTCGGGGTGATGCACTGACTGTACTTCACCTTGCTTTATCCTCTGCTCTGTGGGTAAGTCCTCATTCATAAGGTCCAGTATCCACAATGTTTGTGCTGCAGTCATAATCTTGATATAAGCAGCAAATTTAACTGTTTCTTTTACAGGTTTGTATTTGGTGGTTGTTCATTATGTTTTGATCAGGTTTTCCCAGAGTAGGAACTAGGAAAGGGCTTTGTGACAATTGCCATTTGGGATGGGAAATCCATGGTCCTGTTTCCTGATGAATAGAAAAGTATTTGCTACATTTGGAACTGATATGCATATACAAAACACATATGTATACTTACCTGTTTCCTATAATTATCCTTTGAATGTGCTGTAAATCTCATTTTCTTTTCTAAGGAAAAAAAATTACTCGTAATTCTGGTTAGAGTAGTTGTCTTTTCTAGCATGGAAGCTTTTTTCCATTATTAAACTGAACTGTTAGAAAGTTAAGTAATGTTAACAAGCAATTTCTCCTTAATATGCAATAAATATAGGTTGTTGAAATGATAAAAACAGTTTAGTTCAAACAATTTAATTAACATCCATATGTGGATTGTTGAAAATAAAGTGCAAAATAAAATAAAATCACTGTAATGATCCTGACCCTCTGTTGCAAATTAAAAACACAGTAAAGTGTCATAAATTTCAGCAGCTCAATTTGGGTTCACTTAATAGAACTATGACAAAAGCAAATCTTTTGTCACTTTCTGACTGTTGCCAGGAAAAATTGTAGTGCATAATTAATGATAATCCACTCTTTAATTTGTATATATAAAGGCAGAGGAAGTTGCCACTGATAGCACTGAAATAATATCATTTTCAGTGTTAAAGCAGTAGAACTGTTTCATCTAAAACAACGAGTCAGGGGAAGGATAATAGAAGGTGTCAGAGGCACAATAAATAAGATTAGAGTGGACAAGGAGAAGTGAAAAGTATTAACTGCATTGAAATTTCCAATTAGAAAAGCAAAGCAAATCCTTTATGAATCATCCCCTCCACCTTCTTTTAAACCTTTCTGAATAAATGCAGTTGAATTGCTTGAATACTAGTTAGTACAAAATCAAGCTCTTTCAAAGGAATGGATTGCAATTTTACGTTGTTTCTCTAGGCACTTAAGTCATTTCTAAGAATACAGTTGGGCTTCTTGAGCATCTGTGTTTGAAAAGGCTAGTGATAATTAGTAATAAGGTCACTTTTCTAAGCAGACTTCCAATATCAGAATATCAGCATAGCAATGACAAAATAAATTCATAGCTGGATGCTATGAATCACATTGCTTTCCTCATTTCCTTACTTGGATGGTGTTTCTGGGTAATGCATCCTACTGAATATGAGGACTACAGAAAACCCAGCATAAGGTGAATTAGGCAAAGGCAGTTTGCATCAGCTCACTTCTGATATACTTGTAACACGAATTGACATTGAATTTTCTGTGTAATGAAGCAAGCTTATCTACACAAGCCTTCTAACTTTGTCCCTCTTTTTCTTGCTTACAAAATGTGACAATTGTTTCTTCTGTCCAGGAACAATTTCATCTGCTCAGACATGAGGCAAGCAATATAGGCTGTGATTTTTAAAGCAAATGTGTAATAGGAGATGTGAGGGACCAATCACCATTTGTTATTACACCTATTCATCAAACTATTTTTTTCTTTTTTGAAGCAGCAGTCTCAGAATCACCATGGTCTTGAAACTGTAGGACTTCGAGCCTTCTACTTGGAACCATGTTTTATACTGAACCTAGATCCTCTAAGTGAGCAGGACATCTGCCTAAGTGTTGTGCAACCAAAGCATAACCACTCTGTTTTTAGATCTCTTATGATCATATGTGATGGGTAGCTTCAGAGTGGAGCATGCTACTAAGTGGGCTTTACACCACTGTAGTAAAAGTTTTGATATTTTTTTTAATGTTGTTTTTGGTTGTTGTTGTTTTGTTCTGTTTTGTTCATAATTACATGTAATATCTTTGAGTTCTGAAAATAATTGCCAATTACTGCTTGAACCACGTAGGAGTCACGAGGAGGCAAAATACCAATTCTTTAACAGGAGTTATTTAGGGATCCGTTTAATATACCTATTCAATGTTCATGCCACATCATTTCTAAGAACTTCAAATATTTTTCAGATTCTTCCCTCTATTTCCTCTTTTTCATCTTCTGTAGTGAATCCTCAGTTGAATGTCAGGTTCCTAGGATCCTGCACTGAAAACATGTAAATCTGCTAAGTTATTATCCCATATATACTAAGTAATATCCACAGCTCTTCCACCTGTGAAGAACTGAAGTGAAACATTCACAAGACCTTCTTTCCTGTAATACATGTAAAAAGGGAGACCAAAACAAGTATGCTCTCAAAATATAACACTTTTAAATGGAATCTCAGACCAATATTTCATGCATCTTGTCAACACATATGGTCAAAATAATGTGTCAAAGATTCTGCATTGTAGGAGTGGTCAAAGTAAGTGGCAGTCCATAAGATATTAATTACAGGGGTACTGTGGCTCTATATCTGTGCTAATAAACTGTACAAACGCTGCTATCCTCCACAACAGGTTGGTCGCACCCATGCTGACTGCCAGGAATGGTCACTGAAAAGTCCAGTTCAGAGTTGGAACCCATGAAGTCTTTGGCTGACATAAGCCAAGAGTGGGAACATTTTCATACTTCAAGTTTGGAGACCTGTGAGCCACTTCTCAAGAATGTTCCAGGACTGTTCAGCGTACTAGTACGGATGTAGCTCATAGGCCCTCTCCCCCCATTTTTATGTTCAGAGCATAGTGTGTCATAAGTGGAATCAAATAAAAGTTGTATCTCTAGTTCACTCATACAACCCATCTCACTTTTGCATCATGAAGTTTCCCAACCTGATTGAATAGACGGATGAAGCAATGAGGCACCTCTTCAGAACTCCCCTTCAGGAGGAGTGGCTCCAGGAGCAGGGTTTACTAAACAAATCCTTTCTACATTTTGTCTCTTAGTTGTCTTCTTTCTCAGCAGACACCATTAAAATCACAATTAGCTTCACTGCATGCCATACTTAACACTCTCTGGTATTTTTTTTCTGCCCAATAGAACCCCTGGAGTCAAATGCTGACACCTACGTTTGACAGACAGATTCCATCATCCCTAAATGAATCCATCTCAGTGTATCTGCTGGACTTACATGTAAGCACCATATTACTAGCATTCAGAATGACTTTAACAGTCTCCCAGTCTTTGGACTCACTCTGGCTTTATCCAAGAAGGCTTACTCATTACATTTTCCTGCTGCTCTTTTAACTACTTGATAGCAATAAAGTGTGCCAGAAAATGTTCCTTTTGCTGTAGCATGATATTCATGACAGCATTATCACCAAAACAATGGATCGTCAGAAAAGTTATTGTGTATGGCAGAAATGTGTATGGCAAAAAAAAAAAAAAAAAAAAAAAAAAGGTTTCTTTAAATGAGCAGAACAAAGTCTTCATTAGTATTAGCAAACAGGTTGGCTTTGTAGACTATTGGCTGACAGTGTGCACTCGGCCTGCTGGCTATACTGCAAATTAATTTACTTTTGACTTGATTTTATTAATCCAAAGAGTAACTCATTAATATTTGGGAAGAAAGGTACAAATAAATAATATTGTTTCTTTGTTCATCTGTGTCTTGATAAAATATGCTAAAATTGATTGCCTGATAAGTTGTAACACTATGATGAGGCTTTATGATACCCAAAGTATCAGAGAAAGCTTCACGAAGCAAACACCTTGTCTGCTATAAATATATGTATTCTTGGGTTACTTAAAATTACAGCTACAGTATGAATTCCCAACACGTTTATTTTAAATATTTATATCTTAAGTTTGTCAAAAGTTTTCTTTGAGCAGCTGTTAAGAGATGACAACTTGCATACAATTCTTACCTCAAGAACGTCAGCTTCACTGTTAATTCTTAATTTATCTGAGGTTAATACAAAATCCTTATCTGCTCCAAATTTGGTAACAGAGAGATTGAACAGGCTTTTATCTCACTTCCCTGATTGCTGCCCATTCTGAACTTTCAAAAGCAGAGAAACTTGATGGGAAAATAGAAACTTGATGGGAAATAACCTTTAAACCTGAAACCCAACAAGTTAAAACATTTGAAATGTACATGAAGGAAAAAAAAAAAAAAAAAAAAAAAAAGAAAAAAAGAAAAAAAAGAAAAAGTGAATAAAAGTGAATTTAATAACTATCTTAGTCTGTTCACAGACTATAGTCATCTTACCAAGGCAACTTCCATGTGAAATTTTAGGTAAAATGAGGAATGCCAAGCCAACCTTGAGTAGGGATCAATATTTTAATTTACACAGGACATTTACATTGTGTGTGAGATAAATGGCTGGAAGTTTCCCTTCTCCTGTTAGAGGAACATCTCAAAATGGCTGGAGTGCAGGCAATTAGTTTTTGTGTCAAGAGTAATCTTTAAAACTCCCAATAATTTTAACTGCTACCAATGCCTGTCTTCTATTCTCAGCTATTCATCCTAGCATTATAAGATTTTCAGTTTAGTTGTTCATACATGAAACCACATTTACATCATGTGATCCAAAATCTCTTCCAAAAACATGATATTTCTGAGAATATATTTAGTACTCTAGCAAATGTTTATAATTTTGTAGGAAACTGAGCTTTTTACAGTAGTATTTATTCATCTCACAGCTTATGTGAAATTGTATCTGAAGTCTCTTCACTAGATTTAAAGATTGGGCATCAAGTTTCCTCTGTGGTTTTTATGTCTGTGCTTATGCATGCAATAGAAATAAAGTGTGCTTCTAACACAAAAACTTCATTTTAAAAACCCATTGCATTTTTCTCCCTGGTACCGTATATAACCATATGAAGTGGTATTTGGTTGGAAGGGTTTGTCCAAGTTACACCAAGAGAAGGCTGCCCTAAAAGTAAATTCCTAAGTCTCAAGCACCATGTGCCTCCATATGCAATGTCAATATTAATCATATATTCTTTTGCTTGTATTAAAGTCCAAATATACCGAGTCATTGCTGGTGGGACTTTCTGCTAGATTTCTTATTTCTGAGTTTACAAGAAACCTTCCAGATTTCTTGCAAGATAAATAGATATCTTAGATTCAATGGCCTCTGACAGTATGGGTATTTCTTATATTGTTATTACAATTAATATCCTAGGGTATTTCTCTGTAAAGAGAAATAGGTTAGGTACACTAATGTATCTTTGTGCAAGTGTTCTGCCTTCCACTGCAGACCACAGAGGGGGGGTGTCTGTCTGTCTGAGCACAGACTTCAAACATTGCAGCCTAGCATCACCACAGGCTGATGCCCTCCTGTTTACATTACGTCTTCTCCCTCCTCAGCACATCTAGCAGGATCTGCCTGAGCTTTTTGACCATGGAAACCTGAATCTTCTGGGAAGCAGATGGCAGCAAATCCCTTATCTCCAGAAAACTCTACTGTAGAGCTTGTAAGATGCTCTAGTGCCACAAGGCGCCTGTTGGGCTGGGTAAAGGAGGAGAAGGCAAACTGCTCCCCCCAGTTGCTGTGCTGGTGGGAAGTAAAGGGCTTGCTGCAGTCTTGCTAAGCAAGTCCTTATGGCCCCGCTTGCCAGCCAGCACCAAAAAAAGCTGGACCACTAGAGCAGGACCTGGTTATTTCCAGTGAACTGGCTGCAGGGGTCATCTGATCATAACAGAAGAAATGAAAAAAAGGGAGAAAGGAAGGGAGGGAAAAATACTCTGTAATACTTACAGGAGTCAAACCAAGAAATGTATCCTCTGATTAGTTTGCTAACGAAGCTCAGCATTACAGAAGCTAGCAGATGGTCACTCTACATTCACTCACCAATTTATACCATGGAGAACTGTGAAGTTCCGGGGCTGGGATGGCTAGCACATAAAAATTTAAAAAGTGTGAGTAACTTGAAGACATAAACATTGTTTTTCATGTTCTCAACCCCAGAGAAAATGTATGAAGCAGTTTTGTTATTTCTGTGTCTATGCATGTGCATGTGTTTGTACATTTGGGTATATGTAACAGCTTTTATCTTTCTAAAGTACAAAATACTTTCCTTCTTTCGTACCAATAGTGACACTGCAGATAATGATTTTACTTCTTCTTTTGTTGAAATTGAACTGAGTTTCGGGAGTACATTTTAATACACAATGTGGATATAAAAGTATAGACAGCATTTACATGTTAGTAATTTGTATGTGTATAAGCATTTGTAATAGGGAGACTTCATGTATTCTAGTTATTACATAACACTTTGTTTAACAAGGTCAATACAATGGCTCTTGATGTCATGGCTTGTTTGTTTGTTTGTTGGTTTGTGGGTTTAGGTGTGCAAAACTTTTGATTTTCAAAGATAACCTAACCTAACTTGCAAAATATGAGGAGGTGGGACAGAATCCTGAGCGATGTTTAGCTGATTGGGCTGAATTTTTGTTTTTGCTTTGGGAAAAGGTTGATTTTGGATGTTCATTCCATGTCTAAGAGTGTATCATGAGTGGGGGAAGGGGCAAAAAGGACTCTAAGCCATTCTGAATACTCATGCTTTCTTGAACTCTGTTGTGAATGAGTCTTCTAACAGCACCAGTGTAATTGTGATTGCAGTGATAGGGGAAAATGAGCTCTTCAGTGTTGCTTTAACTCATTTCCTCCACTGCCAGCTGTCTGGCTCTTTACAGACATTGCCTGATGCCTCTGAGAAGCCTGGATTTGCAAATTTTGTTCCCGAATTTAACTGAGCCTTTCACTTTCATCATAACAAAGATATTTGCCAAACCTTAATCCAAAATCCATACTCTAAAGATTCAGTAAACTACCTTTTTTTCCTTGGATATTCAGATGGATTTTATTTTTTTTCTGCGAATAATATCTCTGTGCAAAGTGGCTAATAGTTTCATCTGCTTTTATATTAGCAGTAATAATAGATTTGCAAAAGAAACTGTTTTCTATCACAGAGTGAGAGATTTACAGCAGTCATAGCTTTTAAGATCCCAGTTTAACACATCATTTAAACACAAAGAGCAAATGATCTGAAGCAGCAATCCTGGAACAAAATATCTGTGGTCCTTTTAAACAGTGACCCACATATCTCTTTGGAGGAGGTCCACTATTTTAAAGTTGTTTAAATAATGTCCTGGAGTAATATAACATACAAAAAACTCTTTCATGTAGGGTCAGACCTGAGCTGGTATTTTGACTATCACAACAGTAGCCAGATATGTCTTAAAACACTGAAAGAAAAAAAACATTGAGCTACACAGCTTCTCTAAGGTTATTGTAAAAGACCATGCTCCAGAGCTGGCTGATGACCACTGTACAGTTTTACCTTATAGTTTTACCTTATCCAAATTCTTTTATTAGACAACACAACAAAATATTTAAATTGGAAAGTTGTGAGATGTCAATTCCTTTGCCTTCTGACTTCCCTTTACTTCTTCTCAGCTCTCTTCTGCCCCAACTCTCCATTTTACCCATGTTGCAAGTCTTGCGAAGTTTTGTTGACTATATTTGCTATGGGGCTTAACAGATTAGACGCCCCACAAACAACCCGATCTTTCTAAAAATATGTTGAATATTAAAGTAGAATATTACGTATCTGTCAAGGCAGACAGATCTAGTAAGAAACTAGGTCTGTGTACATGCTTCAATATACGCAGAAAATCATGTAGCTAAAGATTAAAGAGGCTGGAGAGTGAAGAATAAGTGGAAAGTGATTAAATGGTAAGTGATATCTTAAAAGCATATGAGAGATTTTAAAAGGATCCATGCAGAAAACAAAGAGCTATTAGTTAAAAAAGGTAAATTGCAGATAGTACTACTCTAATATCAGTCCCACAATAGCCATCAGAGATGAGCCAGTAATGTAATTTCTTTTAAATGGATGCTATTCTAGTCACACTTATCATTGGCAGAGAAATATTTCTAATATCTGTACCAGATGATAAAACTATTTTCATTTATTATTGTACTACTTTTTTTTTTTTTTTCTTTTCAGGGTTCTTACCACATTTTACTTCCTTCTGGATGTCATATTTTTCCTTCTATAACAAACATTGATTTTGCAAAGTTGCCTATTTTATTTTATTTCATTTTACTTTATTTTATTTTTTTATGTAAGACTCAAGGGTTAACAGAAATTTACAAAATAGGAAATACTGTTTTACTTAAAAATGAGATAATTGTTTCTGAATTTAAGCCTCTATGTAAACAGATATAAATGCTCTGTATATGATGTATATTTATAATGCATAATTCAGATATATCTAAAATAAAAGTTTTTAGTCATTTCAGTGGTAGTCAATATTCCTTCACTCACAACTCTCTAACGGGAGTATTTGGTTCACTTAGTTCAAAATGAAAACCAAGACCTAAATTATTTTCAGAAATGAATTTCTGCTGTGTTAATGATCACAGTGAAATAATACAATAAGGTTTTTTTTGGAAATAAAGCAGGTATTTTTCTATTTTGTACATTAGAACCACTCCGTAGATCAGACCATCTCCCTTCATGGTGGCATTTATCCTCACTGTCTGATTATTATGCCTCTAATATAAACACACCTAAAGTTAATGGCATTGGAGAAGACGTAAATGAAACCCAATATTATGGGTGACAGAGTTTATAAAAACTTTGCTATACAGCTAGCTGAGAGAAATAATTTATGTTTCCCAGTCTGTAATTTGAGAATAAGTTGCAGTATGTTTGAGCCTTGAAAGCTCATTATATAATGAGACTAACAAGCTAAAATAATTTATTTTATCTAAGAGGAAGTAGAGATGATGTAACTGAAATCTATGAATATCTCTGTAAGGAAGATATTTCTGGTTGTAGAAGGCTCTGTAATCTGGTAGAATAAAGTGTAATGAGATTCTGTATTTGAAAACTCAAAGACATATGCATTCAGACAAATATTACAAGAAAAATATCAATTTACATTGGAATAACTAAGCTAGAGATCTCTTGGATTCTTTATCACTGCATAGAATACATGCTTTGCACTGAAAGAAAATGATAACAGGCCTTACTTCCTGAGGGGTTTATTTTATGGTCTTGTGCCTATCTTCATGAAACAAGCCTTACCCTTCCTGCAGTAAAGCATTTGGGCTCATTGAGGCAGAAGAACAAAACAGTCATCCATAGTTTTTACCTAAGAGATTTGGTATTTGTATATTTATATAAAAGATGAATACAGACAAGATATTATTTTTCCCTTAACTAGGTCTTCCCTGCTGCTTACTGTATGATTGCAAGTACAGGATATTCAACTAGAAAATTCTCTGGTACACTAATTTCTATGTTGATAAATTTAATAAATTACTTTCCTAATTTGAGTTACTGTTCTTAAATGAACCACAAGTCTTCTTACGTGAAATCTTTTTCTGTTAGACTTAAAAAGAAATTGCAGTTTGTGATTATTGAGTGCTCTTGTGTTCTTAAGAAATAAAGATCGAAAATTAAATTCATTTTCTTTAATTTTAAGAATGTATATAATTCTGCTCTTTTAAATACATGCATGTCTAAAAAAAAAGTCCCTGTGTCATGACAATCTATATATTTAATTTCCATAAATCATCTCAAATTTTTGTTACTCCTACTTTTTAATGAGTCCTGTAAATCTTTCAGAAGATAGGTGTAAAGTATTTTATATCAGCTAAAATATAAAAAGAAAACAAATTAAACAAAATAACTGAAAATAATATATACATTTTTCAGTAATTCAAAATGTAGGCACATTTTGGAATACAAATATTTTGATGTCATTAGAAAACATAAAGGTAGGGTGCTTGACTCTGTAAACCTGATATTGCAATATTTACCTGAAGCATTTCAATTTATTCTACAAGTAATTGTATTTTTTTTTCAAATTAATTATGAAAAATTTATTTTTCTTCCTTCAAAATTAAAGTGTATCCTACTCATCTCCCTCAAGCTTTGTGTTGAAGTATCCCAATCACATTCCACAAAAATAATTCTTATGTTTCCACCTTCAGTAAATGGACAAATAGAATAAATATGTCCTTGGCCAGACATCAGAATTTGATTTAGATTCACTTGATTTTTCTTTAGACTGGAGTTCTGTGAAGCCATCTGATATTATTAGGAATGAAGTGTTTAAAATATACAACATATTTCACACCATTTCAGAGACTTGACTGTTTTAGCATTTCCACTTATGGTCTATAGTGATACCATATTCCTGAAAAACAGATACCTCTAAAACACCCTTTAAGACATTTTCCCACTAATTAAGCATTAAATACTTGGAGTGTCTGCTGAAAAGCAATAGAGAAAGTGGTTTTACCTTCAAATAAAATGTAGATCCAGAACAATAATTTACTTACAATACGACAATGTCAGTTAAAATTGAACAGAACAAAATTGAAGCAGCAGCATGAATGATGTAGAGGACTTGCAATGGCACAGAGCAGAACTTTGCTACCAGGTCTCCAGGACAGGGGCTGGAGGTGCTCAGCTGGGAAAGTGTGAGGGAAGTGGGAAGATGGCTGTCTACCATCTAGGCTTTTCAGCCCAGATGGGTTAGGTACAGGCTACACAGCTTTAGGGTATATATAGAGAAGAAGCCAATCACTTTGGATTTTGACAGATTTAATAGGTTGGTTCTTTTAGGCAATATGAGGGGTGGCATACCTAAAAGTATTGGACACAGGAAGCACATTTCATACATGTTCATACGCATTGCATGCCTCAGTAGTTATTCATACATGCAGACAGGTACACGTACAAATACGTTTTACAGCCTGCCATTGAATCCTAGTCAAGCAGCCAATGCATTCCTTTCATCTGTGCATTCAAATATATGCTACAGAGTTATTCTGTCTTTTGAGCCAGTTTCCTAGCATTTTGTTAAAAAATTAGGTTAGACACCTTGTTGAAAAGCCATGTAAACTGCAAATATATCTGATTACCAAACAACTCATGGATTTTTTTTATTTTTATTTTTTTTGAAAATGATAAAAATACTGGTATGGTGAATTGTAACATTCCAGCTGAGTAATGCCTCTCTGCTTACTCAATTTCTTATTATTCTTAATGGCAATTTTTGGTATATATATGTATATCTTAACACACCTGTTGTGACTGTTCCAATGAGAGGATGGAGAAATGTAATCTTTATTTTTCTGCATAGGCAATGAAAAAAAAAAAAGGCAAAAATCTTGTGTAATGTTTTAACTGTTTGTGCAACTAGATACATATGGACAGCAATGGACTTTTTTTTTTTTTTTTTTTTCCCTCCTTTTCTGAACACTGCTCACCCCAAGAGTGCTGTAGAAATAATTAATAAAAAGAAGTAATGTGGTCCCACTTTTTCATTTTGCTAATAGCATTTTGTTTAATGGCTGTATCAGACATTCATAGAACACAATAAAATATTGAAACAGACTGAAAAATGTACCAGTTGGTCTGAAAGTTATTTGTTTGAACAATTACACATATTAATTTATCTGCAGCCCAGGAACTGAATTAAAAGAAAGGAAAAATGCTTTTCTATTTACTTGATGTTGGTGTCACCCAACATAATGCTATTGCTGCATCAGTGATGTGGCATAAAGCCTGAAAAAACATGAGTCACAGCAAGTTCAGATGGAAAATACGAACTACTCCAATGGATTGCATGTCCTTGAAAAGTAAACAGTGTAGTTCCAGGGTGATGTGAGCTTTTCAGAAGCTACAGCTTAAGTCCTCTGACTCTGTGTTGGCAGGACTTACATCACAGGCTATCATTTAACAGTGGAAGATACCTAAGGGTCTTGGACCTGTGACAGATACTCTCTTGCAACACAACCTTAACACCAGGCTGCACATCTGGCAGATGTGGCAATTTTATTCCAATAGTAAACCTTTGACAGCAGATTTTTTTTTATTATTATTATTAGTGAATTAGAATCAGAATCTGTCCCACTTGCACTGTTTATAGAAAATAAAATATAAAGTAGAAGCTGGAGTACTGGTCATGAGGTCTGCACTTACTGTTTTCTCCCTTGCATTTGACTGTATACAGAAAAAAAAAGAAAAAAAAAAAAGTGTTATCTTTTTGTCACATTAGGTATGTTTATATGCCATTCAGAACTGCTGGGCTATTATCAGGCAACATTCAGGTTTCATATTATTAGAATGTGCTATAACCCTGAGAAGTATTTTAATCTGTAGCCTGGAAATAGAATTCATTTTAAGCAGTCCTCTGTAATTTGGCTGTCTTGGGGCTGGTTGAGGTACAGGGCAGGTTATGGTTAATACCTTCTTAGGAAATGGTTACTAAAGCCTTCAATTTTTTCATGCTTTGGTTTCAATACTCTTATGTTATTATATTTTCACCTGTTACCAAACTATGGGATTCACATTTTTTTTATTATTATTATTTTTTATTTTTTTCCACTTTGATAAGGAATCCTAGGATGTGCCTTGATGAGGAACAGCTGTTAAATGGAGGTGGTCTGTGCCATTGTATGGCTGTTGAGTTGTATCAGAGAGCATTCCTCCACAATGTGTGTTATTGTCCGTACTTGTCCCCAGTCACAGAACAGGTTGTCACATTGGCCCCATCCGTGAAGAGGTAAATTGTTAGCATTTTATTGTCATATGTATTACCCTGCTATAAAGAGAGTAATTTACCTATTCAGTTAACATGAGCCATGGTTGTAAGAGCTGCCATTTGATTTTCTAAACTGCATGAGCATTCATAATCAACTTGTAAAAACTGGGCCATGATGCATTAGGAGCTATTAAGCCATCATTTACAAACACTTTGAAATACCGCTGAGTTCCTTTATGCTTAAAAGAGGAAATAACTGATGTATTTCAGTTTGGTAACATTTGATAAATTCATGCAAGGAAAGCCTAAAAGCACTGTTAATTAATCAAAATCAAACTAATGGAGCAACAGCATTTGTGAACCAAGGGGGAGGGGAGATTTTTAATGGAACTCAGGGGACTTGGAGTCCCAACTTCTGCTGAATTTAAATGGGAATTTTCTGCCTAGATGCCTTGGGTATTTCTAGAAACCCCAGCCTGAATCACTATTTGTGTAGTCCTTTCTCATCCTTATCTAGAAGACACCAGTGATGAACAACTATTACTTAATATCACAAATTGTGTATATAATTTTAGCATGCCATGTGTGTCTCATGAACATTAAAAACAAGTTCCAGTTTTTCCCTATAATTCCTTCAAAATAACCAGATTTTAAGATGTTCTCTAGCTTTTCATGCATACTTTTCTAAATGAAGAAAATCAGTTACATTGGGAGATGTCATGGATGAAAAAGTATGGAGAAAAATAAAGTTCATCATTTCCAGTGAAACCTTAAAGAATATGGCAAATGCTAAATACAGAATAATTTAAAGTTATAATGACTTTATTACATTAAGACTTACAACTGACACCATTATTGCAAAAATACAATACATTCTGAACTAAAAACTACTAGCTGAATCTATATCTATATCACTATCCTGAAATTCCTTAAGAAATTGAAAACATTAAAATTGGTATACAAATATTTTAGCATGATGCCCATTTAGAGTGACATTATTAATTCTTATGTAAAAATATTTTTGGTCAGGAAATTATTATTATTATTTTTTTATTTTATTTTTTCTAACAGAACACTATCTACTCTACTATGAATATTATGCTAATTAATAACAAATGGTTTTCTTTCCATCTTAAAAAAACAACAGCAACATGTACTACAAAACTGAAAAGTTCATGGCTGCCAGTCAAAGAATTAAAATAAAAGCTTTATTGTAGAAAACAAAATGGATTTATTTATTTATTTTAATTTGTAAATGCCACTGTGGTTCTTGGCAAGGGGTACAGGAGAAGTGCCAAAGCTGCAGAAACCTGAACAAACTAAACTGAATCCACAACAAATGTTCTTCTGCTCATTCAGCAGCCCTCACATCTTCTCAGAGGTGAACACCCTTTCTGAAATGTTCCTACCTGGAGCTACAGCAGCAGTTCTAAATAAACAACAACAAAAAAAGTCATCTTGAAGTCTTTGAAACTGAAAACTGTTCAGTTGTTTTCTCCAAATGACTGCATGGAACAGGATGGGAACAGCATATTTCCCTTAAAAGCAATTGAAGTACTATATCCAAACTCAATCTGCAAAAAACTCCTGTTTTGTATCGGGTGTGTCACATGAAGTGCCTCACTCTTGATTTCAAACAAATTTAACTGCCTGCCACAATTTCACTTTTTATTGAAGAATGGACATCAAAAATGTGGCAGACTGAATATTTAAAGAAGTATTTATTATTTATATAGACAGAATTTGTCCAATAATTTAATACAAATACTGAAACATACCACACAAATCCCAGGCAGAACCATATAATCCAGAGCCATGAAGACAGGGCACAATATATTCCATTTGTAGGTTCTTGAAATGAGAGCAGATTTTGGAAGTCAAGTGTTGTTTGCTGTGTGCATGTGCTACCTGTCTTCCAGGACTCCAGTGCCTATCAAAGGCATACAGAGGCTGAAGGTCATTCATCTGAGATAAGAAATGTTGTATAAGTACTTCTTATGATATATTTGAAACTCATTTTTAAAAACTTCAAGTGGTGCACTCTTGAAAAATAGGAGGAATTTTACAGAGGTCAAGGCTGGCTAAAATATCAGTAAGTAAAGCTGATTTTAGTAATTTAATGCACCCTGGGCCTACTTACTGGCCATGTTACAGCAGGTTGGAATTTAACAAACACCAGGACGGTGCTATAGTTTATTTATAGAACAATTGTCTTTAATTGTGTTCTAAGATTAAACCACATTAATTTCTTGTAGTCAGTACCTTCCACAGAAATCTTTACAAATGTTTTTTCTGGGCTTTTATAGATGGGAATTTAAAATGTGCTAATATGGTATTGTTTGTTTGTCAGAACATGGAATATGACAAACACGCCTCTTAGTATTTTATATTTCACAGACACCCACTACTGTCTAAAACTAAAGGTTAAGTGAAAGAACTTGCTAGAACTTCACGAACTAAGTCATACACAGAAGTTGGAAGGTCACTTGTTTTGGATGAAAGGTACCAAGCTCACAGCTTTTTAAGACATTTGAAACTCATTTTTGAGAACTGTAGGTGGTGTGCTTTTTGGATATCACAGAACAAACAAGAAGTATGCTGAATCACATGCATAATATGTCCCAAAGTTACATATGTACTGTATTCTTAATGCCTGCTGCTATGAAAATTTGTCTCTAAATCTCAGAACATTTGTGTTTGAAAATCTGAATGCTGATAAATAAATTATTCTAATTCATGTAAACTATTACAATAGCAACTGTAGCATTGCTGAGGCAGGTTATAAATATTTGTCAGTTAACTGGACCAAGGTTTAAGTAGATTATCTACCCATATCAACAATTCTTTTTAAGAATACTGAGCAAGGCAATTTGGAGATGACGGTTCAAGACAAAGGCTTTGTTTGTATTTTTTCTTCAGTATATCAATAACAGTCACAACAACAACAAAAGTAGCCACATTTAGGCTGTCCTCACCAGCTAATTTTGTTTTATGTGTAGGCATGGGCAGGCCCTAGTAGAATCAAGTATTGGCTATCTGGATAGCTAAAGACAATTGCAAATAAAAAAAAAAATGGGAATTCTCAACAGCCTTCTGCATCGAGGAATGTCGACATTCAGAAATTAGTGCTGTATTTCTACTCTAGTTTACCGTGGATAAGAACCATCCATGGATAATATAGGGACAGTGAGACATGAGAAAAACCATAGTTTTACAAGTTGTTCTTTCAGCCTTCTCACTTCTGTTCAATGTCAGGAGAAACTCAGCTGAAATGTAAAAAGCTTATGACATTTCAACAACAGGGGAGAGAAAAGGCTGGGGGGGTGGAATTGAGACTGAATGCTGCAGTATCACTCTGCTAGTTAACGTTCAATAAAACTTTCACAAACCACCACAAATCACTCTACACATTTCATCATTTGAAGCTTTTTTATTTCATGTTTTCTGAGCCCCTGAAGAGTCATTTTAATTCCTTTCTTGTGACGTTTTCCTTTGAGACCCAGAAGCAGGAGAGTAAACTTGAAACCCTATAACAAAAAAGCATGTTTGTATTCTTTTTTTTTTGTTTTGTTTTGTTTGTTTGTTTGTTTTTAGAGGGAAGTGGATAAAAATAAATATATATAAACAGCATTCTATTTGTAAGAGTTGCAAGCCCAGAAAATACCTGCCTAACTTGAATTACTCATTTGTTTTTTTTTCTTTCTTTCACTGTGAGAATAACTTTGCAGACCTTGAGAGCACTATGTGTGAAAGCACAGCAGCTGAATTTTAGAAAAGTTTAGGTATCTTTGCTGTTAGACATGTCTTGATATAGTCCTAGATAGTATGTTTTTCTAAAATTAGACCATTCCTCCCCTCCCTTCCCTTCTCCATTTGATAATGGAGTAATTAACAGTTTTAAGACTGCAACATTCACCTGCCTGTGAAACCCAGTTGACTGAGAATCTCTTTTCCACAGAAATGAAGTTTTTACAAAATCACATTTTTATTTGTTTGCTTTTGTGGCACCTTTTGCTGACTGTGGCGCATTTTTTTGAACTGAAAAATAAAGACATCTCAATTTAAGTTAAAGGTCAGACTCTTTTGGAAGGGATCCTGAAATGTTCAATTCTAACAGGTTCAACAAAGCTTTGTTGGTGCTTTCCCATAGCAATTTATTGCAGTATGGCAGTTGTAAGCCAGACTGCTGTTACTGTAATGGGTGAGGATCTGTAGCTGATTACATTATTCACAGAAAAATACATATTTTCAGAGCTAAGCAAGCTTAGGGATACCACATAACTTAAGGTATGGAAGCAATGTGGAGCATCGAGCACTGAAAATCAAAGGCCCAGGTATAACATACAGACAATAAGCATGGATAAGAAAAATCTATTCAACTGTGAATTTGCTTGAAGCAAAGCCTTTCAGACTGGATAAATACATCAAAACGAAACATTCTACAATAGTAAAAGAAAAAAAAAAGTTTCTGTTGATCAAAAAATGTTACAAATTTGATTTTGACATTTTAGTCAAAATATTGGAATTTCAAAATCTCGGTTTGAAATCAGTTCTCCAGAAATGCTGAAAATTCCTGCAGGACAAAAAAATCTAGATTTCAGTCAGTATCATCCTAAATGTTTAATTTTGCTAAGCATATACTTATTCATTATATACTAATGTTTTTGTTATTTATGCATAAATACTTGTTCTTTGTTTTAAATGCTATAAATATATCTAAAAGGGGCTGCAGAGGACAGTCTTGCAATTCCTCACTAAGTTAATCAGTATTTCCTTTGCTTTGACTTGAGCACATAGAAGTGTGTCATGATACAGTACACGAGCTAGAAAAGGAATATAATGTGTCATTTCAATCGTCTCAAGAGCTGTGGAAACATTGTTTGTGCTGGTCTGTAGATAGGTTGTGTTTTCCATACAAAAAAAAAGAGCATTCTCTTTCAATTAAGTGTTGCCTTAGATCTCAACAGGCATTCCTGGCATGTATGAAATGAACTCAGTAAGAATCTGCACATGGAGGATCTGAAGAATCTGGCCCCAAATAGTGATTTTTGTTACTATTAAATGAGAGCTTCAAAGGAGTGGTTGGCTGTGTTCTTCCCATTACTGCTAAAAATTAATTTTTGAGTCTGGAAGACACAGATTCAAAATAATAATAATAATAATAATCAACTTTTCCAGTAGTTAGGAGACTTGCACCTGAAAATGAGAGAGCATTGTTAAACCAATCTCTGACCAGAGATATTAAAAACTTCTCAGAAAAAGCCCCTCAGAAGAGTGCTCCAATTATCAGGCTGACACCAGGTTTGGCTATTGCACCCTTTACCACCTCTGTCTGTATAAACTGAGCTGCTGGGCAGCTCCAAATGTGAGGGTTATGTAGGAGGACAAGAAGTTAGTGTTAAGGTACATGATCTGTGAGAGAAAGCTGGTTTTTAGATTCTTCATTTTACTTTAAAAATATCAGAGATCCTCATAAAGAAGCCTCCAAGCAGAAACTGAAAATCAGATTAAAGCTTTTTAAAATGAATTATCTTGTGTGAAATATCACATACTCTTACTTGCTTTCTCTTTATTTTGCCTTAGAGACCCTGTCTAACCTGTAATCTGACAGTGGGGACACACTTTAAAACGTATGCTCTAACTATAAGTTTATCACCAGTTGTTTTTAGGATAAAATTAACTCTTTCCCCCTTCCAGAGGGTGGATTTATGTGTTTAACTCGATGGGAAAGTTCAAATTACCATCCAGTCTTTCAAAAGGAGAGGAGACACATCTCAGAGAGAGATTCAGTTGCTGATGACAATAGATGTACTTACAATTAAATATTTTTTGCTGTGAATCCCATGAGATTAGACTAACTGGTTTGATTTACCCGGAGGAAGGTGAGAATAACAGCCTTCAGGTATGTAACATATTAGTGTGAAGAGAAAAGCAAGTCCACTGCCCCAGTCTTGAATGGACTAGAGGAAGAAATATTACCATTAGAAAGTTCTTAGGGATTGAAATAAAATGCACAAAAAAGTTACAGAATCTGCACCACTAAATGCTTAGGCAAGTACAAATATGGATTATTTAGGTGTAAATTATCATGTCGGAGGGATTATATGAACTCTGGAGCTCTCTCATGATCTTTTTTTTTTTTTTTTTTTTTTTTTTTTTTTTTTTTTTTCCTGAGTTTCTTTAGGTTCCTATGTTGGGCTTGTGAATGCCGTATACTTTCTGCCTCTTGTCAACATGAGTTCAGAGCATTTCTTTGCAACACAGTGTGGGGTATCTCAGCACAGTTAATTAGCCCAGACAAACTACCATACTAATTTGCCTATACAGCTTCCAGAACTGATGTTATGCTGCTTCTGGGATTCTTGGATGCCATCCACTTTCCTCTACACTATATATTTTCTTACTATTTAAACCTCTATGCAGTTGCCAGCAGGTAATTGATGTTTCTCCACCATTGAAAGTTCCCTTCTATACATTAACTTTAATTTTGGTCATTGACTCTAAAGTATTATTAATAAGCATAAGTCACATTTTAAGGACTTAGAAAAATGTGAAAAAGCAGAGCAACTATTGTAAAAGCATTAACTATCTTGAATATTTATGACACCTTCTTTTAACTCATTGATGGATGTTTTGCATATATAAACTCCCATCACGTAGAAGAGGACATAAAAAGACAGAATATTAAAAAAAATCTAAACTAGCAGTTTATTTTTAATTTGGCCCTTCATTAAAAAAAAAAAAAAAAGAAAGAACAAAAAAGCCCACAGCACTGCTTATTTTCATAAACAATGCTATTTGTTTTGTGGTTTTTATTATTCAGGCTAGAGAGCAGTCGATTTACATAAGTTGATGGCACATGTGTGTGTATATACACTTCATATAGCCATTTGCAAGCAGTTACATTTATCTGTTAATTGTGAACTGACAGAGGTTACATGCAGTGTGCAAGTCTAAAATTACTGTATGAAAAAGCAGCTAGAGGCATGTTCTCATTCAATAAACATTCTACTCTTCTGCATGGATATTTCTGTGGGTTTTTAGCTTCTTGGATAAGTGTCACTGTTATAATCTTTTAATTAATATTGTGCTGTAGAATGAAGGCATGAATGGATGCTACTGGCTGTTATTGCCATAGTGCCCAGAAGGATGCTACTGTTTTGCCAAAAATGTTCCGTCACTAATGTGAGGCCTGTTGACAGACTGTTGTTTATATGTGTCAACATGATGCCAAGTTGATTGTTTCACTACAGGAATCCTGGCTTGGCCCCAGTGGCTGTCTGAGGCTTTGTAGACAAAAAAGATACTTTTATAGTGGCAAATGAAAGGGAACAGCTTTTTGGACTTTCATCTTGATCATGTAGCAGCTATTCTACCGTATAGATACTGAGAGGATTAATAATCAGGAAATTTCACAAGCAACTTGGTACATAATATTTAATACTCTCTGGACAGAGGAAGGACTTTGAATTAAGTGGGGCTGTTGAGTCTAATCTAATTATTGTAGTAGATGTTTAATCATATTAGTCAGAACCGGGCATAAAATGTTTCAACATGTTTAGAAGTTCATTTTAGTGCAAAAAGTACCTTTTTTAATTGCTTCCTATCTACTCAGAATAAATAAGTAGATCCAGTGTGGGTGGAAAATTGCACTGCAAATTTTCTGGGGTTGCTGGATTCAGGCTCAGGCTTTTATAATTTTATTTTATTTTATTTTTTATAGTACATGGAGAGTAAGAGGCACCTGTATTGTGGAAGGAGGAAGCTGATTCTTCCTATTTTCCCAAAACTGTTGATGTATAATTAGTCCTTTAGTTTGCTTCAGATGAAGGTAAGTGATCATTGCTCAATATGAAAACTTGGTATTTATGTAAATGTGTTAATTTAATTGGAGAAATCTTATACACTATTTAGAAAAGGTCATCTAAAGAACAATCTTTATTATTTCCATCTTGATTCTATCTATTTCATTGGGTTATCTCAATTTCTCACAGACGACTACTGGAAAAGTATCTTTAATCTCTTGCCCATACCAGTGGGATGTTTATTACAAGTAGATTGCCAACTGTCACTTTTGGGCAGAATCCTGAAATACGTGGTCTTGTCGTCTAGTCAGAAAAATGTCTCCAAATCTCACATGAAAATGCCAGAAAAATCCATCACAAGGATATAGAAATTGTGTGAAAAATACCTCCAGCTTTTGATCATTCTGCCCAAGGCTTACCACATGGTATCCCAAATATTCATTGGAGATGCAAATTCTGCATAGCTGGTGCTTCCACATAAGTCAGTGATAATAACGAGGGTTCTGTGACTGAGAAATGTGATCAATCATATTTACATGTATCCCAGACTGAACTATACTATTGAAGTATAGACTGACGGTGTCAAGGACTGCTAAGTCTTTCAAGGTGGACTTCAAAGTGCCATCTAATAATATGAGGAGTGCTACTACTAATAATAATTTGTCAGTGCCAGGTTTGTATTTCTCCTCATAAAGGTCAGACTTTCAAATATATTATTCTGATAAAATATACTTTCTCTGTAACCTACAGACACAATTCAACTGCTTTGGTCTTTTGCCCCCAGTCTTCAGGGAGCAAAACCTTTTCTCCTTTAAATGCAATAAGCCTGGCAAGTGAATATCTTGTCTAGCATATTTAAGATAGATTTATTAGACCTTTCTGCTGTGCAGGCAAGTGAAAAAATCTGGTAACTGTTTTGGTACCCAGAAGACTATCTCCCACTTTCTGCCCTAGAACCCCAGCTACAGCATTCCTTGTGACTCAATATCCCTGCATCCTTAATGGACAGCAAAAACTGAAAATGTACAGCTAAGTGTTTCTATTAAAGTTCTATAGATTCAAGGCCAAGAGGGTTATCTAAAATACCTAATTCCGGGCATTTTCACTCTAGCATTGGTAGCAGCATATTTCTGTTTTTTTGTTGTTGTTGGTGGTGGTGGTGGTGTGTTTTTTTTTCCAAATCATGTTTGGTGGCAGAAGAATTGCAATGAAGGATGGGAAGTTCTTTAGTTGTTTTTATTCATCTTCAGTGTACCAAGTTTCAGAAATAAATGGGAAGTCAAGTGATCAACCTATACACCAAACTGGTTGGATTTGCCTTTCATCCTCTCAAAATTTTGGTTGCAGATATTTTAGTTGCACCTATTTAAAGAAGCATTTGTGTTGACAAAAAGGGAGGCAATGTGTTTTCCTTTGTATAGTTTGATTCATAACATTCTTTTTCTTTATAGCTCTTCCTTTTCTCTTTATTTAGTTTTTAAAAACAAAGAAACAACAACAACAAAAACATAGAAAATAGCTTTGTTTTAAGCCTCTAGAAAAATGACTCTTTTTTTTTTTTTAACTTAAATTGTGGTTGCAGAATTCTAAATTATGTATGTGGTAGGGTGTATGTAGTGAGAAAAGAGCAAATGCCAAATGAAGCCAATGACGGTTTTAAAATTCATGAAAAATCAAAGCTAAAATGAGAAGTATGAACACTATAAATCACTACTTCCTTGCCTCACAGTCAAGTTATCCAAGAATCTGCATCAATTACATTTTGCCAGTTGTGTAATCGCACACACACAGCCCTTGAGGTTCTGGGAATCCAATTAACTGATGAGGAGGTCAGTTCTGTTCTCACTGTGTACAGCAGAGGTAGACAGAACATTATTCCAAGACGTAAGGTACAAAACGATATTTTATTTTAGGCCACTCCTGAGTCACTGTGGAAGTGTGTGCTCTCTGCACACACTGAAACTGGTCAACTTTCCCTTGGCTTGCTTCGTAAGAAGGCAATGTGGGCCCCCAGGAACTGGAGATCTGGCTTGCCATTTCCAGATGCTTTGTAGGTAGATCAGATGGATTTTCTAGCCTCTTTAGGGGATGAAAATATATGGATATCACATATCACCAGGTTTCTGTTCTCACCGTGACAATGTGACTTTTGCAGATAGCCTGCTGTTCCTAACACATCTCAAAGAGGAGGTGTTTCAGTCTTCAGAGTGAGAAAGAGTTGCCTTTGACTCATCACTGGCTTTTGACAGTTTTGCTGAACTAGGGCCAATAGTTCCTTATTTTCTACTTGCTTAAAATCACAACATATCAAGTTGCATTTGTGTGAATAATATGCTTTGGAACACTTATTAGCAACAAATGAAATTTAGTGGCATAGTTAATTCATCAAATGTTTAAAATTATTTACCATTCAAAGGATTTTTCTCTTAACCAATAGCAAAGAGTTCTGCCTTGCAAGGTAATTTTAGACTATTTATAGTTATCACTGTTTATGTTATTTTGTGCTAGACATCACAGAGATCTGCACACAGTGCATAGATATCATACCATCTAGGTAATCAGTCATGCAAAGATTTTTTGTACAGTCAGGTCCCTTAGTCCAGGTGTAGATATCTAGCACATTAAGAAATAGCTTTTCTCAGACCACACATTTGGCTCGATATTTTGAGATACATTTCACACTGAGATTGCAATCTTTATCTTGAGTAAATGGAGATCTAATTACAAACATATTAACTTGTCTTTCAGCCAGTCTAGTTTTACTGATTTCTGAAAGTCAACAGCTTTTCAGTTTCATACATCTTAATGGTGGTCTAAAATTAATCTTGATTTATGCAGCTTCCACAGAAATTAATAGGAGTTGCTTATACTGAGAAATTAATTCATACTTTTATTATTATTATTATTATTATTATTATTATTATTATTATTTTTCCCAGTGGTAGCTAGCATGATTCTGCCAAAATGGGGCTGCTGAAATTAGTGAAATTATAGGTCTACAATTTCTTGAGTACAAACAGGACTTAATGTAGACATCTGAATCATCAGCAAGTTTTTAGAGGTCCCTTTCTCACTTTCCTATAGAAAGAAATCCATGGGCATAAGTCACCTAAATTATGCTTGAAAAGAGTGGGTCCATAACATGAGGTGATATGACTACAGTCTGGTTATGATATCACTGTAGGAGAACACTGCTCTAACATAAAGCTTGCTAAGCTGCCATTTACTCCTCAGTCTTTTTTACACGGTTTCCCATAGGATCCTACTGGACAAAATGTCCACCATACAGCTAAATAAAAACATCATACAATGGGTGAGCAATTGGCTAACGGGCAGGGCCCAAAGGGTTATGGTAAATGGGGCTGCGTCAGGCTGGCGGGCGGTCACCAGTGGGGTCCCTCAAGGCTCCATTTTAGGGCCGGTACTTTTCAATATTTTTATAAACGATCTGGATGTAGGAATAGAAGGTATTTTGAGCAAGTTTGCTGATGACACCAAACTTGGAGGAGTTGTGGACTCGAATGAGGGTGGAAAGGCCTTGCAGAGGGATCTGGATAGGTTGGAGAGCTGGGCGATCACCAACCGCATGAAGTTCAATAAGAGCAAGTGCCGGGTCCTGCACCTGGGACGGGGAAACCCTGGCTGCACGTACAGACTGGGCGATGAGACGCTGGAGAGCAGCCTAGAAGAGAGGGATCTGGGGGTCGTGGTAGACAGCAAGTTGAATATGAGCCAGCAGTGTGCCCTGGCAGCCAGGAGGGCCAATCGTATCCTGGGGTGCATCAAGAACGGCATCGCTAGTAGGTCAAGGGAGGTGATTGTCCCGCTCTACTCTGCGCTGGTGCGGCCTCACCTCGAGTACTGTGTGCAGTTCTGGGCACCACAGTATAAAAAGGACATGAAACTATTGGAGAGTGTCCAGAGGAGGGCTACGAAGATGGTGAAAGGCCTGGAGGGGAAGACGTACGAAGAACGGCTGAGGTCACTGGGCCTGTTCAGCCTGGAGAAGAGGAGGCTGAGAGGAGACCTCATCACAGTCTACAACTTCCTTGTAAGGGGGTGTCGAGAGGCAGGAGACCTTTTCTCCATTAACACCAGTGACAGGACCCGCGGGAACGGGGTTAAGCTGAGGCAGGGGAAATTTAGGCTTGACATCAGGAGGGGGTTCTTCACAGAGGGGGTGGTTGCACACTGGAACAGGCTCCCCAGGGAAGTTGTCACTGCACCGAGCCTGTCTGAATTTAAGAAGAGATTGGACTGTGCACTTAGTCACATGGTCTGAACTTTTGGGTAGACCTGTGCGGTGTCAAGAGTTGGACTTGATGATCCTTAAGGGTCCCTTCCAACTCAGGATATTCTATATTCTATGATTCTATGAGTCTTGTTTTGGTAAAAGTTTGTCATCATAATATATATATCTATATATATATTTTTTTTTTAAAAAAAGCTACTGGAAAGGTCTATGGCAGCTGGAAGTCTAATATTTCCAGTGACTAGGTGTAATTCCACGAATCAAATTAACACATTTCACATAATACTTTTAACTGGATATAGATCCATACTGTCAGAAATCAGTCAATATTCCTGTAATCTAGCATTTCAGTGTTGTCAGAGAGAATAGATAAGAATTTTCTTACATGCATTTCTTAAATTAAATATGTCTTACCCCAGAATACTGCTTAACAGTTAAGTATTTATTTGCAGTAGTACCCACAGTTTTCCAAGTATATTTCCAAGTATTGTGTTATGAAGAGAAAAACAATTGTTATTTATAAATTGACTATAAAATTGAATTCCCAAGGATTTCCTTGATGAAGAAACCTCTGAAAGATTACTGAGTTTCCCAATGTCAAAATGTATGCATTTATTCCTTATTTATTTCTTCTGTGAGCGGAATTTTTAGGATTAATGTTTGCGGCTTACAGTTTCAACTACTTATTATCTCATAGACATAACTACTCATGTCTAGTTAGGAGCTTCTGTTAATGTTCATAAAAAAGAGACAGAAGTCTGCTATGAAAACAGTATGCATTTGAACAACACATACATTAAAAGCCATGGAATGAAAACAGCGTTGGAAAATCTAAAAACATCTCTGATTTGGAGAGGAGGTAACTTAAAGTGAGCTTAGACCTAGATTTACCACTAATGAACATATAAAAAAGAAAAAATTGCTACCTGACTGCAGAAATGCTCTAGTTACTAGATTCAGATGTGGTAAGTGAAACACTCTAGTCCAGTGGCAATATCAGGTAAACACTTGGCTCAGATTAAGTGCTAATGCCTTTAAACATTTTATATTTCTTAACAGTGATTACGGATCTATTTTTTAATCAGTAATTTCTTCCAAGAGCTATCTGATGAACACAAATAGCAAAGATGAATCCTCATAGTCGTGGAAAATAGGGAAGTAAATGTTGTCTCTGCCAGACTTTTTTGACTGGCAAGTTACTTTGAGTACAGTAGTTAGAGCTACATCCTTTGAGCTACAAAGCTTGCTGTCTTCTTGTTCAAGTTTTGTTTTTAATAGGTTATCATATTTGTCTGAGGTAACAAGTTGACTATTAAAAATACATTTAATTTAGCAGTAAATTAGAGCCAATTGTGGAATCAAAACAGAACTATTTTATTAGATTCTTGCTCTGAGGTTTTCAAGAAATTCTTGTTTTCATGTAGCTTTGACCTACATGATGTTTAAGCATAATGTTTAAATTCTTTTAAACATACGTGGCAAGTGTGTGGAAGTTCTAGCACTTTGCAGATAGGTGAATATCTTAAATCTATTAAAAAAAAAAAGTTCTCATAAACATTACTCAGTGGTCTAATGTCTTGAGAGTAATAATTAGACATAAAGAATGAAAGGTAAGAATTAATGAAAGCTATGGTGAGACCAGACTTTGTTGCTATGATAATAACAGGATTTTTTTTTTTTTTTTTTTTTTAAGTTAACTATTTAGGGAATGATTATTCAAAATGTCCAACACCTGCATCTTTCGTAACATAAATTGTGTGGTCATTGATTCATTGATGTAAAATGTAAAAAAATAACAGCCATATTTTTATCTTTTTTTTTTTTTTTTTTTTTTTTTCCTTTACTGTAGGCTCTGGATAGATCTTAGTCAACATAAAATACAAACAAAACACTTCTCCTTGTCATTTCTCCAGCTTACAGAACTGGCTACTATCTTTGAGCTCTAAAATCCAGGTTATATACTTTTAGCTTTATATGTTGTTGGTTTAACGATAACAATGTTGGTGTCAGAGCTTTGCTTGCAAATGGGTTAATGGTGCAGAAAATAGAATGGGAAACAGCCAATTCTTAAACAGGAATACATAAGGACTCTTCCAGGGCTTTAAAAATATTTTACTCAAATTTCTCAGGCACTGCTTAGGCTACTTTTAAGTCTCCTCTCCTTTACTTTTCTCATACAGTTGCTCTTAAAGAGTAGAAGGGACCAACAACTGCTGTTTCCTATAGCATTCATTGTTCACTGTAAAAACTCCTTAAAATGCATTTGTTTGTCTCCTTACAAATGACTTGTTTGAAAAATCTCCCATTTGTTTCTTCAGGAGGGTACACTTCTAGAATCTAATATAAATGCCCACTAGCATTTGCCGTTTTCTTTTCCCTTTATAAAAATAATATGCACAGTGGTTACACATGACTTTTTCTCATTTATTCTAAATTGAGCATGTATTTTATTCATTTTGCACGTAAGTAAGGACACACTCTACGTTTATTTAGTAAACATTATCTGTATCTGACATTTAGAAATTTAGTAGTAGTTAAATACCATATTACAGTGAACAGTGAAACAGGAAGAAGCTAAAATATTTTATTCAGTAGAACCCATCACCTTTTTTATGCAGAATCCAAACAGAAATTTCTCTAAAAATATGGAGTAGACATAAGTACTTTGAGTCATCTTGCTGTGGAAAAACCATCTGCTATTTAAAAGCAAAGTTTATTTTAGAAATAAACTAGTAAATAGGAGAAGTCTTGAAGAGTGATATTCCAAAGATGGTATAAGCCATTATAATTCATTCAGAAGCTGCAAATCCACCGTCCTGGCTCTATGAAAGTTATAGAGAGCTACCAGAGCAGTGAAATGGAAAAGCGAACCTTAAAAAATACATCTCCCAAATGAGAAGCGTGAGCCCAGGCAGAGCACAAAAACTAGGAGGTACCAGTATATTTTGAATTATTCCTAATAGTGGTAGATCTTAAAAAATGTTAACTCAGTAGTCAAGAATCACATCCAAATGCACATCCAGTCCTGGTTGCTTCTGCTCTTAGAAGTCACTGCATAGCACGTAAAATGTTTGAAAAGAATTAGTGAGGTCCAAAAGGATAGATTTCTGAGATATATCCTAGAGATCTTCTTCAGTGCAGTCTGAACAGGATGGATCTTTCTGGTAATTTCCTGCCTTTTTGCAGTTTTTTTTTTTTTCTTTTCTTTTTTCTTTTTTTTTTTTTTTTTTTTTTTTCCTGTAAACATGATAAAATGGCTATAATCTATACTCATATTAGAAAAGAAAATCAGGAGAATAAGGCTATCATGCATCCATCCATTCCAGCATTGCTGTAACTTAACTATCAAATACAGTGTGTTCACTTATCATTCCCTGAGGGAATGTGAATAAGCATTTTGTTTTGGAAGACTGTGTTTGTGTTTATATTCAATTTGCATATTCCTATATGTGTTAAGAAAGCAAGGTCACAGGAGTTAACCCTGCACTGAGTATAGAAAGAAGCAGGCAGTAGCAATTAACGAGGTGATTTTGATCCTCCATCCAGATGTAGATCTGGGAATGTTAGTTTTGGAAATCTCTGAAACTCCTACTTTTACTCTTGCTCTTCACAGACTTTCAAGTGGGGACTGGGGGTACTAGTAATGTTTTGTTACAGTTCGGCAGCTGGTAACAAAAAGCTTGATAAACTTGGACCCACTCTCTCTTTTTTTCTGACAAAGGTAAGGGACAGGTAGGGAGTGAATAGCAAGTAAGATCTGAAAAGGACAAGAAACCAAAACAAGAGAGGTTGAAATAGTAGAAGAAATGGGAGAAAGCACACATACTAAAATGGAGGGAAATAAAAGAAAGCTACAAATAAGATGAAACAGTGCATGAATCTTTCTAACTTCTTAGTGGCACCTTTACAGCATTTAACAAGAATTAATACTGAAATCAATAGGGATTACTTGCAGATTCAGGTACTACTCAGTGTGACTAATGATGGCAGAATCAAGCCTTGGTTTCTAAAACAGAAATCAAGATAAAAGTGAAAGATAAAAATATATCGCACAGGCTGTGCAACGAGGGACCTTACAAGTCCTTACTATCATGAAGTCTCTGTTGAAAACCTATGATTATCAGTAAGCAATTTTTCTTCACATGAATTACAAGAAAGAGTTACTTTGTTTTGAGTTACTACCTTATCAGCTTAAAAAAACCATTATGTTGAATATGTTCAATACGATGGAACCTAAGCGAATTGAACGTTGATTTAATGATGTTTCTTTTCAGTTGTTTTCTAGTGATATTTAATAAATAAAGATTTGTCTATAAATAAAAGCATACGGTATATTATATAAATATATAAATAAATATATAAATATTTAAATAAAATAATAAAAGAATAAATAAATTACATAAATTTACTAATTTTTTGTGATGCTAGAATGAGTTACAAAAAAAGAGGAAATTCTATAATGAAATCTCAGTTTAAGTACAGAATAGTATTTTAATTTTCCCTCTACGGGTTTGTTGGATAATGAAAACTATCAAAATATGAGATAGAAGCATGTCCTGCTACCAGTATCTGCAGACACTACCACTACCTGGTTTGATAACCAGGGCTGATAAATTTAAGAAATGGTTGGTTCTTCTATATGACTTCCTTGATTTAGAGTTGCCAGAGCCTCTTAGAGGGAACAACGTAATGAAGCCTCTTCCCTGCACAAAGGCAGCATCCCAGCTCAGCTTCTTGGTAATAATGGTCTTTCTGAGAAACTGGATAGCTTCAGCTGAAGCTTCCTGGAAGCTTAACTACCATTTGGGGAAAAAAATAATATAATGCCCTGTAAGCTGCACAACAAAAATGATCATTATATTCCACATTAACAGCCTGTCTGCGGTACATTCCACTTCCAATTATTATTATTTTGGATGGTCTAAATATGCACTTAGCTTTTTCCATAACACAGGGAAAAGTGAGGTGTCCAAAATATCTAAGGAAGTTGGAGAAAGTTGGGCTTCCTGAGACACTTCTGAAACTTAACTTTAACCCCTTTTATTTTCTGATACTATTGCACAGTCATACTTTATGCAGCTGCATTTTCTTTGTCAGAATAATCCCGAAAGAGCCAACAAATAGAAGGGAATGATTGATTTAATTAGTTCACTGCTTAGGACAAACTACAGAAATTTTGTCTTGCTTTTATGCATGAGGATTTCCGTCTTTAACTATGTCTGCACATTTAACCATATTTCCACCTTTAACCATATTTCCAATTTTACCCATGTTTCTCTGAGCTTCATTGCCGTATTCAGTTATCATGGTAGATGGCAGTTGCATTTAGAGACTTGTCTCTTACTTTGTCTTTGAAATATTACTAGCACATCATACTCTGCTTTGAGTTTTACTGATTTCTCACAGAAACGCTTCCTTCCAGTGAAGTAATAATTGTATATAGTTTATATGGCACACAGAAGACACTGGTATGTCTGCATTAACCTATTACTTCCTGTAAGACATGGGCTTTTGAAGCAAAACATCTCCACATACTGTAATCTGACATAAAATTAAAGCAGAAGATGCTCTCTAGGAGCATACCTAGTCCACTGCAGCTGGTCTATTGAACCAGGCTAAAACTAGGCCATTTTAACCATTTGACCAGAAATATGTACAATGTGAATGTTGGATCTTTAGCCCCAGTTCTCTGACATACAGATACACTCCCACTGTGCAGCTTTACTTGTTAATACAGATACTGAGCCTGTGTATGAGAAGAAACAAAAGGGATAAAATACTCAAAAAAAAAAAAAAATAAAAATCAACCAACCAACCAACCAAAAATGTTTCCAGGACCGGGATCAATTTAATTTCAGAGAAGAATTCCAATAGTTCTTTGTGGAAGTTTTCTCTAGAACGTAGTAGAATATTATCACTATCCAATAGAATTTAAGAAAGCATGCTATCTTTGCAATAGAATCCCATAGGATGGTTCAAAAAGCCTGTAGGAAATATATCATTTTCTCAAATTATGTAAATTATTTCAGAGTAATTTCTATAGGAAATAACTGGTGGTATCCTTATTAAATCCTTCAGGACTTTTCCATAAGGGAGGGATTTCTGTACTTTGGAGATGAAGCTATAGCATTTTATTAACTCTGCTGAGTTTATGCTCCTAATACTTAAGCAGATTAATAATGTGTGTGGCAGAGATCTTGGGGCAACTTCACAGGGCCAGTAAGAATAATAGTTAGCTAGTAATACAGCCACAGTGTCGAGCCTTTAATTATAAATCATTTATTACGGTAAAAGGTATAGAGTGCTTGTAATGACAGTGGTTCTTAGCCACACTGATGTTTTCGTTTTATTGCTTTTTTCCCATATTTGCATTTCAGAACAACAAAAACACAGTAGGAGTACATTGTAAACTGTCCAGTTCAGAGTTCAAATGTTCAACTATTTATTTTGTAGTCCTTGAACTAGTGTGAGAATCTTTTAAGGTAATTAAGAATACAAATTATCCACCAGCATCTATATCAAAGTATTATTTTGCACTGAGACATTTGTTTTTGTAGTATTCCGAGGGGTCAGAACCAAACCTTAAAAAAACCGCCACTTTCCTACAACCTGTTTCATTGACTCCCTAATGTCTAGTTATATGGGGCATCTGCCTGACAAACTCCTTTTGTCTATTTCCACAAGCAAACTGAAGTGTGCATTAGGGTTTAGACATTAGAATGGCTTTTCCACTTGGATATGGCACCCGATAGCAGCATGAAATGTTGAGCAAGCACTGGATACTTAATACTTTTCATTTAATGAACTGTTTCTTTATTATTTTGCAAAGCCTGCATAAGACGTTTTTATGGTTTAAAAAGTGCCCTGCATCCTACTTCATAGGAAGGGGACCTCATTTAGATTAACCTGTGACTTCAACAGCAGGTGGTAGAAAGAACCAACTGCTTCAATTACTGCTTTTGCGCATGACTTTCATGTGTTGCTAAGATTATCAGAGGAACCTGATTACATCCCCTTAGACACTATTGTTGGCACAATGATTAAGCTGTTATTCTCTCCCCCTCCGCCCCCTTTTTATTTCTTTTTTTTTTTTTCCATTTTTCTTTTTTTTTTTTTTTTTTCTTTTTATACTGGAAACCTAAAGAGGTTTTTGGCATGAAGCAAAAGCACCGTGTATAGAGATCAGTAAGATAGTGAGTATCATTGCCCTGTAGCTTATCTCCACATATACAGCTCCCTGGTGGATCCCTATGATAAACATTATTGGAACAATTAGCTACTGCTGACATAGAATCCAGACACAATGGCCATGGCCAGCAGCACTGAGCCAAATATCATGGAGCCAAAAACCATAAAAAAGCAACACCAAGCTACTCTCCCCATTCAACTGCTGTCATAAAACCCTCCCAGTGCTATGTTTGCATAGCTGGCTTCACCGATATGGCACCGAAACACAAAAGGAGAAGCTGCAGCACTTGTCTTTGTTTAGCTGAAATTACAAGTCATTGAATTAGTATGTCATCTTTATTGCGCTGTCATGCAGCGGAGGTGAGGAAGGCTTTCTGTAATGGATGGAAGAGTTTGATGGCCTAAAAGACAGGCTCACAGATGGCTGTCAGTATAAAACAGTTTGCCCTTTTTTTAAAAAAATAGGGGAAGGGGAAGAAAAAAGGCTGAATGGAATAGGTCTCTGCTGATCTGAGTAGCTGTAAGTAACAATATTTATGTAAGGCTGATCTTGGAGGAGCCTAGGGCTAGAAGGTGAACCAAGAGTTGTCTAAAGATTAGGAATCAGAAGTGCATACTAAGCCATTTAAAAAAATTTAAATATCAGTGAGGCAGTGTGACCCAAAAGGTGAAGCGCAAAAGGTCTTGCTCAGAGGAAGCCGTTGCAACTACCCTTGTGCAGGGGAAGGTACCCTTGTGCAGAATTCTGCAGCCATAGCAGAATTCTCATCAGCAGAATCAATGGAGATGCAAAGCACACTCTGGAGAAGAAATGATTTGTACATTTTAAGGAGCACCGTGATATTTCTTTTCCTGCTTTAAACTGAAGGGAGGAAAAAGGTATTGCCAATCAAAATTTGCTATTAGTATCTAAGTTAAATGCTAAATTGTGAATAAGTTCTTCCCTTTTAGTTGAAACACAAGACCACCACTTATTGGGTACATTTCAGGCAGTATTCCAAAGCTGGTTTTACAATTGTGTCTAAAAAAGTGTTTTGGGATTAAACATGACCCAAATTGCTGAAGGGTCCTTTCCTTTTTAAATTATCTTTGGCAGGCTAGTTTTGTACAAGCACACTATTTATTTCAGCCAGGTCAATCTTTTCAAGAAGCACAAAGGAAAGGCTATTCAAGCCCTTGCTGAAGTTGTTCAGCATCTGCATTATGAGGTTGCCAGTATTTTGAATTGAAGACCCTTACCGTAACTGCTCTCCATCCCACACGGAGAGAGAACAGTTATTTTCCTACTTCCAGAAGCATCAACAAGGTAGTTAATCACCATGTCAATGGTGATGGTGTATCTTTGGTGGTAGTGGTAGCTTTTCTAGACATTTCTGAAAATGAGTCATAATTTCCAAGTGCTGCATTTCCATGGGCTTTTCCTCACCCTGCCACATCCAGGGCTTTGTTTCCAAGGCTGACTGGAATGCTTTTAAAACAAGCACTTGTGTGTGCTATTGTTCCTTCCTTCCTCTCTGGGACTGCAAAAGGCCACCAGGGCCTGTCTTCAGAACTCTCCCTATAAAGGTAAGTAGATATAAGAGCTATGCAGGAGGAGCATGTAAGGCAGGACTAACACTTTGGAGGCATCTGAGATACAGAATCATGACATGTCGAGAAAATGTATTTTGATAATAGCTACCTTAAGTGGGACCCAACACTTCTCAGGAGAAATTGTTTCCAGTTTCATATTTGCTGAAATAAATCTTTATTATGGGGAAAGTAAAAGAAATAATTTGAAAGCTACCTTGATACTCTGTGAAATTTGTAAATATTATTTTTACACTATAATGCAACTAGTGAGATGTCATTGTTGTACAAATTTAAATTACTGCCCATATTATGTCTTATAAATAAATATCTTTTTAATTTCAGCCAAAAAAAAAAAAAAAAGAGTTTTAATTATGTGCTTTGGTTTGTGTATTTATTTATTTATTTATTTATTTTCCATTAATTGTGTGCAACACATTCAGATTTCAAGATATCTATATGTGTATATGTGTATTGTTGAAATGCAGAGATCACTTAATAAAATATATATATATATTCATTTTAAACTGAGTGAACAAAATCTAAGATTAGAGAGGAGTAACTAAAAAGTGAAACTCTCATGTTTAATTCTCTGTTTCTTTTTCCTTATTTTACTGTTTAATGTACCTATCAAAAGGTACTCTGTATTACTCTATCCAGAATTAAGACATATGAATGTCATCTATAAAAATTCCTCTGAGATGCAGTCTTCTGTTCCAATTGAGAAATCCATCCAATATCAATGACCTTTCCATTTAGGGAATACTTAATGTGGTTAACTAGATATGATATACTTTGAGAATGCTTTTTATTGCATACATTTGAATTAAGAGATACACCTTGTAGGGAGAAAATGATGAAACAGCACTCTATTGAGGGTTAAAGATGAATGATGGCCTTTAAGACATTTGTTTTGGTTAAGCACAAAGTAAGAGGCACTGTCATATTCAGGCCCACAGTATTATTAAGGCTTAAGCAATGAGGACTGAATTCACTCTCTCTTAAATCAATGGGAATTTTGCCTGCTACTGCTGCAGCTGAATTTGAATCATTATGGTTAAATGGCTCTTTTTTAATCATAAAATGCTTTGAGTCATAACAATATGAATTAATCCCTTTCATTAATTCTTAGATACTTTTATACGAAGCCACTTTAAATAGAGCAGCTCTTCTGGAAAACAAAGAAAAGCTGGGCATATTTTGAGAGCAGATTTTAAAAATACTTGGGTCTTGTATTTGTTTTATTTGTATTTTTTTATTATAAGCAGTGATCAGGCATATTCTAACTGTATCACAGAAGTTTTAGAGTATTCTGAATTTCCTATATCTTGGTTCTGTTTGCTGTTGGTTTTCATTTGTTCATAGCTTTGTAGGAATAATAGGATTATGTGAAAACTGAAGCAAACAAATAGTTTTTCTGAGTGTCTACCTTGCAATCATTCAAATTGTAGGGTAATTTGATCTCTTCTGGTAACCAGTCATACCAATAAACAGAGATGCCTGGAGTTGGGAATGGGACAAATCTGTTTGCATTTTATTAACTGACTTGCATTAATATCTTTGTATTAGTTCTTGCTTTTCCTCCCACTCTAAGATCATTTAACTGAAGTGTAAAAGTCACATTTCCTTTGTAATTCTGCCTCTTCCTTTGACTATGCTTTACTTCTGTTACAGATTTTGCCCTTGACTTTGCTATTTCCATAGCCAGGGAGCTACGCTCTGTTGGGACAGACCATCAGTGGTGTACAGAAAGCCCTGCTTATTATGCCTCCTTTAAATAAATGGATTAGCACTAGATATGAATTAAAAACTTAAACAGTATTGAGTGCAGAAGTGATTTGCTGATTCTGACTCAGTTTGCCACCAAGAAATGCTTCCTTCTGAGCAAATTTTTTGCTGCTAGAATTGTGCTGGCATTGTACTCCTACCAGAATCGAACTCATCTTTGAGCACACTACCTCAGTAAAAACTGTTATGTTTTGAACCTTACTGGTTAAATTACTATGTGGCACTAGGACGTTATGGAATAGACTAAACAAATACCTTTCTCTTTACCTTGGTAGTGATATTTGGTGATTTTTCTAGTAACTAACTGAAATGTTTTAAAAAATGTTATCACTATCTAAATATATCTGCATATTTCCAGTAAGGTAACACAGAACTTGATGTCTTCTGAGCTTTTTTTGTTCATATAGCACATACTATAACAGTAACAGGCACATACTAGATCTTTTGGTGTTGAGATCAGCCACAGTATGATTAGCCAGATGCTTTCAGTATCCCATGTTTCTTTATCCTGGCTGTTGCTGGATTTTATTCATAGTGCTGGAACTATTCCTAAGCAGACTTCCAAAATTATTTGCCTGTTGGAATGCACTGTGAAATTTACAGTTGTTTCTATTCAAGATCAGCTGAAAAACAGTTTTTGCAGGTTAGCAGAATTTACTTATTAAGCTAACTTTGAATTTTATGTAAAGGATTTAGCTTTTATTCAAGAATTTCTTACATTATGTATGTTATAGTGGCATTTAATGCTTAAATTTTACTGCTGCTTCCTACCCGTCATGTTTCTGGAATATTTCCAGGACTTGCAATGCAGAGCACTGTTCATTCCTGTCTGGCTGCTTCCACCTGAAGGTGGTCATGCTTTGGGGACTGATTCGGGGGGGTGGGGGGGGGAGCACAGGCACTTCTGCACTGTTTCTTTCTTCTTTCTTTCTCTTTCTTTCTTTCTTTCTTTCTTTCTTTCTTTCTTTCTTTCTTTCTTTTTTTTTCTTTCGGAACCAAATAATTTCTTGCATTTCCAGGGTATAGGATTTTTATAGTGAGGATGACTGGATCCAACAACTTAACTATATCTGATGCACACCAGACTTTAAAAAGTATTTAGGTTTAATGCACTATGCTTGGATTTCAGCCTGAACTACATGTCCATTTCCAGAATTGGGATCTGCCTTCAAGATTTATCACCCGCTAAAGATATGTAAAGCTTCCATCCTTAAGTATATTTAAAAAAACACTCAGATTTTTGGTCAACTCAACATACTTTCTGCCTATATAATAATGCTTATGGTATATATGGACATTTTCCATGCTTTATTTACCTTTACCTGTTTCTTTAACAAAATGTTAGCAAAGGACAATGTACACTAAATCAGTCTATACCTTGCAGTATATGTGCAGATGACATAGATGTCCAAGGATGTGATAGGGATCAGCTCACACAGTTTTCAGCTGAGCATATGTGTAAAAACAAAAACAAACCTTACTTTTTTCTTCGAAAGCACCACGTATTTCAGGCAGTTAGGCAGTAACAGATGTTGGAGACTCAGTAGGAAGCTAGATGTATGCTGGGATGTCACTCAACTCCCCTTAACAAGCTGCTGTGTTGGAGAACCAGTCTCCATATAGGCTCTGCTTAGTGTCTCAGAAATAAGATGACACTAAAATAACCAGCTTCCCATGAATACCAAGTCTCTCTTTTAAAGAATCTACTACTCAGGGGCTGTGAGGGGAGGAGGGCTGCGTGTGTGAAGATACTGTATATATAACTGACTGCAAAGGTATTGCATGAGGGAAGGACTGTCTTTGTTTTAATTTAAGTAATTTTAATTTTGGATACTGGCAACATTGCACTTGTTATAGAAGCATTTCACTGAAAATTGTTATGAAGTATGATTCCTCCACATTTATGATTGACATAGCTTCAGGTAACATGCTGTGCTATGTCAATAAAAATCTACCTAGCATTAAATAACTGCATTTGAAGATGGATCCTCTCCACACTGGAGAAGCTGGTTCAAGCATATTAATTTAGTCTAAGACCAGAGGAATAAATACCACTTAGATCTGATGCAGTAATTACAACAAAGTACCATGCCAGTTATAGAAACTGCAAATATAATATTAAGCTAAGTGGGATGACATGCTCTATGCTAGGCCAAAGAAAGGAGGCCACGATGCTTTAATGCCTTTTATGGAAATGAGTAAGGTCATACCTGGCCACATCAAAGTAGCCTGAAAAGCATAATTGACAGATATCTATCCAGCTTCAAGAGACCGAGCACAGTGACACCTGGGAACTCGTAGGCATCCAAGTGCTGAGGGTCATTCAAAGACTTTGAGAGCCTGAGAGATGCAGGACTCTGGAAACCTGAGCATTGTATTTTCCGATTTTCTTTCAGTGACTTCAATTGTTTGGACCTATCTCTGCCACTAGGGAGTCTGGGATAGGTGTTTTTGAACAGTTTAGCTTTGATAGTGCTACGGTATTTTCTTGTTTTTCAAATAAACATTGATTTATAGAAGGCACTTTTGGATCTTAGGGTTGTTTGGGGGAATATTTACTACAGTATGGTCCCTGGGACAAGGGAAACAAACTTCTTACCTTAGGCAAAAGGCAGAAGAGAGGGCTGACGGTACCTGACCTGGGGCATTTTTTCACACAGGTGCTGAAGGTGTCACCAAAACGCTGACTGAAGTTAGTAACAAGCAAAAGAAAGGCCAGGGGACCACAAGAAATGACAAGTTTTGGGATCTTGTGGTTATCAGTCACAGACCCCTTTCCTCGGTAATCAGAAAGGTATCAGCAGTCCTGACATGGGATGATGAGGAAAGTCATGAAGAATCTGTCGGAATGAGAGACATGCCTTTTGCCTGTAAATCTCTATAATTCCCTGATGTAGCAGGGCAACTTGCATAGCCCAAATGTTTGTGCCTTTTTTTTTTTTTTTTTTTTTTTTTCTTTTTAACCCCACAGTTGCCAATATTTTAAAGGACATTTCCAAAAGCAATGGGGAGTGGGTGTTGGAGAGTTGTGTTTGCTCTATAGTCAGCTGTACATATAACAAATGAGCATTCCATTTCTCCTGGGAAATAAGTAAATTGTATTGAAATTGAAACAGTGGCAGAAAAGGAGTAAGTGGTTTGACTTGAACCACAGAGGGAGATTACAAGAGAACAGAGATTAAAATGCAGAAACCCTTACATCATGCCAGAGCTTTTTGTGCTGCACTTCCCTGTCTCGCTGCATAGAATTCCTTCTCCTTTCTTCCAGGGAAAACCAAGCTGATGCTGGAAAAATGGAGCCTATGAGTAAATCACAAAACAGCACTGTACCATATTTATGACCCAGGTGATAGGTTTTTATTGTTGCTTTTGTTGTTGTTTTATATATGTATCTGTATTGTTAAATATTCTTCACACAGTATATTTCCTGAGAACTATATTTGAGACCTTTAATTTCTACACCCAGCTAGTATTTTTCCACTTACCATAAACAAAAACAACACCAAAAAAACCCACCCATTGTCCCTTTTCCCATTACTATCCCCTGAGTAATTGTAGATGATGCACTGGCTGAGTACTAAACTGATATGGAATGAATTGGTCACAAAATTACTGTGCACATTCAAAAAAATGTTTATTCTGATTTATTATTGATTGATATCCAGTGAACTCTTTTTAATTTCATAATACTTTATTGTGCTCTATCAAGCTATAGCATGTTCCATACAATCACATTGACTAAAAAATAAGAAGGATGTCAAAAACAAAATATACCCATTATATCTGACGGGGTGATTTAGCCAAACTCTAGATGGCAGTTCTTATGCCATTTAGTAGACAACTACATATTTATTAAATGCTGATATTTTTGAAATGCTCTAACTGAAATCCTTCATGTTTTATGGGGTGCTTTGTTTATACAAACTAAAGCTACAGGAAAATTAAGGTTAAATGTACAGACTGTTGGTATTTGGGGTTAAAAATATGCATTTAGTGTTTTAAAACAAGTTTTTGAACCATTGAATTTAAAAAGTGGAATTAATTTTGTTAATTGTAATGTTTTTAAACTGCCATATTTTTCCTTTTATTTTATTTTATTTTATTTTTTCATTTTCTCTTTCTTTTTTTTTTTTCTTTTATACTTGACAAACTAACCGTATAATTTAGGAGCTGAGGTAATTGGATAAACTCTATTAATCTAGAATCTTAAAATAAAAATATTTTCAAAAATTGTTACTAAAATTGTCTACATTTATGCATAACCTGTGAGAACAGATTTCTAGACCATGATTAGACTCTGTAATGCCATTTTCATTACAGATGTAAGTCTTCAGCTTCATTCTCAAAAATATACTACTTTAAAGTATGACATTATGTGATAATGGTTCCAACAGGTGTAAATTACAGTATTCCAAAAAGTAAATGTATTCAAAAAATCTTCATGCTAATTTTGGCTTCTCGGAGTCCCATTCATTCTTTTATTCTGAAGTGTAAATAAAGTTCCTTATTTGCCTTCCTTGTACCATTCAGAATTTTCTGCAAGTTTAAACTGTTCCCATCCACTAAGAGTCAGTTGCATGTTTTTCATGAAGTCTTTTACATTGTAAAGTTTTGAATATCTGTCTCTGTGCTACCAGTCCCTTCTCTGCAACGTAATTTGCCAGGAATGGTTAAAAAGAAAAACTTTACTCCCCTTGAGGGTGTAAACTGATTTATGAAATGGGATAGAAATGAAAACTTAAAGTGAAATGGTATAAAACACATTATTATTATTATTACTATTATTTTACCATCTTCCCTGTTATTTTCTTTCTTTGCACTTATGCATACGTTTCCTTGGAGCTTTTCAGATATTGCCTCACGTTTTATCTTAAGTGCTTACAGCTAATTTAAAGTGTAGGAAAGCACGTATTTTCATGCATGATCTTGGAGATCTTCAGAAAATATCCGAAATGGGTACATCAATAGGTAACATGAGCCAACAGTTAAGCTCACATTGTAAACAAATGCTTCTCTTAGCCTAAGTATTAAATGATTGAGGTTTCTATCTCCATCTTTTCCCTTAGTGGAACAATTTGTATTTGTTGAATGTGGTGCATGTTGAGCATGATCTGGACAAGCCATAACACAGCCATGTGCTTGCTCCCTGGGGAAAAGGACAGGGCTGGATGGCTAGAGATGGACCTTGATGGCCAGTCCAGTAGGCTCTGGTGCTCCCTCCTGGACCTGATGAAGGGCACTAAAACCTCCTGCCCTCGGTGCACAAAAGTTGCTCTAGCCAGCGTGATACAAGAATCCAACAACAATTAGCTTCAGTGCCAAAGGTTGTTCAGTTGCTCACCTGAATTTTTAATATACTGTTTAACCACAGTTATTCCTAGAAAGCCAAATGAAAGTTCTTCTTGCTTCCACAGAAGTGCTTGTGCTTCATTTCTTATTCTTTAACAGAAATGGAAACTATTATGTAGCAATCACCTAATCCAGAAGGACTGAATTAATATTCTAGTAACACTTGAAGCAATTTAACACCTCTCCAGAACTGTTTTTGCAATATTTCTTTCTTTCTTTCTTTCTTTTTTTTTTTTTTTTTTTTTTTTTGGAAAAGCATGATAGAAACTCTTTCATAGAAACCCACACACAAGAAATACATAGAATTTTTCACACATTGTAGAGGAAAATTAGAGCCCTGTTTGTTTCCAGAATGAAGATGAGCTTCTCTTTTTGTCTCCTGTTCATGCAGATGATTGCTCCATGCAAGTTACTTGCAATGGACGAAGGTATGAATAGCTTTACAGTCAATTTCTTCACCTCTTTTTTAATCTTTTTTAATATTTTTTTTATTTTTTTTTTCTGAATATTAACTTTAAAGACAGAGCTGGTTTATTCTGTAGAAATAAGTGGGAATGTTAGAAAAGGCTAAATATCATCATAAACCAAAACATTATGATACCAGAAACCCTTAGGAGCAGCACTAATGCTTTTAAATGAAGGTTTTATTTGTCTCTGAGCTGTGAAAGGAAGTCACTAATGAGATGTCATTTACATTCTAACACCTGTTAAATGGCACTTTTCTCTTTCCCCAAAGAGAGAGATGTTTATGAATGTTTGCAGTTTTCTGAGTGTATCTACAAGAATTATATTTTCATAAACAGTGCTGTATATTTTCCAGTATATACTTGAGTACACCAGAACAATATAAGGAAATATCAGGAGCTTTTTTGGTTTTATTAGATTTATTTGTCACTGTTATACAAATCTAATGTGGATTTTATAACTTTCAAAGAAATTTCATTAATCAGGATTTAACACGATTGTGTATTTAGGATGTGATTTGCAGCAGCTACAGTGCAAGAATTGTATGTAATTATACCCCCATTTAAATGAAAATTAAAAGCTTATGTTGTAGCAGGGTACACATGTTGAATATATTGCTTCACTGACTAACTCCTCCAAAGCAGAGCACCTGAAAATCAAGTTCCACTTGGTTCTGTTGGGGAACTGCTGCATGCTGTGACTGTTAAGATTGGGACTTGCATTAAGACTGACCAGAGGGAAAGATGGGATATTACAGGAAAGCAAACAATCTATAACAATATAAGTTGATACATTTCTGTTAGATAAGCATAACGCATGTTTCTTTCAATCATTTCTAAAGTAGTTTGGTGTATAAATTAACTCATTCAGTTAATATAAAAAGGCAGAATCCACAGAGGCCTGTGCTGGAAATAAGTTCTGCAGAGGAATTTGAGGAAGGAATTAAATTAGTATTAGAATTAGAACTAGCACCAGAATTAAACAAGTGAATATTAGGAAGTAAATCCACCAGGTACTACAAACAACTTTAGCAGATGGCCCTGTGGATCATGGCTCCCACCAATTAAGTGTGGGATTCGCCAGGGGGAGGAGGTCTGTTTGCCTCTCCCCATCCCAATGCCTGCAGCTTGCATATCTGCTGCTTGTCTTCCAGATGTGGCTCTTCAGGTACCACAAGCAGCTGCATGGCACATCTGGGATCTTGTATAGAGGAAATAAAGGTGCTGTGGCTCTGAGCACAGCCTCCACAGGAGGCTCTCTCTGTAGACCCAGTGCTCTTTCATCAGTTTAGGTTCCCTGCTGAGATCAGAGGCAGTATGACCCCAACACATGACAAAGGATTGCAAAAAGGGTCTGCACAGTTGAAATGACTGGTGGTTTCATAAATTGAGATGCCTCAGCTTGATGAGGGGTAGTGCCATTCTGGAGGTCAAATGCCAGAGCCAAGAGGAGACATGGAAAGAGCACTTGGATCTTCTGAGCATTAATCGTGCACTTTACCCATGAGGTATAAAAATAGGAGGCAGCACTAATTGCTGTAGTGAACCATCATGAACTGTATGCTTCCATCACAGAAATTTGTCAGAGGGTCAGTGCAGTCCATCTTGGGAGCAGGACAGTGTAGAAGCTACCAGTGGAACTGAGCTGACTTAGTATGATGTGCAAGCTGTGGAAGGGGGGGGGGGGGGGGGAAGGAGGTGGGGGGGAGGGGCAGGGAGCGGTGGGGAGGGGAGGAGGAGGGGAGGAGAATTAAGCTCTGGGTTTTCTGTAATTTTTCTGTAATTGAAATTACAGGTCTTAGACATTTTTAGCTTCTTTTCATTTGCATATTGCTGAGATTTTAAATGTTGAGGTTCTGCAATGCTCTAAGAATTATTCTTGTCAGTAGGTCCTAAGCTATGGTTTGGGTTTTTCAGAAAGGTTTTAGTATCCATATGTCTACCACAGATGTTCCTTGGGATTCAGCTTTCCTTGAGAAAGACCCATATAAATTGGCAGTGTCTCCTTCAACATGCTAGATATGTGACAAAAGGAAGCAGTGTTTGTAAGTTAGAGTCAAAGTAATGACATGCCTTTGAGTGAAGGTAAGAACAAATCCTTGTAGGCTAACTCTACGTAAGCTGCCTTTTGGCTTTAACCTGAATGAATCAGTTTATTATTATTATTATTATTATTTTCAAAAAGAAAAGTAACAGAGCATTTTTTAGAAACCAAAGAACACAAGCTTTGCAGCCCAAGTGTTCTGTGATTTCAGGACGGGCAGAAATATTTGTCAGATATGAATGGATCTTTCTGAGAAATAATCTAAAGTTTTAGTTCATGAACCATCTTCTCTCCTGTATTTCCCAGTTCTAACATTATTGCTTCTCTCCCACTGCAACTGCAGCATATTTTCTGTAATTCTTGTTAGTCTCAGATACTCTGCTCAGAGAGAAGAGAGATGGTTTTGTTTTAAATTTACAGCAGGTTTAAATCTTCTTGTAAGTTAAAGAGACTGATTTTCTCTTGCTTACTTTATGTCTAGAAACATTATTTAGAAAAGTTTGCAGTCTGGAGAACATGAGCTTAATCAGACTGCTCTGTAATTACTCTGTGGCTTTATTCATACTGGATGATATATACCTTGCACAGTGCTAAAAGAAATAAGTATATTCATTTCCTATCCAGTTCCCACCTTGCATTATAAAAGCCAAATATCAATTCTGAAAATAGAGATGAATCAGCAATCCATATAATATCTATTCATCATACATATTTCACAAGGAGGATATTGTGGTGGCTTTAAAGTTCTTACAAAAATAATATGGAAATCCGGAACTTGATGTGGAGTGTCAGAGAGCTTCTTACTATTATTTACCTTATCAGCTTTTGCTTTCTGAAATCAATGGAAGGGCATCAAGTTCAGCTAATCCATATTTCTGAGTATGAAATTGAATTTATAGTCTGTAGTATGTTGACTACCGCTCGCATTTAAGGCATAATTGATTTTTATTGAAAAGCCAGCAGGCACATCAAAAATTTCCACAAACCACAAGGATGTTAAATTTTACCCTGTTTAGATAATACTGTTGCTTTATTTATCCTTTAAAATGAAGCTTTTATATTTATATCAGAGAATGTTGTGGAAGTGTGACTGATGCCTTGTGAAACCATCAGTCTGTAGTTCTGCTGAACTCTAATGTACAGAAATAAGCAACTTTTATATTCCAAATGTCTATAGTTGGTTTGTTTTAAGAATAAATGGAATAATGAATCTGTACAAAAGAAACCATTTCTTGTCATGTAGCAATTATTTTTCTTCATTCCAATAAATAACTTGTACAACTATTTTTTTCTGTCCTGTTTTCCTTTTCTTTCTTCATCATGCCCACTGCTAATTTCTATATCATTTTTTTAAACATAGAAGTGTATTTTTGTGTCTTTTTTAATTGGTTAGAGATAGCAGACTGACTAAAGCATATAAAAATTTTAGTTTCCAATGCATTTACTTCAGTTATTAAGGTAACATATTAAGATAGACCAGATTATAGTGCAACAGGGATTCATGACAGGTTTCTTCTTAACCAATTAAGCAGTAAAACAGATTTAACTTCCCTTTCCTCATTTGGCGTGTCCTTGTTTCTTGTGCACATAACTTCACTTGCTACCTTACCTCAGTGCAAATGTGGTTTCGATAAGATTTTTTTGAATCAAAGAAAGAAAACTCAGGGTTGCTCTGCACAGGTGATACACTATGGTAAATAACATAGCTGGGAATTTTGAAAAAATGGGCAACTACATATATGTGTGACTCAAGAGTGTTCAAAACAATTTATCAAATGAACAGAAATACAAAACTTAAAGAGATTACACATCAGTTTTGTAGTGTAAAAGCGTCAAGAAGAAATGATCTACCTTTTGCAAAAGTAGGCATTTTCAAACACTTGTGCAACAGGTACAGGCACAAATCCAATTAATAAATAACAAGATTTGTGCCTGCTCCTCTCTACTATCATTTTCAACCTTCACCACAAACTGTCTACAGATTTTTGTACTTTCTTTTATTTTTCTCATTTTCCATAGCAATTTGCACATTCTTGCATCTTCTCTTAAATAAATCTTCCACTTTCTTCCTGAAATGTGATAGATTATAGTAAAAAAAAAATAAACTGTAAATAAATATGTCATATGTCAATAATATACAATACTCTAGATGGGCAGGATCTTTTCCAGTATTATCTGTTCTCAACAGGCTTCAGATCTCAAATAGTTCTTGAATAGTTTAATCTAGCATAGTCCTCATGGAGCCATCTTTCCTGTATAGCTATGCTGCTAAATAGAAGCAGCCAAGTTCTGTAGTTGTGGACAGCCTCATGGCTTAATTGATAGTTTGCTGTCTGCTTCTGCTTAGTCTGCTGCAACTTACTCTCTTTAAGAGAAAGTGAAATATCTGGGACAATAACTCATCCTGAGGACAGCTCCCAGAATATAGTGTGGGTCAGGAAACACCAGTTTTGGTTCTTGCTGTTTTCCACAGTTCTCTCCACAATCACGGAAACATCTTCAAACTTCAAACCATGTCTTAAAATACATGCCAGGAATTCCAACATATATAATTATTTCGGTGAGATGAAAACACAACTTTGGTGGGCTGCAACACAACCCTTTTTTTTTTTTTTTTTTTTTTTCCCAAATACTGTGAGCTCAAAAAAAAACAAACAAAACAACAACCAAAAAAAAAAAAAATAATCAGCCATACAGAATAATTTTATTTCTTAGCACTGGAAATGCCATCTGAGGCATAGAGGAGCACCAACACCACGTGCATAGACATGAAGTGTACCCACTGGTCATCCCTAGGGCGATACAGCACTGAGTGTTGGGGAAGTAAACGTGTCACTACCACTTGGATAACCCTCACCTCATTTATTTAGTAGAGTGTAGGCTGAGAGCTTTTGTGCCTGCTTTGGTAACTGAAAGCATCATTTATTTCCTTACTGTGTGCTTTTCTATTCATTCTTACATACAAACACTGGTAACGCCCTGTTGTTTTAGCACTGTTCACTTGTGATGTAACCACACCACTCTTATTATTTCTACTGCAAAAGTGTTTAGGAGCACTGTTCAGGGATCGAGATACAGCTACAACAGATATCATAAACAGAATGAAAAGATTGGTCCCTACCTAAAATTAAGAGCAGCTAAAGTGTGAGTAAAGAGGCATGAGGCAACTATGAAGTCAAATAAGTAACGAAACTGGAAATTTTAACTCTTTTGCATATGATGCTTGAGTGTGTTTCTCAGGATACTTTCTGAGTCTTCCTACAGTGAACATTTGAGTGAAAACTGTTAAAGGAATGCAAAATACTGGAGCTAGACCTCAGTTCATTGGCCCGTATTTAAACTTCCAAATAAGAGACTTTTTCTTTCTTTCTTTCTTTCTTTCTTTCTTTCTTTCTTTCTTTCTTTTTCTTTCCCTTTTTCTCTTTTTTTCTTTTCTTTTTTTTTTTCTCTTTTTCTCTCTTCCTCTCTTTCTCTCTTTCTTTTTCTCTCTTTTTCTCTTTTTTTCTCCCTTTTTTCTCTTTCTTTATTTTTCCCCAAAGAGAGTTGATTCTTTTAAAAGCTACTGACCATGTCATTCATTATTCTGTCATTTTTTCTCCTCAGCTCTTCTGAAAAAGAGACCATTTTTGTGTAGGTGTATAAATGCTAAACAAGTGGTCATTTATTTCATTTAGAAAAGACAAAATCTTTATGGTAACTACAAATTTTGAGTAAGCTTTAGAAGTCTGGCAATTTAGGATTTCCATAGTAAAAAGAAACTGCAAATGTAATTTACCACATATGTAGTACCAGTTCTGTGAAGGATGAAAGATCAGTTTGTCTGTGTGTCTCTAATGATACATCTTCTATGTCTAAGAGTCTCATCTTTCAAGTTCGCATACATATTTAGGAAAAGTATGCAAATTTACATGAAAATTCCCTGGAGTATTGTATGGACAAATCTTGCCCATTAATGGACTCATAATGTCTATTCTCATATGAAAGACATAAAGGATATTGTTCACAAGTACTGAAATGGGAACAATTCCATTACAAATACATGTAGTATACTGAAACTAAGCAGAGACTGCATTCATGTATAAATACAATGTAAATTTATCATTGTAACAATTTAGTATGAAAGAGAGATTTTATTTGCATTCACATTTGCTGCAGAGATCTGAAAATTACTTATACAATGAATTCAGGTCCATAATTAGAGGACATTTTCTGTTTTTAAAGAATTTTCTGTTTTTAAACTATTAGGTAGCTGTTGATTACAAAATATAATGACATTGGTGAAGATGAGAATGTTTAAGTGTGTATGGGAGGAGGGCAGATACTGAAGAGTTGGTGCTGAAACAAATGATCCTTCCCTCCATTGCATCGTTCACTTATTTATAGTCTTCCACTTAGAACTCTAATCAACAAAAGGATCATTCTTAAATGCTACCCTGCTCTCCTGTGCCGATTTTCCTGCTACATACAGAATCATTAATACAAATATAACGCCTTGGTTATTTTACTTTCTGATTTTGAATGTGTAGGTTTTGGTATGGATAATTTGGTGTATTTTTCCATTAGACTAATTCAGTGTCAGATCTTAATTTGTCATGAAGGGGAGGTTGAACTGAAATATTAAATGAGATTGTCTTCTGAAAACATGATAAGTAGGGCTTTGTGTTTTTTTTTCCTACAGTCCCCTTTTTACTGCACATCTTAAAATTACTATGTATTAATTATTTTTACTCGTAAAATATTAATTAGAGACCGACCAAATCCTTTTGCATCATTTTACTTGCACTATTTACACATAGACATATGCGTAATCATATAGATGTACATCTTATTTTCACCAAACAGAATACACTAACTTCATACAAGTTTTCAGTTACAAAGGAGGATCTTTCTGTATTAAATAACTTTTGGAGATTGCATCAGACATCATTTTCCTCAGCCTAATTTCAGCAATACATTCAATTTGATCTTTGCAAAAACAGCTGAGTAGCCATGCAGAGACCCATTTTCTGTTTTTCAGGTTTTTGCTTGTTTGTTTGTTTGTTTGTTTTTAATCAGAGAAAGAAAACATTGGAGGTCTCCAAGACTGCTAACTATATCACTATCAGTGAAAGATGAATCTACCTGGAGGCCAGTCCTATCTCCGTTATACATTTTGTGATAATGTTTACAATGTTATTGTTCTTCTTGTACATACAATCTAATACAAAATTAGATTTGGGCTCATATTCTGTGTTCTGTTTGTGCATTCAAAACTTAATGCAAAGTCTCCATTTTTTGTTTCATTTCTATACCGTGTTATTTAAAAATATATTGCCAAAGTGGCTATTCTTGAATTGAGGGGACAACAAAAAAATTGAAACTCTTTTGAAGTAGAGCTGGTAAATAAAACTACTGCTTTTACTAAATCTCTGTGTGTAATCTACATTGCATTTTATGTGTGGTGGTTTTACCTAGCTGGGCAGCTGAGCTCCACTACAACAGCTCTCCCACCCACCCTCCTCAAAGGGAAAGGGGGAGAAAACACAATAAAAAGGGCTCAAGGGTTGATATAAGGACAGGGAGATCACTCAACAATTAGTGTCACAGGCGAAACAGACTCAGTGTAGGGAGATTAGAGAAATTTATTACGTAACAAGCTAGAGAAGTGAGAAAGAAAGAAACAAACTAAAAAACACCTTCCCCGCCATCCGCACACTTCTACGTCCTCTCCCTGAGTGGCTCAGGGGAATGGGGAATGGGGGCTGTGGTCAGTCCCTAACACTTCATCTCCACCGCTCCTTCATGGTCACTCTTTGCCCCTGCTCCCCGTGGGGTCCCTCCCACGGGATGCCGTCCTTCCCAAACTGAGCCTGCCGGGGCTGCCCACAGGCAGCAGCTCTTCAAGAACTGCTCCCAAATGGCTCTGTACCATGGGGTCCATCCCCCAGGAGCAAACTGCTCCAGCACGGGTCCCCCACGGGCGGCAGCTCCCCCCAGGCCCCTGCTCCTGCGTGGGCTCCTCTCCACGGGCTGCAGCTCCAACCCGGGGCCTGCTCCTGTGGGGGCTCTCCATGGGCCGCAGCCTCCTCCAGGCCACATCCACCTGCTCCACGTGGGCTCCTCCACGGGCTGCAGCGTGGAGATCTGCTCCATGTGGGACCCATGGGCTGCAGGGGGACAGCCTGCTCCACCAGGGGACTCTCCACAGGCCGCAGGGGAACTGCTGCTGCCTTCCTGGAGCACCTCCTGCCCTCCTGCTGCACTGACCTGGGGGGCTGCAGGGCTGGTTCTCACTCCGCTTATTGGCTCTGCTCTTGGGCAGCAAATGTCTCCTGGGAGCCTACTGAAACTGGCCGTTATCTAACATGGGGCAGTTCTGGGACTCTTCTCACAGAGGCCACCCCTGCAGCTCCCCACTACCAAAACCTTGCCACTTAAAGCTAATACATTATGTAGCATCAAATTCATAATATCATTAATGTGTTGTTATACTCCTTGAAAGCTATGAGGTCACCTTAAAAGTTCTTGACTAACATGGAGTTGTGCAGGAACTCTGCAGATGTAAGACTTACATCTACATTGATTTTCTTATGTATATAATAAACCTCCAAAGATGAAAATAAACAATATTTTTGTCCTCTATAATGATTTTATTTTCTCAAATATTTTTAATCAATATTAATTCTCATTTGAGCTGTACCAAATGCTTAAGTTCTACCTCTTATATTCCTCCATGTTGAAAAATAAGATGGTTCTCTCTCTGGGACCTACCAAAGATGACGTATGATAATGTAGAATAGAAACAACACTTGTAAAAGAAAGCGACTGCTACATGTAACTTGTTCTGTTTAAAGACTTTTTCCTGTTAATCTATACATGCCATGTCTATACCTTTCTAGAGCCAGGATGCCTTTTATAAGGTTACAGCCTTAGGGTTATAGCCTTATATAAGGTTACAGCCTTATGGATATACCCATCTGTAGCCAATAGAAGAGATCTATGTAAATAACAGAATATTCAAAAACACAGCTTTCAAGTTCCCATTAGGTGAGACATCAGTATAATCTCTACAATGCACCACTTGATTCATAAGAAAAAAAAGAAATGTAAGGAAGTTATGAGGCAAATAGCAAACATAAAAGAAGAATGCCATATGACATATTTTTATTCTTTTCCCCATTTTAAATACTTTGCTTAAGACTTAAGTAATATCATGACAGTACAATACTAAAAAGGTCCTTCAATAAAAGGAAACAAATGAGCTTTTTTCTACCACAGAATTACTTAAAATCAAGCCTTCTTGTGAAGCTAATCCCCCGACAGATAAGACTGTGAATTCCCCCCCTCCCCTTCCTACATGCTCACAGATGGGTTGCAACAGAAAGATGACAAATGAGTTGTGTTTGGCTGGATTAATGGGTATTATCATGTTAATGGATGTTTATGGTGCAGTTTGGGAGGTTCATGTGGTTTTCAAAAAGTGTTGGTGTTCTGGGTAGCTGAATCCTCTGTGTGTGTGTGTGTGTATGCATTATTAGCTAGCTTTTTATGCATATTGTAAATTTCTAGTCTCCTTAATGGGTCACAGCTAAACTGGATGTGGAAGTGTTGGCCTTATGCTCAGATCTTTCATCATGTCATCAAGCATGACATGCAAAATACAAGTGTTAGAGACTTGTCTTTCTGCCGTCTGAGGTAGTGCAGGTGCCTCATCTTGGGTCTACTTTGTTGTGATCACTTTTAAATCTGACATATTGATCAGGAGTTTAGCCTGAGTAACTACTGCACATATATCAACTCTGATTGGGGATGTCAGGTCAAATTTGATGGTGAGGTGATCTTACAGTCAACCAAGACAATTCCTGCCACTCCTGTGAACTGATGCTGCTAGCTTCGCTTGGCAAGGGCAGGATATGTTGTACAGACAGGGCACAGGAATACTGTGCCAGCTGAGGAAGAGGTCTCACCAGAGTCCTAGATGTGGGAAAATACACTGCTCCAAGAACTTAGGTGTCAAAAAGCTAAAGACAGACAATAAGCTTTTGCTCCGGATTTTGATTTTTTTTGTTTTCTTTTGTTTTCTTTTGTTGAAACTTTCTTATTCTATAAAAGACACAAGCCTTTAAACATTCTTGTTTGCTCTCATTTTCTCCTGCCCACAAGGCTTGTTTTCATTTTACTTTCAGTATTGTTTTTATAGTCTTTAACTCGAGCTGATAGCCTTCTTCCATACTAGCTATATATAAAAGAATGCATATGTCAGACACTTGTGTGTAAACTTCTGCTTAAAAACCTAAAAGCTCATTTGAATACTAAAATGCATAATTTGCATGTAGCATTCAGGGAGTTGTTCACATAAATGTGCAGTTGTGTTGACACTCATTTTTTTTCTCTAAAAAGAGCGGGTATTTAAAGTCTGGAATTGCCAAGACATATCCCACAAGAAATCTCTATAAATTAATCCATTTATTTATTTAGATGCTAGGAAATGGATGGGCTCTGTAGTACAATAAGAATGAAAACAAAATTCTGCTTAATATAATTCATAAATTTTTGATTTTTTTCCCCCTAAAATTTGGGAAATCAGATTTTCCTTCCAGAATAGCATATTTTTTGGATTAATACAATGAAAGAGATCTGAAATCAGTACCAGAGGAGATTTTAATGTACTGAAATAGAACTTGCTGTTTATTTGGTATTCCTCCACCATCCAGTATAAAATAATTCCTTCATGTCTTTTCTTTCCTTAAAAATTCACCAAGCGTATGTGGACCTCACAGATGCAGCTTTAATTGAAAGTAATGTCAAAAACACTGTTTTGATCTGTTTCCTTTCTTTTGACATTCTGTTTTTGGAATGTGTTGAGTCTGTACGACCATTCTCTGTTCAGAAATTCATCTGGAAATTTACATATTTTAAAGGCTTCTTGCTCTACAATACAGCTGAGCATAATAGTGCAAGCTACACAGAAATTGAGGTGTGAAAGAGAAATTTCCCAATTTCAGTCCTTAACTGAAATATAAAAACAATTCTTCACCATCTGGGAATTACTATACAAGGCTTTCTTCTGAGTACGCTTGCTAGAGGGATAAAGTTCACATGATCCAACAATGGATAGACTCTTTCTGACTTTAAATTAAAAAAGAAAAAAAAAGTTATTTTTGTAGATTCATTAATTTACAGTGCTATTATTGAAATGAACAGAATATTCTATGCATTCTGAAACACACAAATACAATACAATTGAGTGGACCTCTAAATTTGCAGAAAGCCAATAAATTACATATTATTCTGCAAGATGATAAAGTCTGTCTGTGGTGAAGTAAGGTTTCTGATACAGAAAGTTGTAAGTCCCACAGGAAATATTATATATCAAGGATGCTCAGCATTTTACTGGATTATACCCCAAGAGGAAGAAACACACACACAAAAAAAAGAAGAAATTAAGATAGACATTAATAAAGTATATCCATATTTTTATTCCACCCTGCCACCCCCAAACAAACAAAATCATGAAAAGTCTTGGCCTCAGAAGAAGAAGAAGGGAGAAGAAATAGTACACTAAAAAAAACAACCAACCAACCAACCAAAAACCCTTGAGATAGAAGTGCTAAGCATTAGCCATAAATAGTGTATGCCTTTGTTGCACAAGCATGGATTTTCTATGTGCATGTGTTTAGGTAAACATAGGTACAGGGCCCAGCTTTTCCTTCCTGTAGGATTTCAAGTGACTGAGGGCATGTCCACCACAGCTTGTGCTCAAATCCAAATTGTGGGTACAAGTTTAATCCATAACATGGGAGACAGGTGGGAGATCAAGAGTCTGAGGATATAACTTGCTCTTTGGCCCACCAGCATGCAATACAATGCAGAAGCAGCCTTGATCTCCCTGGTCCTGTTTCCCATTTGGAAGATAGAACAACTGAACTTCTTTACTTCATTGGACTGAAGTGCTGAATGCAAGCAAGCAATTTCTTACCAGTTGCCAGGCTACTTGTCAAAAACCTTGGGTTGACCAAAATTATTTGAAAATCTGGTTGAAATACGTAATTGTTCAGATCAAAGTGTCACAGGAGGCAAAGATAAATATCCACATTAAGAAAATTGTTTAGATACTTTTCAAAATTAAAACTGTCAGTTTTGCATTTTGCAGTGATGTTTTCAATACTGTTGAATTTGTACATTTAAGCATACAAAAACCCCTAAATTTTTGTTGATCTAAGTATTTTGTTCGATATGCATTTTTTCTATTGAGGGTGGAACTCTTGCAAATCTATTTTGGCTCGAGCTAAATAATTTCATTGACCTAATTGAAAAATCAATAGTATTTAGGATATATGCATCACACATAGCAAAAGTATCTGTCACTGATGTGGTGAGTACCAGATAAGATATATTAAAAAGCAATATGCCGCCTTTTGTCTCTTCCTCCCACAGAGCTGATGAGTGTGAGTTGATGGGTTGACTTCGCATTCTGGAAGTAGGAGCTAGACCACATCAGATGTCAGTGCTGACACAATCTGGTGGCTGTTTTCTGACTGTTGGGATGCTCTCGCTCCTCCTTCACCCCTGAACTCTGACATCTTTAGTCTGGTTTTGAACAAAGTCTCTGCTCATTTGAACTGCCCTGCCAAGTAACCTACCCCACCGCTGGTGTGCCAACAGAATAGCTGCCAGTGCAGGAATCCCTCCTGTGCTGTGTTTAGGGATGCACTCTTTTTGCGGCCAAAAGTACTGGAGAGGGCTCTTGACTACATACAATTTCTACATTATAGTGAGATCTTGCAGAAAAACATCATTGACACTTGTCCCATGAGCAAAAGTTGTTGCAGTGTGAAGCCGTTGACATCATTGACACTTGTCCCATGACCAAAAGTTGTTGCAGTGTGAAGCCATTCTCCCACTCACCAGTGCTACACTACTTCTTGTACTACACTTGCTTGCTTCACTTGCCAACTGGCAGTTCTCAGTCCAGCAAGAATTAGCACTGAGTGGCAATGTGCGCATGTAGTCTAGTCAATAATCACAGCACATTCTTACAATGCCTCTTTAGCATTTAGGTTTTCTTCTGCAATCAGATGAGGCATATGTCAGGGAGAGACAATGGGATCCCATGTTTTCTTATATATATTTTTAATGGGGGGGGGGGGGGGGGGGCGGGCGTAGTTTTTAATTTTGTTGCTGTTATAGGTCTCTGAGTGTAAGGCATTCTTCTGTTTTTCCTGATAAACTGGCTATTCACAGTCTCTGATTTACACAGGCTATAATGATTTTGAATGCAGTCTCTTTACTCTTTGGGCTTTGCCAGTGGCTCGTCTACACATAGGCACAGTTCAACATCCCAAGCCTTAAATACAATCTGCTCCATTTAGTGTGTGCTCCGTGTGTGCGTGTGTGTGCATATATGTGTAAGAGGTGGAGGGACCACTGCAATGAAAGAAGACTTTTCTGTGATGTGTGGGGTGAGCAAACCAAGTAGGCTTTAGGGAACATACAGACTCCACTGAAACATGCATGTTTTCTGTTCCCTTCTCTTTTCAGACAAGTATTATTTTTCAATATTTTATTATGCCAGCAATAGAAGTCTTGTAATAAAATCACATCACTGTTTCATCCAAGGCAAGTTTAGATGTTGTCACAGTGATATACTTTGTCATAGATTTATTATTAAGTTGTCGCATAATACAGCTGAATAGAGTTATAACAATTGTACTCTAACAAAGTTTTAATATAAGATTGTGAAAATTTTAACATGAAGTAGATTCCTACAATGACAGACTGTTATTACCTGCAAACTTCTGATGACAAATCAGAAGATGACTTAATGCAAAGAATGCTATTTAACAGCATTTGTTATTATCTGTACAGCTTTATTATTGTCTTTTTATTGTATTCATAATCTGGAAATAATGTAAAACAGATATATGGCTGATCATGTAATGACCAATGGCATATTGTATCTTGTTTAGTAGGTGGCTGTCCTCTTGTCTTATTTGGGAATATATAGTTTAACAAGATACTTGCCATCATTTTCTTAACAGGGATAATAAACAGAACAATTCTGCATAAAAGCTCATATCAGCTTCTTTCATGCCTTTTCTTTTCAGAAGGCTGCCTAAGGGTTTAAGCAATTTAGTTGTCTGACCCGCATCCTTTCTCTGCAGTCTGCAGTTCTTTTGTTTAACATTAGTATGTGGGCAAACAGCATTCAGAGCTGTGCAGAGCTTATCAGCCTGTGCTCAGTCGACCAAAACCCCATTCTGTGTATCTAAGAGGGGCCACGTTTAATGCTTCACAGTAGGAGCATCTGCAGTTTCCAAAAATGACTTGTTTATCAGATAAACTCTGTCCTTGCACTGACACATAGTGGCTCTTCAATATCATGCTCTCCTGTATGAGAACTGAGCAAAACAGCATATGCACAATGAATAACAAGTAAAATTTATGCACATAGTAGGGTGACATAGGTACCCTGTAACACCATGAAGAGTTTCACCGCATACACTCAGTAATTATGCTGGGAAACTTCCTCATTACCTTCAGAAAATGTTTTGGTTACTTGTTCTCAAGATATTTAGAGCAAATGCTCTGAAGTCAGTAAATGTTAATTAATTTACTTATTTTGCTTGGAATTTAATTAGAAGTATCATTAGGGGACTGACTTGTATGGTGCTAGCAGAGTGGTTTAAAGCAGAGTCTGACTCAGAGGTCTGTGGTGCACCTGTAGGTGCAGCAGCCTCTGAGGGTACAGCTGGAACTTCTGTTTTTGATAGTATGTGATGCCAAAGTGTAGCAGGGGAATGCAGTTCTGTTATGCAGTTAAATATATATATATGCATATATATATATATAGCTGTTCTATGCTGACTTTTTCAGGAGATCAATTAGAGCCTTGGGCACTAAAAGTCATAAATATATGTTTTTGAATTTTCTGTTTAAAATAAAGCCTCCTAAATATTTTAGATGCTATACAGGTTAGCCAGTCATTTAGAAATAAAATGTTTATTAAAGCATCATTACTCAAAAGTGAAATATGCAGCTTAGGGTTAGCTTAGTGTTTCAGTCTCAAGATCCAGTGAGACTGAAATTCTGTGAGCTCTTTCCAGGCAAGGGCAGCTGGTCTCTCAAATGCTCCATCAGTCTGAAATAATGAAATCTTACAAGATGAGCTGGTTTTGCAAGATTTCTGGACTGCTCTGGAGCCTTTTCTGAACAAGTTGGTTGAAATATCTTTTTGGCTGGAAACATAAAGGGTAGGTATATGAGGTACGAACCACAAGTTTGCATCCAAACCAATGCTGTCTCCCCAAAATTCAGACAAACTTGTATCCTATGAGAATTCTAATGAAAGCCTTAATTAATTACAACATTTTGTTCTATGAAATTGGTATTGCAAATGGCAAGGGCCTAGAAGGAGCCAGATAAAAATTAAGATTTTTCAGTTTAAAGATGAGAATTCAGAGAATGTGTCGTCAGCCACCCTTTCTGTACATACAATGGCTCAATACTGAAACAGTGTGCTGGGAGCAGAGGCTTACACCAGGTTTGCATCTTCTTATCCCTCCCCTTCCCCCAATCAGTATATGCTTACTGGTCAACTAGTCAGAGAAAAATTGTTAATGAGGGTTAAATGGAAGTTATCTATTAAATGTCATTCAAGGATCAAGACATTGGGGCTTTATTCTGAATGATTCCCATATTTTTTCTCTATTTTTCCACCTCCTCCCTCCCCCACCTGGAAGAAAATATCCAGTGGATGCCTGGCAGCATCCTCTGATTGCTCGCTGTTTTCCTGACACTAAATCTACTGTGTCATATTCCTTGCATGGGCTGCAGATTTTGGCCTTTTCACCTGCTGTTTTGGTTGGCTTTAGATGCAAAGAGAAGAATATGAAAAGGAGAGGGGGAGGGAGGGAAGTTGGGAATGCTGGAGCTTAAAAAAAAAAAAAAAAAAAAAAAAAGGCAAATGTTTTTAGCGCCTTCATCTAGACATGTGTCCCCTCACTCTGTGACATGGCTGCTCCAATGTTGCCATGGTGAGGATTTCTAATCATCCCTACACATGACAGGCTCCTATTTGTCTGCACTCCCTTGGGTGTAAATTTCTAGGCTTAAAAAAAAAATCCATGTGAGCGTATCATCCGCCGTGCAGATGTTTCACTGCTTTAGAATATCAGGCAGCTGCTTGTGCCACCGTCGACAGCTAATTGGAGACTGCATCGCAGGAACAGAGGCGTAATTATGGCATAAATACACATCCTCTGGTGCATCATTGTATCTCTATTAACAGAAAATTTTAAACAGTGTTCAGAGTGTAATTAGTGTAGTTGATAAAGTTGTAAAACATGTAAATAAGGGAAATAGCAGGTACGTGGCCAATCCACTACCCAGCACTAGGGGATGCAGATTATTGCCTATTTAGAAATAATTAGCAAAGCTGCATTAGCAAAGCCTGTGTCCAACAGAAGCAATGCAAACATTTATTCTGGTAACAGCTCTTTCTGTGCTAGCCATGAAAATCTACTAATATTGGTAATTTAGCCCTCATTACCAGAGGATAAAGCATGAAAAGAGCTCAGACATGAAATATGACAAGTAATATTAATTTTTATTCCAGAGGAAAGGATGCTTTCTTGGGTTGCATGCTGATTTCTCGGCAGGGTCTCGGCAGTGTGTGAGTGAGCTGCTGGAGGAGGCTGCAGCTCCGGAGCTGGCTTCCCGCTGGCGCTGGGCCCTGGGGTACCGACGGCAGGAGCTGATGAGGCATGCTGTGGTTAGTGCCCAGCCAAACCTTGGGTCACCGCTCAAAACAAGCACTCAGGCGTTAAACTCCCCTCTTATAGACTCGTGCCTTTAATTTCGGCTCCTCACTGCTCCCCAAGCGGTTTTGCCAGATCACCTGCTCTGCCCCCAGCTGTCCTCCCCAGGACACAGGAGGCAGATCCACCGGAGGAACAGAGCTCCGAATCGCTGACTGTGCTGCTGCTCTTCAGTTTTGTCTTCTGCCCTCTATGAGAAATGATGGCTGCACCCTCGCTGGTTATGCTTTAGATTATGTTACTTGAAGAACATTACCCTGCGACCATAAAAATAAATGCCAAAATTTTGACTCTGCTTTACAGATGTATTTTCTAATGAAGAGAAATGTGAAAGCTTGGCTGGCACATGAGGCGTAGATCATTTTTTAAAAACAAGAGGAGGAGAAGGGCTGAATGTTCTGGAAAGGGAAGAATATATATATATATATATTGCAACATCTATAATTTCTTTTTCTTTCTTTCTTTCTTTCTTTCTTTCTTTCTTTCTTTCTTTCTTTCTTTCTTTCTTTCTTTATTTCTTTCTTCTGGGTGTAGAAGCGGAATGAATAAAAACTCCAGCTTCTAGTGTCAGCTAAGTTCTGCTGCATCCTTAATAAGCATGCACGTGTGTGTTTACAAGAGAGAGGGGAAAGGGGGGACGGGAGAATTCTGCTTGACAAGTGCCAGTGTTTTAAAAAGAAGTCTAAGAAAGATGTTATCTCTGGCTCAGGCAAATAAATTTCCCCACTTAGCCAGTGTTTCCTGAGCATTTTCAGAATTCAGCTCTCACCACAGACTGTATAAAATCCTGCCAAATAAGGTCTGAATTTCATGTAATACAATGCTTGAAAAAGAAAGAAAGGAAAGGGGGAAAAGGTAGAGATGAAAAGAAGCTGGACAAGCTACTGTCTGAAGTATTAAAATGTAAAATAAGCTTTAGAGCTGTAGCAGGGGGAAAAGCCTTTTGCAGATCCAAAGCGAACACTGTGTATATTTTATCACCCGCGATGACATGAAAATTGTGAAAACACTGAACTTGTTGATTGAAGCTGTTTTTTTTTTCCACACTTTGGTGGAGGTTTAGTACTCAGCCCACCACCCTGTCTAGATGAAAAAAAAAAAAAAAAAAAAAAAAAAAAAACACTACAGAGGGAAGCTCAGTCAGTCTTCTTCCCGTGTTAGAGCCAAAAGCACACAAAAACTCAGAGCGTACCAAGTAATCTGCCCTAATGTGAGCATCCCATTGAGCTCTAGCATGCCAATTTCTATAGCTTTAGCATATATTTTCTGCACTTGAGATTTACATAGCTAAATGCAATTGTGCATACACTTGTCATGCAGTAAGTGTATAGTTTACACATATGTATACGTATACAAATAATCTGTTTGCATGTGGTCAGGCTCCCCAGTCAGATGCACTGGTACAACTCTTCTCCCACGGGGTTCAGCAAGGTCATTACTGCAGGCTGCCCTGGGAGAGGAGTTGGGGCAGCTTCTGCTGTTTTTCATAATGCTGTCGCTGAGCGGCTCTGTGTGAATCCTGCAGCATAGGACTATATGCATATATAGATGATGCAGTGTTTGTGTGTGTGTTTGTAAGTGTGTGTGTAGGCAGTTATTTGGATGTGTGTGTATGTACCTGTTTGTGATTATGCATGTTTTAAAGGAATAGATTTCCTTGATAATGTGATGGATTAGGAAAACCTGCCACTCAGTCTATATGCAAACCTGTATTTGTATGTGTGTATAAAGCATACATATAGTATAAATATAGACACATAATAAAGAGACACTTTTAATTTATACGCTGTTAATGTTTCCTAAAAAAAAATATCCAGTCCCTACCAAACCAGCCCTCACCCCCAACCCCTCTAATACCACCACCACCACCCTTTATTTACCAACATGTATTGCTTGGATATATTAGCAAGGGTTAAATACCTTGCTTCTGAGCCCCCTGGGCTGCTTTCAGAAGTCTTTTAGTTATTGCCCATCTACTAGAAAGAGGAAAAAAATTGCTGCTCTGCATCAGGAGCAGACATCTCTTTTCCCACTTTCCCTTCAAATTACATAAGTAAAGTACACGTTGTTGGCAAGCCTGAACAAATTACACTATTGCAAGCAGATCAGGAGGTGCAGCTAAAGACTCTGTGTATGTGGGGGGTGCTTGGAGATGGACAGAGTTAGGCTTCTGTAAGTAAATACGCACAAGGGGGTCCTGGAATGATTTTAGGCAGATTAGAAGTAGTGTCATTACAGGGTAACAGGGTCATTGCTCATTCTTTGGTGTAGAAAATGACCTGATGGGTCATCTATAGCTAGAAGCAATTTCAACATCAGCTGTTTTTTTTTTTTTTTTTAGTTTTTTTTTTATGTGTGTGTTTTTGCTTTTGTTTGCTTTGTTTTCTTTTTCTTTTCCCAATTTAAAAAATTATGTGCTATTGTTTAATATCAATAAACTGGTTTTAATGTTTCAGTGACCTTTCTAATGGGCTGAGCACTATAATATCAGTTTGAAACACAAACATTAATTTATATATTTTGAATAAATCAATTTGAGATCACATTTAATATAGTTCCTGTGGGCCAAATTGAGTCTTGTGTAAATTAGTTTAGGCCCATTAAAGTTGATGTGAGTTGTTATCTATCACACTAGTCTAGTATGCAAAATGAAGGCTAGCATATGTGGTGTTTCTTTTGCACTGAGCAGTGGGTGTACTGTGGCAGAAGAAGTCATATCAATCTATTTTTGTCTTTGTGGACATATGTCCTATGGCAACTCTGTGTTTTGACTAAGGAATACCGAGGTACTCATTGCAGCGCATTGTTTGCTTTCTGTGTTATAGGGGATACCTGAAGATGCTGTATTAGAGGTGCAAAGTAGCTGGGGTTGGTTATTCAAGAGTGCAATAGTGTTTATCAAGTTTATCCCATCAAGTTTGGAGACATGCCATTTGTTGAGAAAAAAAGTAGCAAAAGAGAGGGTGAATGGGAAAAGTGATGCAAGAAAAAGTCCTAACCATTCACCTTTCATTTTTTGCTCATTTATATTATTTCTATGTTTTCTGCTCTAGGTAGGTATTGAAATACGTTTTAGACATGTTGCGTCTTAAAAATAAAGAGGATATTAAGTTGAAACATGATTAATTTTTCATTCAAGCTATTTAACTTCTCTCAGTTCTTTCTCTGCATATAGCTGTACATGTATTTTCAAGGGGATAAAACACATTAGGGGAGTGAATGAGCATCAAGGGGAGGCACTTTTACTCACAGAAGCTATCTTGCCATTAGCAAGCACTGTAGCCCAGCAGGAACCGATATCTAGAGTGAAACTGTTGATGCTAAAGACTTGACTTCCACTGTGTAGCACTCAAAAGGTTTCATGTGTGATACTTCTCATCTGGTCTTGTCAACTGGACATCCAGTAAGAGCTGGAACAGATAGGTATGTGCTTCCAGTTTACTTTGACTAGAAGGTAAAGCAGCACTCAAAGAACCTTCCATGACGCAAGCCAAAATGCAATAACAAGGGAGTTGCTTCAGAAGCACATTTCTGCTCACAACTTAATCATCAGCATGGATGTTCCCCACGTCTAGTGGTCTCTGCTTCCTGCTGGCTCTAATTCATTCACTGTTTTTTTTGTCAATAGTTTGTTCCTGGCTATCCTAGTATGGGTAAGTGAACTGCTGTACAAAATTATGGGAGGAATGGAAGCCAATCATGATACTGAATAGAAGAGTTTCTGTCTTTCACCTTGATTTCCAAACATGCAAAATATGGAAAAAAGCAATGAGAACTGCATAAATAGGAATGATGTTTTCCTGAAATATTATTGGGAACACCTTGTCTATAACTTTATATATATTTGGGGCAACTCAGTAAACAATGAATATAGGAAAAACAACCTTTGTAAGATATTAGTCCTGATTTCCTTCACTAAAGAGAAGGCAACGTTGTTTACCATGGATAAGGAGCATGCCAGCAGGGAGAAACAGGGCACTGAAGCAGTCGGTTGTAGTAGCAAGGTCAGTGGTTCAGTCATGTACGGGCTCTAGAGCATTTGTTACTGTTGATTAAAATGGTACGTTCCTCCCACATTGACAGGTTTGCTTGCAAGCATAGGCAACATCAATATTAATTTTGTAAATGTTTATCTCATGTAATGTATATGATTAAGACTTGTTTGGATGTTTTGTGCTGATTAAACCAAGACCCTTCTATGCCAGCAGCCCCGGGGCATTGAGTTATGGTGAGAAATACAATGTGTAACAGCAGTAGGGGATAACAGGTGAACATAAATACTTTCTCTAGGGCACTGGTGCACTCTAATTTTGTTGCTACTGATGGACCCATATACAATGACATATTAGAATTATCAAATATCAATGTTTTTTTTTTTTCACTTAGTCACCAAGTCTGTAAGTGAAATGACATTTATGACATCCTCAGAATGATGTCCATTTTTAAAAGTTGCACTTTCTGTGAGGTGGTAGATGTTTCCTCCTTGTCAGGTAGTATTAAAATTGCACTTTTGGGCTCACATGCCAAATGCTGTGAAATGTTCACTTTTAGTCAAATTTTATTTTATGCTGAAAATAGCATAGAGAATTCACAGGTTCCTCAAAATATTAGCTCTTTTTAGGTGTCTTTGTAAATGAAAACTACAGTTGTTAGATCAGGCTCTTTGTAAAATTGTTCATTGAAATTGATGAGAACTGACCTCGATTTCATGGCACAATCATTAGCCTCTGGTAATCTAGAGATGTTGAAGGATGTGGGAGGAAGGAGGTATCTCCCTCTCTCTTCTATACATTTCACACTGTTGCAATATACATGAATTAGTAGCCAAGAAAAACATTTTTCTATTTGCCTAGTGAAGTGATATGCAACTTAAATTAATTTGCCTTACCCCTTTTGCCGAATAAGTCGTGAAGACTCATAATGGTCAGCCATGATGAAGACCAGTTGTCAGCTGCTCTTGAAATAAATATTTTAAATAAGTAAATTTTAAATAAATGTTTTTTTTTTGTTCAAGTAAACCACTGCAGTAATATAATACTTTGATTTTTTGAGTCATTGCTTGCAGAGGAACGGGTTACTCTAGTTTTAGGAAAAGTGTGCAATAATCACTGGACAGGACTAAAGCAGGATTTTGGAGTTTTACACCTTAGCCTGGCTTGTGGTCTGGAATTCAATTTATTTATCTGTAGGATTTACACTTCTCACATATTTAATGTTTGCCAAACATATTAAAGTTGAAGGTCAATTATGATTGCAAATCCATTGTTATTATTATTAAGGTTTCATAAAGTTAATTGTGACTTAATTTTGAGATATTTTCTTGTTTTCATGGATCATGTTTCTGTAAGTAAATTCTTATTTTAAAATGTGATGACAATTTATTTCTGTTTCACTTTTTATTTATAAATGATACTATCTATTCTGCATGGAGCTTTAGAAATATGATGATGAATGTATTAATCTCAACAGTTACTGTATGTTTCCTTTTTTATTTTTCCCTGTCTGTTCTTTATAAAAACTGTGTGTGAGAGAGTGTGTGAGTGTGCGTGTATGTGTATTTACAGAAACTGGACTTTTTTCTTTGGTAGTGTGGACAAATTTCCCTACTCTGTGGGATTATGAGTAAAATGGAGGAAAGCCACAGGACTTGGTAACACCTCTAACACTCGCAAGTGTCACCACTGTGCATGGGTATGAATACATGCATGAATTAAAACTCATCAGCTCACTGTTGTCTGCAAGAGCTCCTGTGTACCCTCCATCCATCACAGTGCCATGAGAGCCCTGCGTGCTGCAACATGCTGGCACTTCAGTGCTTATGGAAGAGCTTTCCGAGAGCTGAGGCTGACTCTGGGATTACAGCTGTTTTTTTAAGGCCTGTGGTAACTGAAACTGTAAGGTTGGTGGAGTAAAATAAGTATATCTTTTAAAACAGCTTTTTGTGTTTACTATTCAGGGTGTTTCCACTGGAGAGTTCATATCAAACTTCGCCTGTAAAGAATTCAGCCTTGTCTGATATCATAGCAGCTCCGCTTTCAGGAAAGCTGTGCTGCGAGTGCTCACAAAGGCAAGCGTGTTGCACCAGATGGTCTTTTCCTGTTCCTGAATGTTTTCATGGTTTTATGTACTACCAGAAGTAAAACCATCTTATCAGCCACCAAAGGGACCAGCATAATTTTGACCATTATAGAAGGTAGTCACATAATATAGTGTAATTAATAAAAGGGAACTTTCACAGAGGCCAAAATTTTACTGGGTGTTGGGACAGGTGATTATGCTTAGCTTGTGTCCGTTAGTGCAGGTTTCCCTGTAACGATAATCTAACCATGATACAGTCCCTTTCATCTAAAGGATCCCAGAGTGCTATGCAAACCTAGCAAATTGGTATGAAAAACTGTATGGCGATCACTTCATGCATGCCTGGAGTGAAATGCAGCAGCTGTTCGACAGCATACAGTAATATCCTCAAACTGTTTAGAGCAGGCAGTGATGAATGCTAAAAAATCAAAGACAGATTTTTCAAAACTGTGTGTATTAAAGTTAGCTGCTAAAATACCTTTTTGGCAGCTAAATCCCAGTAGGTGGGCCTGGCTTTCACAGGTGAAGAAAGCTAGCATCTATCCTGAAATCCATAAAAGATGTGGGAAGTTTAGTTCTTCAGAAAAACCAAGATCAAGGCATCCTGAAATTCTAATCTGAACACTGCTAATAACCTCTGACAGAACATAATATTCTATATACGATAATTCAGATAACACACTCCTAAAACTGTAACCTTTGAGTGAAGTATACTGACTTTTTCATGTCTGTATGGAGCTTTAACTAACGCTAAATACATCATTGCCACAGACAACACAGAAGCAACACAGATATCCCTGGAACAAGGTTTCATGGTGCTGCCACTTTAAGGGAATGATGAGAACGTGCAAGAAAAACATTTTTCTCTGCACATGAAATCTTTTAGGGATGAACAAAAGCATTTTGTTTGATAGTTTGGCAAATATACAATACAGCATGAGAGAACAAAAGTGTGCTTTTGCTACAAATCCTCACCAGAGCTGGAGATTCCTCAGCTACCCACTTAGTCCCACCATGCATCCTGTTTGCAGAAGGGATGGTTCCGTAGACTCTGGTCTTTCTTGAACCATTAAACTCCAGTATCCCAAGAAAATGTCATAGCTCTAGAGTTATGCTGATTTCTCTCTATTGGTAACATCACACTGATTCACAGAAGGAGAATAATTTTATATACTCCATCAATCAGGCAGAAGAGGAAATTTCATACTGGACCTCCTTCATCTAGATCAGGGACCTCTACCATAGTATACCCTTCTCTTACATTGTTTTGTAAGTCTAACCTTCAATTCCAAGACTGTCATTAAAAATACCTAAAACCTAAGCATATTGGACAAGTCATATCAAACCTGTATTTCCATTTGAAATATTTTTGTCTAGTTATTATTTCATCTTTAAAAAAAAAAAAAAAACAAAAAAAAAAAACTGTCGTTGCTGTTTCAGAAGAAACAATTCAGTAGGTCAGCCTAAAACCGGGAGTAAATCTGGTTGCCTCAGCTTTTCCCCAGTGTATAAAAAGGCATGCCAAAAAAAGTAAGACTCATCCAGGTATAAATGCTAGGGGTTTGACTGTCAGCCACAGTGGGTCGCCCTTCACTGGTGCTCCTTCTTCTTACTGGAAAGGTCTCAGAGTACACAGCAGCAAGCAGGGGCTCTGCTCTCCAATTCCCATGCAAACAGGCTGTATCATCAGGAGAAGAAATATTAGGGTGCCCATTTGCTTCATTTTGAGCGTGCTTCCAAGTCGTTGCTTTAGGAGCCATGAAAATCTGAACTGACCAAGTGGCTTCTTACATGTAGGAGCCCCTTCAAACCTCTGTCTTCTGCAAGCTTAAGAGGAGGGGGAGCCCATGAAGCTTGTTCTAAAATTATTAACTACATCTACAACGGTCTTAGCATAAAACCTTCAGTGATACATGGTTCTCAGTCCTACTGCCTGTCCAGGAAAGGAAGGAACATTTCCTAGGTCCAGAACTGATGTCCTAGCTGAAGGGAGAGCTGAACACTCCCAGCCCTGCATGCAAAAGGACCTGTGGTCAGGGTCCAACTGGTTAGTCCATTTCAAGAAGCTCACCTGAGGACTTGCATGGAAGAGGAAAGCTCTGGTGTGCAGTGGGAGAAAGGGAATGTGCTGGACTGCCCGCAGCTATTCGTTGTAAAGTTTAGTTGTCTCTGCCTGACTAATGATAACTAAGGGATAGAGCCTAATCTGAGATGTGCACTGGTGTGGGTCTTGAAAAATGCACTGCTATGAAGGAGTGGATTTATCAATATATTCTTCACTTTTCACCCTAAATTTGATCCAGGTCCAGCTAACTCTGTGAGAAGATCTAACTAACAAAGATCTGAATATAATTAGTCTAGAATTAGTAAAATAGTTACAAAGCAGGGGAACAGTTAATGGTGTGGTTTACTGATTTATCGTCTTACAAAATCAATTCCACACTCTTATTAGCAAAATGTTCACTTGTAATCAACAATAACTAGTGACAGCAATACAGTACTCGAAAGATTATTTTGCAGGAAAAATAAGCTGTAAACATTAGAAATATTATAGCACCTTGATGTAAATAGGATGTTCCCTTTATAAATGATAAGTGAATGATGAAATACACCTTACACATTAAAAGCTTTGACTCACATAGCAGATATGTTCACTACTATGAATATATCATATATCACTTAATTTCTCAGTCAGTATCTTCAGAAAGAACTTTCTTTGTGCAAAAACAGTTAATGATCCTCTGCAAAGCATTTTTACACAAGATTTAAAGGCAAAGAAAAGCAACAATTTTATCATCATATGTATTTCTACATATGTGTCTCAGTCCAGCTTTTCCTAAAGTTTCAAATAGATAATGTCATTCAGAGCATTGTAAAATATTTTATCAGGGACACACTTTAGCAAACATTTTGACAATCAGAGCTGCAGCTGTAATTCTTAGAGAATATTAACACACAGGCTTTATTCTCAAGCCTGGGAGAGTGTCATCCTGACCTCTGTTTGCTGCTATTAAACATAGAAGATTTACTTTGAAGCATTCATTTAAGGAGGTGAGTTATTATTCCTTTGCTTGACCTTAGCCTATGCCATATATATCATGAGGTTCCATAAGACCATCACATACAAGAAAATTGGTTTACCAAAACATAAAGTTAAAAACAATATCAAAATATTTTAAAAACTGGGGACAATCATTATTGCTTATATGCTCATCACCCACCAGCTCAATAATTGTTTATATATGCTGAAAAGATACATACTTAAAACTTTTCATTTTATATACAGTAATCCCTAGTACAAGTACCTTAAAATGAATCTTGAAGTCAAAGTTAGCGTTATGCAAGCTATTGCCTATATTTATTACTGGGAAAACATTATTTTTAAAAGCATATGAAAAAAATAGTTTTCAAGCTGTTTCTTTAATGAACTGGAAATAGTAACCCTGTCAAATGTAATACAAAAATAGTGTTATAAGCCTATGGCATCTATTTATTACTGGAGAACAAAAGCCTTCATCCATTTCCTTTAGAGAATGACATTTTTGTAATTCGCTGCCCATTTCATTTGTTCTAAAAGGACTTCGTAGGTTGACAAATATCCCACAGAAATGGCTTCTGATGCTTGATAGGATAATGTGCAGCCCCTTAGGACAAGGGCAAAGGCAGCAAACTTATCATCCTTTAGTTTAGCTTAGCATGGGTCAGTAACAGCGCCAGGGGTGACAGAAGATGTTAAAGTGTGGGAAGCAAGAACTAAGAGCTGTAGGAGGGTAGTTTTTATAGTTTATCCTTTCTTTCACCATGACGCTGCAGAGACAGCTTGAATCACATTGTTGATTTGGTTCACTGCACGCCACACTAACTGCTCCAGTAGGAGGAAAAAAACCACTTACGGGTCATTTTCTTCAATAGTGTGTGACATTTCAGCACTTATCCTATAGGAGGAGGAAACACATGTTTAATATTTTAGCTTGAAGTTCATATTTTAAAGATGCATTATCACACTTGGAGGTCTGGTGTGATAAATCTGAAGATTATTGTAGTTCTACCAACATGAGGATTTGGGAGGAGAAACTGTTCTGCCTGTTTAATTGTCCTCTATATTTTGTTCAATTTTTTTACTCCAGCAAAACAGGGTAAGAATGAGCATTTGGCTCCTGTGGAGTGCACATTTTAAAAACAACAAACTAGACTTTAAAACCGTGATGATGGCTTTCATTTATCAGGAGCTGAAAACCATTTTAGAAGTGTCATTTCAGAAATGTGTTTAACTGAGTTAGGTCTTCCTCAGTAGTAAATGATTACTCCTCAGTCATAGATCTTATAAACTTTGGGGATGATCTAGTTAGACATTCTTTGCAAAGATTTTCTGCTAGAACTAATCGGAGTGACTGAATATGAGCAAAATCATGTCCTCCTTTAAAATTTTTCAGCTAGTCACATACTAACTAGCTCAGCTACTCCTGTTAAACATTATTCCACTGTCAAATTCCTTAGTTTCTATTGTAATAATAATAATAAAAACCATTCTTATTTTAGATCCTTGTTTAAGAAAGGAATATTCACAAACTGCATCCAAAGGCACTTTTATTCATAAAAAAAAAATCTCATACACCTGTAAATCAATCCTAATTGCTTTGGATGAAGATGTATGGAATTACAAGGTACTGTGAACCCAAGTGGCCTGGCTGATGAACAAAATCTTGTGCTTGGGTTTGCAGACATTAGAAGAAAACTGGTCTCAGCCAGTTTATTCACTTGTTTGAACATGTTTTGCACGAACTAAACTACTACTGCTACTACTATTACAAGATAACTGTAACTAATCCTAGCCAACATTTTACACACGGACAACTTTGGGACTTTTCTTTTGGGTAATTTCTTTAAGTACCCTTAAAAATCTTTTCAGAAGGAACTTAATGCCTGAGCTTCTGCATATTTTGGACACAGGTGTCCAGGGTGCTGAATACCTGGACAGGATGCAAACTCCCATCAAAATATGTGGAACTCCTCCTGGGGGAATGGGATTTTAGATGTTCTTGAATGGTTGTTTTGATTAAATGTGTTTTAGGTTTGTAAGTACCGGGAACACTTCTAATAATGAAAAGAAGGTTTCTAAACCACAAAGCAATTTGTCAAAACTGATGTTAACTCATTTCTTTCTGAAAGTTCATTTGTACTAAAGGGAAGAAGATCTGATAATGGGGTAGGAACACTGGGTTAGGGACAACCTGGTCTTTGATCATTTTTGCAGAACTTTCACTGCTATGGAACAAAATTGAACACTCAGCCTACACACCCAGTGTTCAGACTATGGACTTCATATGACTGTAATAAACCTTTCATATAAATAATGTAACATTTTTTTTTTTTGTATTTCTACTGCAAGAAAAACTTCTTCAATACCCATTCTTTACATGTTACAGCTTGCCTGAACCAGACACACCCACTACATATTAATTACAGAAACTGTCTTTGCTGCAATAGCAATTCTGGTTGGATCAGACTTGTTTTACAAAGAAAGTGGAATAATTTGTTGGTGTAACGTATGATCTGAATTAATGTATTTTTAAGAATCAAATTATTCTGATGTGAGAGCCCCTAAAGGGACTGATACAGTGGAGAAGGACTGAAAGTTTTGACATGGTTTAATGAGCTGTATGCTAACTCCACCTGAGTAATTAACAGTCTTGACAGTCCTTTTGAACAGTGATATTCTCTGTAAGGATGTTTAATGCTCTGAGTATCAGCAGTGCAGAAGCCAGGACAGAGGCATATCTGACTAGGGATTTTTTTTTTTTTGTCAGAGTAGTTTTGCCTTTATATGTATATATATGTATGTATGTATGTATTTATGTAGTAGTCACTAGGGGTGATACTTACAGAAGCAGTACTTAATTCTTCCATACTTTTATTTCTGTGTGCTCAGTTCCACACTGCTTTCTTGCAAGTTATAAAGATATCACCTTCTCATTCTTTAAAATCAAAAACATGGATGCTAGATGGCCCAATCTAACACATCCATGTTAAAATACTCTTCTGTGAGTAAAAGATAAATGATTCTGTGGCAAGCAGTTTCTATGCATGCTTTGTTGTAATTGTTAATATGTGCTAACATGCATATCATCTTATAAATCATTCTTTTAGAATTAAAAGACATTGTTTTCTACCCAGAAACAATGAGATGATAATATGATTAAATACAGAGGCCACAGCACTAGTACATTTTTTTTCCTAACCAAAGCAGTCCCCCAGAATGGTATTCTAGTGATATTTCTAATGAATACCAAGCTTGGAAAGACCATTAACAACTGACCAATATTAAAGCACAGGTCCCTCAAAATTGCCTGTCTTCCAGGTAGCAGATTCCTGACCAATTCTCCATGCTCAGAGGAGACATGAAGAAAGCTGGAAGCTGTCCACTGCATAAGGTATGGAGATGAACATTAAGAAGTGCCTTTTTCTTTTTTCTTCTTCTTCTTTTTTCTTTTTTTTTTTTTTTTTTTTTTTTTTCCCCTAGAGTTTTTCTCTGTTATTGTTCTCCTTTTCCCTAATTTTTGTAAGCTAAAATTCTTGATCAGTTGTATTCATATATCATGCAAATCTGTACATGTTGATGGCTGTAACTTTTCTGCTTAACAGATTTTACTCCTTACTATGCCTGGTTTAAGCAATCTGTGTGTAATTGATTTCTTCAGTAAAATAGATAACATTTGTTTAAAGCTCCTCTGATGGCTTTTCAGCCTTTACATTAGCAACAGCACTTCCATCTCCACTAGCATTCTAGTAAAATATAATTATTATGTATCTATCACAGACAAAAAGATGAAAAAGTGAGTGGGGAGAGTCAGTGCTGCATTGTCCCTGAGTTCAGCACTGCAGGGGTGTCAGATAGTTCAGCCCTCACTGTGGTCACATGAAATGACTGCTAACACTGAACACTGTCCCTTTCCCTGGCCCCATGCCAGGGATTTTTCTATTCACTGATTAGTAGAACTGATGATATTACTGACTCAGGAATGAGAAGGCTTTAATTTTCTTGCAGATAAATTTACTTATTTTTAACAGAACTTCAACAGAAACTTGTCTCTAAACAAAAATAAATAAAGTGGTGTTTATGTTGCCCATTGTTAAATTAGGAGTATTGTATGATCTATTTCAGATAATTAAAACAAAATAAATCATAAAAACATCCCTCAGGAAAAAATGTTTTTGCCTGGAAAGGACATATGAGAGGGAAAATAAGACAGATGCATGGAGGAACTTAATTGTACCATGCAGAGCAGACTCCAGGGACTGCAGCGTGGCCTCTCCTCTTCTCTTCAGCAGTCTGTGGATTGCAATTAGGCATCAGTGTACTGGTCACTGAATGCTTCCTACTGAGAAAGGAAAGGCTGCACACAAGAATTTTTAAGTGGTTTGATGATTATATCCAGAGCAATCATTGCAAACAGATCCCTAAAACAAGAACTTCCCTAGCATAGCACATATGAAGAAATAATATATAAGGATAAGCAGATGCATGCGAGGAATTTGAGTAAGATAGGTGACTGTAACAGTGCTTAGGCTGTTTTCTTTTTGCTTATAAATTACTAGCATTCAAAGAGGGAAAAAACAGATTTTCTTCCTCTCTCACCCCCTTTCCTTGGAAATCTGAAGTAAGGAAAAGCCTTTCCGTCTGATATTCTTTCTAACCCTAAATAACAAACATACTTGTGTTGAGGGTTTTTTCTCATCAGCCACAGAATCAAAAACTCTTGAAAAGTAGTACTTCTCCATCTAACCTGAATCTAGGACAGCACAGAAATGCCTGCTTAACTTAGGCAGTGATGTTCGTAATGGGTGTAAAACAGTTTCTGGATTGTGGCCAGAGTGCTCAGCACCTTACAGGATCTGTCCCCAGGTGAATACTCAGCGGGTGGTCACCTGAAAATGAGTTCTGCTGTATACCCAGGTGCCAGCATTTCACTTTGTTTCTGAGACCAAATGTCCCCAGCCTGAGTTGTCCCCCAGTCATGCAGGGTGATGATGGCAGGTGGGAGGCAGTTGCTGCATGTGTGAGTACACTATGCCAAGAATAAATACAAATAGGTCAGGGAGTATTCTCCTGTGGAAATACCTTCACTCCCCATCCCCTCCCCCCTCCCCCCCCTTATCCCCTATTTTTATTATTTAAAATTTGAGCTTTCTCTTCTTCAGTGTGTTTTAAATGAGAGGAAAAATGTGTGTTGCAAGCCAACAAAGTGATTATTTCTCAAATCCAGGATGTCAGGGGAGAGAACGGATTCTGAGCAAGCTGAATAAATCGAATATTCAGAATGTTAGAATTAAAAAAAAAAAAAAATATTGCATGTTGATGTTGCAAAACTGGTATGGAAAATGTAGATCCCAGCTGAGATCTGACTCTTATGTGTGTCTTATAGATTCACTTTAAGGCAGAGCTACATTTTTTTTTTTTTTTTCATAGCACAAATATGTCTGATAAAAACACTTGGAAAAGTCACTAGATTGGGAAGTGAAAGACAGATCTACTCCAGCATTTAATCTTTTAGATTTTGTTTCTTGTATAAGTATTTAACTATTCATTTTCAAAATTATAGGCAAAAATTCATGCTAGTCAAAACATTAATACTGCACTTTTAATAGTATTATTTTCTTATCTTTCATTGAAAAGATAACTGATGTGATTCATCTTGATAGAATTTTGCATCCCAAACAACTTCTTAGGGAAATGTTATAGGCTGGTTTAAAATGACAGTACTGTCTTTTTTTTTTTTTTTTTTTTTTTTTTTTTTTTTTTCCTTTCAGCTTGCAGAAGGTGCTAAAACAGTGATCCTCAGCTGTGAGGATCTCAAAACCTCTTGTTTAGAATTAAGATTCATGGCAGTTTAGTGAGAGCAGGAAAAATCTCTGTGTGAGAGGCAGCTGATATTTTTCTCCCACTACAAATCTTGATTTCAAAACTCTGATTTCAGAAGTGGGAAAACTGAAGCCCAAAGTGCTTAAGGGGAAAACTTAAAAGCACTTATTTGGCCTAGATTCAACAGTGTTAAACTAGCATAGATACTTGGGCACCTAAATACCACCAACTCTCAAAGACTTTCGTATTATGAGCTCTAAAAAATTAGAATATGCAGATTTGATCATATTGGCCCTTTGGCAAAGAGGATTCAGGCTGAAAGTGTGTGAGGGGGAGAAGATGGCCAAGATCTGATCTAAATGCATCAGTGTAACTAAAGACGCATTTTAAAACTGATTTAATTATATCTGTTAAAAATCTTGGCATAGTCTCTCTTAATTCATCTTGCTTCTACTGATTTAGCTAGAAACTGTAGTCTTAATGGGTTTGGAGCTGCTTAGTGAGGAACCTGTCTGCTTCTCCCTGGGTTTTAACAGATTGCAAAAATGATGCCTGTTGGACCATTGCAGGTGCTGCCCCAGGAGCCAGGCAAGGCTCCCCTCTGCCTCCTTCTCTCTCTACCTGAAGTGTGTGTAGTGTTAGACTTGTTCTCACTTTATGGTCATGTCAGCAAGAGGTAAAGCAGCAATCGGCTTCCTATGCAGTATGGGAAGGGAGGATCGAGATCCTTTACTGTGATCCCACATAACACATACCTCAGTATTATTGCTGCTAAAGGATGACTAAAAAGTTTACTTTGTAAAAATAAAGGGCACATCTGCTTGACGATCACCAAGCTGTACTGCAGAGTAATGTGGTCACTGTCTTGCAGCCAGTTCTTGGTTTGGTTTGGTCCTGTTTTCTGTCCTCACCTGCCATGTACATACCTGCCACTCACTCACGAGCCTTAGCATTAGCCTTTAGCAGCATCCCCCAACCAAAAAAATGTCATGGCTGAGCGTTGTATGAGTTCAAAGTGTGGATCTTGTCACAAGTTTCTCAGAATCACAGAATCACAAAATAGTCTAGGTTGGAAGAGACCTCCAAGATCACTGAGTCCAACCTCTGACCTAATGCTAACAAATCTTCCACTAAACCATATCCCTAAGCTCTACATCTAAACCTCTTTTAAAGACCTCCAGGGATGGTGACTCAACCACTTCCCTGGGCAGCCTATTCCAGTGACTAACAACCCGTTCAGTAAAGAAGTTCTTCCTAATATCCAACCTAAACCTCCCCTGGCGCAACTTTAGCCCATTCCCCCTCGTCCTGTCACCAGGCACGTGGGAGAACAGACCAACCGCCACCTCGCTACAGCCTCCCTTGAGGTACCTGGAGAGTGCTATAAGGTCGCCCCTGAGCCTCCTCTTCTCCAGGCTAAACAGTCCCAGCTCCCTCAGCCGCTCCTTGTAAGACTTGTTCTCCAGACCCCTCACAAGCTTTGTAGCCCTTCTCTGGACTCGCTCGAGCACCTCCACATCCTTCTTGTAGCGAGGGGCCCAAAACCGAACGCAGTACTCAAGGTGCAGCCTCACCAGAGCCGAGTGCAGGGGAACAATCACTTCCCTGGACCTGCTGGCCACGCTGTTTCTAATGCAAGCCAGGATGCTGCTGGCCTTCTTGGCCGCCTGAGCACACTGCTGGCTCATATTCAGCCGACTGTCAACCAATACTCCCAGGTCCTTCTCTGACAGGCAGCTTTCTAACCACACATCTCCCAGCCTGTAGCTCTGTTTGGGGTTGTTGTGCCCCAGGTGCAGGACCCGGCACTTGGCCTTGTTGAACTTCATACCGTTGGCCTCGGCCCATCGGTCCAGCCTATCCAGATCCTCCTGCAGAGCCTTCCTACCCTCGAGCAGATCGACACACGCACCTAACTTGGTGTCGTCTGCAAACTTGCTGAGGGTGCACTCGAGCCCCTCGTCCAGATCATCGATGAAGATGTTAAAGAGGACTGGCCCCAGTACTGAGCCCTGGGGGACTCCACGTCATCTCATCCTTTCTCTGTATGTTTTTAAAGGGTATGAGCAAAAGGTATGAATATAAGTGGTTGATTCTTAAGGATGATGGATTGTAGTATGTATTGCCCATCATAAGCTAAGAACCCTCCTTATAGGGAGGATAAAATTTCAGTATTATATCAGAAAGTAAACTCCCATTATGACCACAGGTATACTTTTTAACTATGTTTTAAAATGTTTTATTCTCGCTGTTAAAAGACTCCTTAGGCTGGAACAATTGAAGCGTACTTTAATCCACAGAGCCAGTTATGTAATGGATAAGTGCTATCACATTTTCAAGTCTTGTCCCTAAATGGCTTACACAAATCATAGCTGAAGAAAGATGCTTTGTGTATGTTAACTTGCACCTGATTTTCACTGCTAAAGATACACCTTTACTAAATTTTATGGAGCAAAGCTGCCTTGTTTTGCCTCTGGCTTTCTGCAACAGAAAGAGCTGTCTCTTTCCTTTTCAAAGATGGGGAAAGAGGTCAAAATATACACGACAGCTTGTTTAAGTGGGACTTCAAATGTGTTTGAGGATATATTCTCACTTTTGGTAGAGATTTGTTCATTTTAAAAATTTATTAAAATGCTGAGGCTTCAGCATTCAACTGCTAAATTATTTCAGGAAACTAGAATTAATCCAGACACAGATGTTTAATTTCACCCTCCTCACTGAGACATCCAAGAAACATCTTTTCTTAGACCCTCAATTTTATCAATCTGGGCAAAAATGTGGATATGGATGTTTCAAGCCCATTTCTTCCTATGACTTTGTAGGTAGCAAGCATTTGCTTTTAGAGAACTATTCAGGAAAGAAAAGTTCTTTAGGTCTGGACACTGTTAGGCTTATTTTGTTCTTGGAAACACACCTGAGAGTCTCCATGAGATAGATCTCTAGCTTTCAATGACTCTTTCAGTTTTCCATTACTTTTTAGGAGTCAATCATTTATTCCAGGTCTCTCTTATATCCTTCATTTCTTTTGTCCTTTCCAATATCTTAAACTGGAAAGCACAGAGCGTTTCATTATTCTCATAACGAACTGATAGAGAAAATTATGCAGCAGCAGCATTAGGAAGTTATTTAATTTTATTCCTTTTTTTTTTTTTTTTTTTTTTCCCGATGACTGGTAAATTTATTTATTTATTTATTTGTTTGTTTATTTATTTATTTATTTATCAGTTTAGCAAGGTACTTTTTGTTATGTATTTTACTGAGCAAGCCATGAGTAATACCTGTGATACTAGAACCTGTTTATAGTGTTGCCTTGTCCTCCCTCATGTCACAATCCTTATTCTTATCATTCACTCGTCTTCATTTGCTCTCACTTGTTGCATGTTGTTTTTTCAAAGCAGAGACTGACATGTAATGTGTTTTAAGGTGCCTCATCAAATTGAGCACTTAGCACTAGATAGGAAAGGAATATTAATATTAAATAACAATAACAGAAGTTTGAAGTTTGGCAGTTCAGCCACGTTTGAATTATCCCCATGAGGAGAGAAAAAAGCCATAACTAGATTTAAAAAAAAAAAAACAAAAAAAAAAAAACTTTTTTTTTTTTTATTATGTTGTTCAGAGAAGTTGAGGGAATGAGGATTACTTTTTAATCTCCTCATAAATCCAAAATGGTTGAAGGAATTTTGCTCAAACTTTTTTAAAAATCACTTTGGGAACGAGTCAAAGTATGCTTTTTAATAGTAACCATGTAATTTACTGTAAAGAGGTTGACAACTGAATTGAGAAATTGAATTAAATTTAAAAATGTATTTGAGCATGCTGTCCTTCACTGCAATGGCAAAAAAATTTTTCATAGCATATGTCCAATCTTTCACTTAAAAAGGCAACTAGTGTCGAACCTGCTATTTTCTTGATGAATGAAAACAGGTTTCTGCTGTTGAACTGATAATAGGCTTTTATTATACTAACATGAAGACATCTTCACAAAATCTATCAAGAATCCAGTATGTAAGTAGAGTATACAAGCTATCTACTGGCACCTTTCCCAGGAAACTGATTTATCTTTTCAGCAACAAATAGTAACTGCTACTGCTTAATCGGGCAATATTTGTGAAATGTCATTTTTAACGGTGACACATTTGGTCAGTGTCAAGTGACTTAAATGACGTTTTAAGTATGAAATTTGATGCTGAGATTCCTACTGATCACTAAAGATATGTGACATTTCAGCTCTGATATTTCAAGATGGAAGTTATTATTTAATTCTAAAAAGGAAGAGATGAAAGAATTTTCTTTAGTTTAACCAAGAAATTTGGCTATAAGTAAAGGCATGTGTCACTCTGTAGAACTGAAATCTCTTTTTTTTTTTTTTTTTTTTTTTTTTTTTGCTTCATTCAGTCTTATTAATTAATTAAATACTTTATTTATTTTTTTGTTTGTTAAGGCTAAGGCAACTAGCCCAAGCACAAGTAAATAGTTTGTTTTACAAAAAAAAAAAAAAAAAATCACATCTATCCTATCTGTCTTTTGTGGATATGTTTTTAGAAAACATAAGCTATTGAGATGAATGTAAATGTGAAAAAATGGGTGACACATTGTGTGCTATAGTAGATCTCTTGTGGTCTTCAGTCTGCTCAGCTGAGAACACTGCATAAACCCATCTCTGCCTGGCATACTTACACACTGCATTTTCAAAAAAGTATATGTATGTTATTAGTTTTTCAAATAAATACATTATTAAACTATACTAGCTTTTTGCTGTTTTTTAACATTACTTTTAAGGCAGCAGCCTTCTATGAAGATGCCATCAAGAACACTGTGTTATTAAACAATAAAATTTGTTACATAGATTATCTCAGTAGAATATTTCATGCTTGTGATTTCCCTGCTTCTAATACTCCCAGGTGTATGTGTTAAGATGAATGAAGCCTAATTTGCCAAGAATTTAGATTAATGTCACTACTGTATTTTTGACTGTGACAATAGAACTAGTAACACAAACAGAAATATATTACTGAACATCACATCATGAGGCAGAATCTTAATGCTGTGAGCTTACATGCTAACTTGATGAAAATATAATATTACAGAAACAAGGAACATATTGAAAAAAAAATAAAATAAATGTATCCTTGTATCCTCATCTTCTTATCTTGGGACTTCCTGAAAAGACCCTGTTAAAGTAAAAAAGCCTGCTGTGACACTAAAACTGATATCTCTTTCAAAGCCCTTTTGTAGTGTTATTGTGGTTGAGAAAACATCTTGACCACAGATGACAATCAGGTCCATAGTGTTCAGTTTGAATGCATTGAGTAGGAAGATGTGTATTTTATACGTAGGCATGTTAAATAAGCTGAAGCATAAACAAACATGGTTAAAATTTTTAATAAAATGTTACTGGGTCAGAAGAGTTGGATTAATAGCCTAGAGCTAGGAGACATGGTATTTTCAAGCTATTTTTAAGAATGGTCTGTAATTCTGGCTTGTGCCCTTGTATTTTCTTGATTTGCATTGAGTGATTTATTTATTTATTTATTTATCTTTTTTTTTTTTTTTTTCTGAGAAGAGGAAAATTGAATAGTTTGTTTTTTCCTGATGTTTAACTACCAGATGATGAGCCTAATTTTGGTCCCTAGGGAAATCATGGATCAAGTTCTCTTGGATGACTTGAAACAACTAGGCTTCTGGATGACAGGAAAGCAGTGTGTGTTATCTACCTTGGCTTTAGCAAAACTTTCACCATAGTATGCTACAGCATCCTCCTTTACAAATTAGGAAATCTAGATAGATGGACTACAAGGTATATGAAAAATGGGCTCACAATACATAGGTGGAGTATAATACAAGGGTCTATCCCAGGACATTTCCTGTTCAATGTCTTTATCAATGACAACCTGTAGACAGAATGACAGACTGCATTCTCTTCAAGCCTGCAGACAGCAGCTAACTGGGGGAATGAGTTGATCTTCTCTAGAGGAAGATGTCTTTGGGCTAGTGGTAATCTCATTAATTTAACAAGTGCAGGATCTAGGGAGTGGTGGGTTGGGAGGGAGATTTTAAATGTGAGAGTTTCATAGAATCATTTAGATTGGAAAAGACTTTTAAAATCAAGTCTAGCCATCCACCTAACACTGCAAATTCACAAGTAAACCATGCCCCTAATTGCCACATCCACACATCTTTTAAATGCTACCAGCAATGGCGACCATGACCCACCCTACCTCTCCCGGGCAGCCTGTTCCAATGAATAGAATCAGAGAATCATTTATGTTGGAAATGACCTTTAAATTCATAAAGACCTTTAAGATCAGATTATGTGTGAATAAATGGATTTTTTGTTGTGAGGATGGTTAAGCAGTAGAGCAGACTGGCTGGAGAAGTAGTGGAATCTCTACCCCTGAAGCTTTTCAGGACCCAACATTGGGCATCCTAGTCTACATTCAATATTTACAATGCTTTGAGCAGGGCAGTGGAGGTGGCTTCCCAGGGTCTATTCCAGACCCAGTTATTCAATGTTTCTAATGCTGGAAATAGAGGAGATTTCATCTTTGGTCCTGAGGTTTACCATTTTGTTGTTGTTGTTGTTTGTTTGTTTGTTGTTTTGTTTTGTTTTGGGTTGTTTATTTATTTTTGGTTGTTGTTGGTTTTGGTGGTTTTCGTTCATGTCTTTAACGGAAATGGTGACTCCTCTAGCAGTAAATATTGGGGAAGGACAATCTTTGTATCTGGAATGATTGGAAGAGTGCAAAATCTAATTATTATGAGCTTATTATGGAAAAAAATCTAGTCTGGAAAGTAAAAGAATATTATAACTCCCTGTTTAAGAGTTTGCTGATATCCCAGTGATGGTTGAAGAGACTCTTGATTGCCATTTATTGCAACATTTTAATTTCATGCTCTAGGTTTCAGAAGATACCCTGAAAGAGTGAGGAAATAATACTTTAAGAAGGATCATTATTATTATCATTTACTGAAGAGGAAGACCCTTCCTTTGGTCTTCCTATTGACGATTTGTATTATATCCATATGTTCAGAACTAGCCTGATCAAAAGATTAAAATGTGAATTCAACTAATGTGAATTTAGACTTTTAGGGCAGCTGTGCAGGAAACACTGGGGTTGGGTTTTTTTAGCCTTTTCTTCCATGTAGAAGCAATTCGCTTACTGGGATTATCTATGCATTAGCATCTATCAAATTCCCTGTTATCACATGGAGCAAGGATATTGATCTCTCCTCTCCTCTCCTCTCCTCTCCTCTCCTCTCCTCTCCTCTTTGGATTATGGTTATATCTATTTTACAAAAAAAGCTTTTTTAGAATGTGAGTTTGCATTTTTTATTTTTTTTAATGCTTATTTATTTATATATATTTTTAGCAGCACAAGTAACTTAGATGGCTGTTCTCATTCATTTAAATTAACTCTTGGGCAGCTTCATGACAGTGGGCGTTGTTCTTCTATTTCTACAGTGCCTTGGCAGTGTGACTGGCCTTTCTGTATGTTCTCTGTAATATTGGTAGTACTACGATTCATAGTAATAGTAAGATGATAAATCTGTTCATTAGTGAAGGAAATATTTCCTCCTATCAACTAGTCAGGCAGAAATGGAGAAAACATGTTTAAAAACATAGAGAAGTGCCAATTTTTAGGTCATTAACTTGGTTTTATACTCAGATCATTTAACATTACATTTACTGCGGTTTTCAATTTGAGAAGATGAACAGGTTAATTTTGTGTCTGAGATAGTAAATTTGGTCTCCATGCACCTGTAGCATAACTTTAAATAAAATATGACATGCAAAATACACTTATGGAACAATGAGATTTAAAGGCATGACACAAATGCTAGGAAATCGCAGGTGCAGTTTTCAATCCAGCATTCCTCTGACTCTCCAAAAGTATTTTGTCATGAAATCATTGTTTTAAACAATCACTTAAAAAAATAAAAAATAAATAAAAATCCTTTACTAGTGCACAGGCTGGACAGTGTCCATTGAAATGAGCTCCTTATACTTCCCTTGGTTTTTTAGTATGTTTTACCTTATTTTCTTCATTAGTCTCTCATCCAAAATGATGGAAGTTGGCTGGAGTTGGTTTTTAGGGGTTAGACTGGTTTCCAAGATAGATGGTAGTGCAGAAGATGGGAGAAGAAACACACACCAGCTACAGGTGTAAAGGAGAGGTGAATTGTCCTGTTGTTTCTTGGGATTCTCTGACTGATTCTCATCATAACATATACTCTGAAGGTGGTGTGTCATTATCCTGAAACCATTTGGCGTTCATTGTAATGGCTGTGATCATCAATCCAATTAGTACTCATATAGATGTCAATGTTGTTCGTTTATAATTTATTATCAGTTAATGAACACCTGTATTAGGCTCCTACTACACTCATTTTAAAAACTGCTTAATGTTAGCCATGAAATTTAGTGGCAGCCATGTTCTGTGTCTCAAATCAAACCCCAGCTTCCTGTGAGGCTCCCTGCTGGGAGTGAAAATCTTCATGCCTGTAAGATCACTGCTAGAGGATGGAGAGCCTACAGCCCTGCTTTAGGGTCAGGAATAATGCAAAGCCCATTCAGACTGTGCCTTCCAGCTCCTGGTGTCCTTTATGGACCTTATCAATTTGTATATCTGAGGGAAGAGTGTCCAGAGGATGGAGCTGGTCTCTTTTCAGTTGTTCCCAGTGACAGGATGAGTGGCAATGGACAAGAGGCAGTTGAAGCTGTTTCCGAGAAGGGACCAGGAGGACCTACATTTTGTGCAGGTGGTTCTCCTAGGTACAACTGAGATGCTGGCCAGTCAGCTTACTCCATATCCAGTCCAGATCTGGTTGCCATGCCCTTGCTGCTGTAGGAGTCAAGATATCAGTCCAGAGAGGAAGGCTGCCTTCAGAGAAGAAAGCAGCTAAGCTGTCCCTAACCAAGGAGGTACCTGACCCATAACAGCCTTTTCTTCAAAGAAAACAAAGCTCTTGACCGTCAACTAGTCAGCACTATCTTGCTTTTGAGTGGTGCCCTGGCTGCTGTCCTTGTGATAGGGATTGAAAACCAACCAAAAAAAAAGGGACATTTCTTGATAATTTTTAGAAATAAACTCTCAATTTAGAATCATTACCATTTTTTCCCCTTTTCCTTTCCCTCCCTAACCTCCTCCCCCTCCTTCCCCCCCCCCCTCCCCCCCCCTCCCCTTTTTTTTTCCTGTCCTGGGTTACCTTTGAGTTCACCAGATTCTTTCAAAGTCTGTTTCTGGCAACAATTTTGAATTGAAGTGTAGGCAAGCAAGTTGTCAAAGGGATGTCTTACATATTTAGTTTGTAGCAAAATAAATGGGGGAACAATATGTGATGTTTTCATATCACTGCTGATATACAAATTGTTTTGTGTATGTCTGCTAATATTGCATACAAATCACTTTGCATTAAATTTTTAATGCTCAGAAATCATGACCATGAAAGTATCAGTGGTTGTAGTAAGTACAACAGTGGTTTTTCCAAGAAAGGAGAGGCATGCACACTAAGTAATGGCCATTGCACAGTTTGGTCAGGACTCTCTTCCCCTGAGCTCAGGTGCTCTATGCATATATCCCAGCTGCAGCTTTGCTCCGCTTCCACGAGATCAGGTGCTGGGCCTCTCTGGCTGGCATTCTGGATCTGCAGAGGTTTTCTTATCTCCAGGAAAGGTCCTTACCCACTCCTTCAGTTCCACAGTATCCCTTTTTGTACTCCACTTATTTATATACAACACTCTTTCATTTCCAGCAGTTGTTAACAGTTTATTGTGGTTTAGCATCATGATTTCACTATTTCCTCCTTAATTCTCAAGTCTAAGATTTGACATTTTGTTAGTTAATGTTGTGTCCAACATCTTTTACCCACTTTGTTGGAGCATTCCCTTTTGTGGTTCTCCACACAAATTTTACTCAGATCCCATCTGTTCCAAATGTAATTTTTCAGTCCTTCCTGGGTTATCACTCCAACCATGCCAATGTTCCCTATTTCCACCCTTCAGCAAAGTGTGCTCCTTATTGCCTTTGAGATCCTTCACAATTGTCACTGCTGAGTCAGTCTTGCATCTCCCATCCTCTTTGTTTTGCTTTCTTCATTCCTTTCACTTCTGTTTCAGCCACCTCTGTGTTTTCCGTGCCTTCTTAAAAACATGAAGAGCAATGAACTTACATCCATCTCAGAGTGGATCCTCAAGGCTGCATCTCAAACTTTGTATTCTAACATATGTAATACTAATCAAAAGACTTTAGAACCAACACTGAAGGAAGGGCAATTTGAAATTTGCTGTGAATTAACAAGGGAGGATGCAATATTGTTGTCTTTTTATTTTGACTCCCACTGACACCACCTCAGAAGGAAGTCCCTTTGTTAAAAAGACCATGTCTCCATCAAACATCTGGAAAACACCTAGCAAACTGTAGGTACCAATGGAACATAATAACAACAATAATAATAACATCTACCCAGAAAACCTCATTAAGAACCTCAGGTATCCCTAGATTTAGGTATTGATCCATGTAAAGGATTGCTGTGTCATGCACTTACATGAAAGACCAGTTTTAAATCCTCCAAAAAGCCACAGAAGAGCTCACATTACATTTCCACAAAGAAGCTTGATTAAATGTGAATTTAGTTCAAGGTCTGACGTGTACATATTTAAAACACCAGAGGATCTTTTAATCAAATCTTGGACCCTTTTGCATGGTTGAATCTGTGTTTTTTGTTAGGTGCTAATGACACAGATTGTTCACTGATGCATTGTGATTTAATGCCATGTGACCATAATCCTTGCATGCAAATGATTAATTACAAAGTGTATTTGAGTTTTTAGAGGACTTATCACATTTCCTCCACTTCTTTCTCTATTTAAATTGCATTCTAAAAGCCACAAACCTTTCTTTTTTTTTTTTTTTATTTTTTTATTCAAGTTGTGTCAGAAGATGTAATAATTTACAAGTTATTTAGCTTTTGGATTCAAACAGGTAATTGTTTCTAAAATATTACAGCTTTAAGTCCATAGCAACTTTAAACATTTCAATGTTTCCTTCAAGGCATGAGGAGACAGTGACACAGCTCATTTCCTCTGCTGAGCTCTCTTTGCTGCCTTGTACAACACTTATTTCAAACCACACCACAGCTTAGAACTGTCGTGATCCCCATTAATATAAAATCATTGACCTCTGCTCCCGCTGGTGAGACTAAATTACATTCTGCTGCTCAGCAGCAGCCGCATATGGGGCCAGCTCTTTTAGTCATGGCCAGGTGCCTTGATGTCAGTGCGGCCCCTCCTGCACGCAGGGTTTTTTCCTTTAATGAGGATTATACACCTTCAAAGATTGAGGAAACCCACCCCCAGGATGGCAGCATTTCTAATGGTGTCTGCTCTTATCACTGACAGTAACTTAGTGTTGCAGCAAGCTGTGGAGATTCACTCCATTCCCCACCACCACCACACCCCCTCTGTGAAGGACTGGGAGAGATGATGCTTTGGGAGCTGTGTTCTCCCTCTACCAGTACAAGCCAGGACACTGTAAGCAGTAATATCACATTTTTATGAATCCCTGTGTGCTATGATAAAACAGGATCCCCTATCATGTCAAAATGCAGGCGGAATTCCTTTCTCCTCCTCTCTCCCTCTTGTTCATGCTCATACACAAAAACAAAGTACACCTAAAGTACACCTAGCATAGTTTTATAGTCTGAACATTATTGTCTTCTTAAAAAGAAAAGAAAAAAAAATGCATAAGACTGATTGGGATTGAAACAGTTTGAGTGTGGTCAGCTTTTCTCACTGTGTGGTCTTTCTTGCTCTTTTTCCCCTGACCCTTTTCACCCACCCCACCCCATGAGACGCTGCTTTGTGAACCATTGTACACTTTTTCCTGTGAGCTCTGTACACTGCAAATGGGTCTGAGCAGTGAGTTTTTACACCAAATCTTCCTAAACATGTTCAAAACGGTAGTTTTATGTAGTTTTATGTCTTGCAGTGAGGTACATATTCTTCAACTCAATTCTTCAAATTTAATTTAATTTAATTTAATGAGGGTCAAATTTTTATAGATCATATGAGAGCAAGTAACAGAAGAATTTGATACAAAAAGCTTTTATACAAGAAAACCAGAAAATGTTTTATGGAATGTGTACATAAATAGCTCTCTTTTGTCATAAAGTATCTCAGTGTTAAGAACTTTGACAGCATTGTAAACATTGATAACTAACACTATTTTTTCATACTTAGATTATTGCATGATTTTATTTTAATTTTGAAATTAATTTAAATCTGGCAGTATTTATTATTTCTGAAGGGTTTGTGGAGTTTTGCATGCCTAGTACAAACTGATCACCTAAAATAACAATAAGAGTTGTTGACTGTACTAGCCACATGGTGTATGTTCTCCATTGTGTTCTCCCCTGTACTCTGAGCAAAAGTTAATGCTGACCCAAAATGATTAGAAAAGCTGAAGTTTTAGAAATTTCTTGTTGGTACATACCCATTGTTGAACTGAAGCTAAGTGTTTGTAATGCAAAGCAACAATTCCTTGCTTTTCTTTTGTGTGCACATGTGAGAGGGGGAGGAGGAGGTTTTTAATTGTGTTTTGTTCTTTATGAAAGGTAACATCTGGATTAACAACTTGCTTCTGAAAGCTGATACCCAAACAGGGTGCTTTCTTTACTGAGAGATGTCCTAACCCCAGTCACACGACTGCTAATTTGGCTGTTCTCTTAATCTCCACAGAACTTGCTGAACAGAAGCAAAACTATGTGCATGCTAATGGCTCACTTTCTACATGCTCCCCTCTCTCCCTCAGAGTGTCTGGTGTGCAAAGCTGAGCTGGAACAAAGATACACTAATTATTCTCCATTAATTTGTCTGCTTGAATGGTCCTAAATACCAGAGTGATTAATTAGCGCAAGGCAGCCAGGGCAGGATGTCACACCCTTCTCTGCGTTTAAGTGTCGGCAAGGTTGTGCTCAAGTGTTGACAACAGCATATCTTTAATTTTCTCAGAGAAGAAAAGTTTAGTCAGTACAATTAATTTGAGCTTGGCTAGCTTGCAGGAATAAATGTAACGTAGAATAATATTACTGCTGCTTAGGCAATTTTTTGCATCCTTAGGGTACGGTAAAACTTTTTGGCAACTCAGTTATTGAATATTGTTTTTCTATAATTGTTTCAATTTGGTTTAATTACTTTTGTGCATTTTGCAGTTAAAAAGTGGATCATAAAACAGAAATTATTATCTTTAATGACTTGAGATTGGGAATACATGAATGGCTGGATATGATAGATGAAGTAAAGAGAGACGAGTAATGTCAGTTCAGGTTTTGAATCATATAAATTCAGTGCTTTTTCATGGTGACTTATCTAAAAATGTATGTCAATGTCATTTAAAAATTACAGTACTTCAAGTAAATTAAGCAAAATAACTTGAAATTTAAATATACCTAGTCCAGTAATATTTCATGTGGGATCAGCACTTTGCCTGTCTGTTTTCATATGCAGTTGTTAAAAGAATAGTTAACAATACAGTTCTATAAAATTAGTCCCATAATCATGATAAGATTTATATGTACACTTTAGTGGACTGTATATAAGAATTGTTTTTGTTTAGCAAGTACAGTATGGAAAATTATCAGTTTTAGTAGCACTGGTAGTTGTAAAACTTACTGCATTTGCCTCTCCTTGTGTTTTGTTTTGATTTTTTTTAACCGCTTCATGGTGCCTATTATTTTCCTCAGGGGAAAGGGTATAAATGCAAAAGAGGCCCTAGACATTAGACTATGCCTGTGACCTTTTAGCAGCTACCCTCAGATAAACCCCTGAAGGGACCATAGCAGAAGCTATAGAGATAGTTTCATCTCTCCTTGCATTGTTAGTTGCTATTGTTCTCCTTGTCAATTAATTCCCCATAACAAATGTTTGACTATGTTGTGGCTGATCCAAGCAGCTTCAATGTATGTTACTTTCCACCAAAACCAAGTCTTTCTCTTAATCATTCATCACTGTATTTCAATCATTAATGCATATTTTACTTCATAAGTGATTTTTTTTTTTTTTTTATTCGGGTATATAAAAGCACAGAAGTTTTCATGTTACAATGAGAGTTTGGGGAAGGGTTAAACTAAATGAGGAGCATTCATTAGCTGCTTAAATTGATACAGCCTATGTATACCAGGTTTTGCAGATAGATGTTAAATACTAGGATGCAGATTGTAACATCCAGCCATGATTAAGTCAGGTAGGGCACCCACATGCAAGAAACACCAGACAATTCTGACTAAAGCTACCGGTTGCTGGCTCCATCTAAGGTCAATAAAAATAAGTAGAAACAATAGACTATGCATATGAACTGAAGGTCTTGGCTGTGAAGTACAGAAAACTTGCTCAAGTGGCTACTTGGACTTTACCAACAGCCTGTCTGCACATGTCAGCATATTGTATCCATGGTATCTATGGCTTCCTATAAGACAGCTCTGTAATTAATATACTTCATAGAATCATAAAATCATGAAGACCTCCAAGGTCTTCTGGTCCAACCATCCCACTACCACCAATAACATTCACTACACCCTGTCCCTAAGCACCATGTCAAACCTTTCCTTAAATACTGCCAGGGATGGAGACTCCACCACCACCCTGGAAAACTTCAAGTCAAAATGTCTAGACAGAATGTTAGGAAAAGAGAAAGTCATCATAATTTCAAACTTTTGTGTGATTGGATTGACCAGTGAACTGGGACCCAACTCTTCAGATATGTTCCCTGCTCTTATGAGTATTAACTTGTGAAGTCTCTCCCAACAGTATTTTTTGTAGGCAGTGTTTTTCACACTCACCTACTTAATCAAAACACCAGCATCCATCAAGCTGTTGTGAAAATGAATGAGCTGCTTTGTTGGAGAATCAATTCTGTGTACTATTACAGGACCATGCTTGTTGTTAGTGATCCAATTTGGATTTCCTGAAAGTTGCTACCTCGGCAGCTACTCCCATTGCTCTCAATGGGAACAAACTAATAAGTCAGAAGTTATTAAGTCTTCTAATGCTGTTACAAAACTTCAAGTGACTAAAACATAAGAGGAAAGGTCAACAGCACATATCTTGCATCATTGATAGCTGGTGGCTCTAAAATTGTATCTATGACAGAGTAGAAAGCAGTTCTCAAATATAACAATTTTTTTGTTAATTTCTGCCTTCAGGTGGTACATTCATGACTGTCTTCTTTCCATCATTTTCAAACAGCAGCTATAAGTCCAATATATTTTTCCAATATACTAAAAAATAAGAAATGTATCAAAGGACCTTCTGTATAACATTGATATTAAAATAAATCTGTGTTATATTTGGTGCACTGGAAGCATTATTTTGAGGTGAAAAAGTTATTCCTTTAATTTTGAAAGGCCACTACTAGTGTCAGCTTATCTGCTATGTCACTGCTGGTCAAATGAGTCCTATCTGCATGGTGAGAGCAGATCTAACTTGTGTAGGTGGCGTGCTAGCAGAACCATGCTAGCTGTCACACTTCTTTCTCTCACCCTTGTGTTACATTTTCACACAGAAAATCTCCCTTCCTCCATGTGTCAACTAAATGGAAAGTCCATTCTACACAGAAAAGTACAGGATCAACTTCGAAGATGTCCCACATGTAGATGGTATAAAACACTAATAATATTTCCTTTGTAATTAACTTTTTTTTTTTTTTAATTGATTCTTTCCTTATTTCTTAGCAATTAATCTTAATTATTTTCTGGAGACTATGGTAAATCAAAGGCAAAAAGCAGCTGTTGTTCTGAAGAATATCTGAAGTGCATCCTATTTTTGAACTGATTATAAAGCCCTAGACTTCTGTAGTGTAGCAAAGTATTAATGTGAACCATGGGCAAAACAGGTTAGTCCTTCAGTTTACAAATCATCTACCAATAAGGAACACCTAAATATGAGGCAGAATTCCAGTGCAAATTGGCATAGCTTCATTGACTGCAGAGAGACTGCATTGATTAGCAATACCTGTTGAGTCCACACCTGCATGAGATCTCTATTTATCACAGCAGGAAGATTTTGTGTGTATGTACTTCAATTGAGTGAGCTCTGGGGGCTAGAAAAATAACTGCAGTTATCTCTTTTGTCTTGTTCAAAGCCAGGCTCAGTGGCTACTCGGAATTGGCAGGTTCAGCTGGACTTCCCTCAAAATTAGGGGCTGAGCATAGTTTCTTTACTTGCAACATCTTCATTAAACTGCTGTCACCAGTTTTCACTGAAGACCCTAAACAGGGAGTCAGGTCCCTTTTGTGCTAAACGCACACAAAGTCGAAAAGAGGCCTTACAGCAAGCATTTTAAGTTTAGAAGGCAATCAGACAGTGCTGCACATAAGCAATTAAAAATAATAATAATAATAATACCAGATTTTCTTTTATTTCCTAAATATTCTGCTGATAACTGAAAGACTGGCATTCAGAAGCCATCCTGTCTTCTTCTTTGTAGCAAGCATCACCTTTCTAAACAAATGTTAAACTTTATGCTACAAGTGTGTGGAATTGTGTAGGCTCAATTGTGTAGACATCACCTTTCAAGATGCTGAGCATCTTTATAAGAATTTCTATTGCTACCCATAGAAATTGCAGGTTCTTATCCTGTTATAGAATAAAGGATGTCTTAATGTGGGTTTGGCAATTAATCCTATCCCCTCCTTTCATGAAATTCAAATTTTTCATTCATATCATCTTAAATTTGACCAAGTTGTAGTTTTTAAATGATGTCATCACCATCTGCTCCCCCATTTACCTGTTACCCACTGTTTATGAATATTTTTCTTCTGATAATGTGTGAAAGATGGAAAATATTTACAATCCTATTTGTGGAACAGAGCCTGAGGTGTTCTTAGCTTTATCAGAGGAACAGGTGTATTTCTGAACAATTAGGCCAAGTAAAATGGCCTAATAAAAACACTATACTAACAAACTGTAAGACACTAGAGGGACACAGGGGAAAATGTATTATCCTGGACTTCTGAATATTTGATGCCATCATTTCTGAAGTGTAGAAGTGCAATAGCCTTGAAAACTTTCCTGTCAATAGCAAGCATTTGGATGAGTTCTTGGTCTGAGAGCTTTGTCTCTCACAGAGAAAAGGTGATTTTGATAATATATTAGCCTTTCTGATTACAACATATACTCATGCAAAGGAAAAGGAGATCTATCCCTTTTCCATCATGTTATTTATGACATCCACATATCACAAAAGTAATTTGAACAGGATTTGATTCTCATGCAAGGTTACATTAGAGAAATACTAAAAAATCTATCTAGTTACTGTTACCTATTTGCAATCCTTTTATCTTCCTTTGTCACAAGACAATCCTAAATAGATATGACTGTGAAATATAAATCACTAAAATAGGAGGATTTTATGTATTTATTTTTTTTTTAAATTCCAATAAGAAATAGGAATTTGCAAAACAGGTGATTATTTTTCTCAAGAAATTGGTGCATATGGCAATTCAAAGATGTAATTAGGAAAATTACTTTTAATATTGATGCAGAAGCTGAGTGCAGGGAAGATCATCCAAGTTTCTGGGATCGTAATGGAGAACGTGTACAAAGGAAAGCAGAATACTTACATAAACAGGTCAATGATGCAGCAGACTGAAGCACAGCATGAACTCCTGGCAACATGTGGCTTTTAACACAGAGTTAGTCCCCTTCCCTTCAAAAGGGAAATTCACTTGTGATTATGATCTGACTAAATCTCTCTGCTGGCTCTTGGCTTCACATAGGATTGTAGTGTTGGGATGAACCATGTGAACATGGCCATACCTTCTCACACGTGCACATGCTCCCGCACACAGACACATAGACAGAAGGGAGGAGAAGACTGCAGCATCCAAAGGACATCAGGGTCTGCTTCAAATCCTGCCAAAGCTGGCAACTTTCTTCCAATTGGTATTTCTAGGCTGTCAGCCCCAGTATGGGCTCTCACTTCTGAACACTTACTCACAAAGTGCTTTCAGAAATATGTTTACAGAAGAACCTCATTCTGACTTTCATATTAGTGTAAATTAGTGGGAGCACTTTCCTTGGAAGTGCTCTTGGAAGCCATTTTGGAAAGCTCTTATTATTTACTTGCTACTGTAAATTAATCATGAATGTTTGTATATTATTCACAAACCTAAAACTCAAACAAACCCTCTCCTCCCCCATCTCTCCATGTTTATGTATTTTCCACAGTCAGCTACACTGACCAAAAATAAGATCTGGGAAATAGCCTTACATATACATTACCACATAAAGGAATAGGTGGACATTGCTCTAATCTGGTCACGGTTTTGCCACTCAGTTAATGAGAGGTATTTCACTCTACCTTCACAAACATGATAGCAATCCCATAGTTATGGAAGGATAGAAGTTTGAATATGGGTAACTGAGTCACTTTGTATTTACAGTCTTGCTAACTTGCTTTTGTGTTGTGCTCATCTGCCATACTGGTAGAGGATCAAATGTAGGCACAAATTTAAAAAGTAAATACTTGTAAAGGTGGCTTTGGCAATATGACAGAGCGTAGGTTTGTCAGATTGAACCAAAATTCTGAGAGCAAACTTTTACAAAGAATATGAACATATTCTGCTGCATATCCAAGCCACTCAAGTAGTGTGATGTAAGATCACGCTACTTTAGGTCAGAGGTTGGACTCGGTGATCTTGGAGGTCTCTTCCAACCTAGACTATTCTGTGATTCTGTGATTCTGTGATCATACCACTAAAAATGAATACTGGTTCTGAGTTAAAGAAAAAAAAAAAAAAAGGACAAGAAAAAAGAAAAACAAAACAACAAAAAAAGAGATTGTTACCCAGATAAGCCAACCTAAAAGACTGTGGAGTTTTTAAAATTTGAGATTTACTTTAGCAAGATAAATTGCCCAGGAAGAAGAGAGAGTGTGCACTGCATTGTTCTGACAAAACTTCCCATGGAAGTAAGGCAGTTACCAGATGAGAAACCAAACAGAAATGTTCAATAAAACATGTGCACATCTGCAAAATAGAGTAGTCCTTATATTTTACATTGAACTACCTCAGGGTCATAGAAGGTGTTTTATTAGCATAGTCAACAATAATAGCATGATTTTTATTAGTAGGAAAATATAGAGTGAGAGACTACTAATTATTTTTCAGCCTGAGGGGCATTTTTCCTGAAATGACTGTTAATTTGATCATTGTTGTGCAGTTCACAGATTTACATGAACTTATTTCAGCACGACACATGGTTAAGAACTAGACTAAAATTGTTGCTTTATTAATGGTTTTCAACGAATGTATTAGAAAGTGCTAACCATGTGAGTATAGGGATGATATTGATAGTACTCAGAAGGCTGAATCTTTTTGGAAGCAACTAGCCTGAAGCCCTTTCCATGTGATGCTTTTTTGAACATGCAGTGAGATATTAAGCGTAGAAGAATAAAATAAAATTCCAGTGAAATTAGAATTTTTTGGTATTGTCTTTGTTGGTGTTGTGTAGTGGTTTTGTTAGAGGTATTTTATTTATTTATTTATTTATTTATTTATTTATTTATTTTATTTAAACTGATCTGGCAGGTCTAAGAGCCATTTAGTTTTTTGGGTAATTATTTAATCAATGCATACTGCTTAGATGTTTATGTATATATGTACATATGTATAAATATAAATACACTCTTAATGAATCTTCTGCTAGAAGTGGCAAAAAATCCTGGGAATGCATTCAAGGTTTTAGCATTTTAAAATATGCTGGCATTTTTCTTACCTCAGCTGTCTCCTTTTCTTTTCAGCCCATATACACACACTTTCATTCCTGAGGAGAGTCATATATGTGATCTGAAAAGCCTTTAGCTCAGATTAAGAGAAACAAAAAGGAACAGAGACAGAGTCTCTGTGAGGACAAATAGTTCGCATTTTCTGTTTCCTTTGTCAAATATTGCCTTCACTTTTCCTGAAAAAATGGTAGCTTCCCTTGCTGATGGGGACATTTTTAGTGTCTTTTTCAGTGTAAAACTTTAGTGTATAACAATCAGCCCCAATTACTACATGCTACCATGCAGTATGCAAACTGGCAGTATGTGTGGCACAGCTGTATCTTTCATGTGGCTCCAGACTCCAGTATGTAGTACAACTAAAGTACTCTCACATAGTGATAGGAACATTATCCGAGTTGCAATCTGGGTGGTTTAAGCTTTTTTTATTATGTTTATTGCCAGCTATGGCAAAAATGGTAGAAGAAACTCCTAGACTGAGACAGCAAGATGTCCCAGTGAGCAGTCAGTGTTTCCCTGCCTTTCTCTCCAAGGACTTGTGTGTTCAGAGAGTATTTGCCTTCCCTGAAATGGGAGAGTACTGGCAGCAGCATTCTCCAACAGAGATGAATACAGCCTGCAATGTTCATATTCTTTTCCTAAGCGTTTATTGACTTGCTGTTAGGACTGAGTTAGGGGGAACATTTAGCTATTTTGCTTTAGGAGCATGGTGTAATATGAATTTTTGCCTCCCCTAATGCTCTAGATTTCTAATTGCTCTCCCTCCAACACACACTAGATCTCTTTAACTGGTGTAGATAACCACTTAATTTTGAGGTCCCAGCTTTGGTCCTTCCTGCCTCCCATTACTCTTTGCTCACCACTGGATCCAAAAGTAACTTTTTCTTCCTTGTGGTTCAGGAACACTTATCAGTAGCAAGAGATACAAGCACTTTATTTACCATTTTCTGTCTAGATTTGATGAAGAAGAGGAACACAATTGGACAAAGCTATGTTTTTCAAATTTTCAATCAGGAAGCATTTCACAGAGACAATTGTTTTTAAACAATACTGTGTAATTAGGAGTTCCTATAAATTATTTTAACTGAATTTATAAAATGTTTAAGTTGAGATCCTTGAGATTTTATGGTATATTGCAACAATAATGGTCAGGTCTCAGGGTCCAATGCACTGATGTCAAAACCCTGCCCTAAGCCTCCTTTGGGAAATGAAAGTAGAAAGAGAGACCCTCATACTTCTGTTGTGGGAACAAATAACACAGGGATCCATGCAATCAAAGGACATCACGATAGGACAAATCTGCTGGGATAACACAAGGAAGCAGCACCCTTCTTATCAGTTCTTGACCCTTATCACCGTCTTTAATTTGCCATGGGTCTTAACTGCTGAAAAATTAGGGTGATAAAACAAGATTCAAAGTTGCCTCTCTGCCCTAAACTTGACTTTTTCTACCCTAAACTTACTTTTGTCACCAATGAAAATTTTAGTTTGCTATCTTTTTGGGTTTATTGTGGGCCCGTAAAGTTATATGCATTTCGTACATTTTGCCTTTTGGCCACTGACGCTTTAACCATGAGACTGAGATAGGACATCCTTAACAGGTCCCTTTTTGCTGAGAGAATTCAGGCTGTTGGTCAGAATGGCTGTGATGATTGTGCTTTAATATCCATTTTGTTCATGATAGAAATTATCTCAGTCATGCTGTAATGGAAATTGTCCTGAGTCAAGCTATTACATCTATTTAAACAAAAAATAGCAAGAAAACTAGGAGCAAAACAGACACAATCAGGCATAACTAGGAACGGATGATAGTTAACATGAACTCTTTATTTCTTGTGTTATGGTCCTTCGCTAAGGACTCTCTACAAGTTACCAATAGCTCCTGACGTGCAGCTCCATATCCTAGACTTTGAACTGTCCTACCATGTATAGTAGCCATTGTTACACAGGCTCTTCTCTAAAACGTAAGACCTAAATAGCAAGGTCCCTTCTGAATCTTTCAGATGCACCTTTTTCTAAGAGACTTCACTTCAAATAAATTAGATCTCCTGGGATTTGAACTGCATCATTTTTACAAGTGTTATCACCACAAAATTGTGATACACTAATAAATATTTCATTTTTAGTAACTTCCTAGACTATTTTATGTATATGGAAAAAAAAAAATAAAGTTCTTATTTCAAGAAAAAATAGTCCATTTCCTTTTTAACTCTTGTATTTAATTTTTATTATTCTCTTCAAAGCATTTAAAAGAAACATAAAACTAATGACTGGATATTGGTAAAAACAAATATATTTATTTAATCTAAATGGAAACTGAAGATCCTTTATCCCAATCACAATATCCCTTCCACTGTGTTTGAAACTGAAACAACATTTTAAAATCAAATAAATTTATTTGATTTTAAATTTATTTGATTTTAATAAATTTATTTGATTTTAAAATGTTGTTTCAGTTTCAAACACAGTGGAAGGGATATTGTATTGTGATAAAGTTGCATCACACAGAGTTGCATCACACAGAGTTGAAGCAAGCCTTAATACTGTAAGACTGATATATATTTTCATGCAATCCATAGCTTAAAATGTCTCTGTAACTTTTTCTTCAAGCACCCTTTATTTTTAATATACACAAAAGTTGAGGGCAATTAAATGAAATTAATATTTATAATAGGTCTTCCTGTTTCCAAAACCAATGGAAAACAGAAAATGTTAACTGGAAATCCTACTGCCTGAGACTAAAAAGAAGTGTAACAGACGTGGTGAAAGTTTGTCTGATGTATTTATTTATTTATTTTTCTGATTCAGGAAATGAAGAAGCACAGCTAACTAAGCAAACTTTCACTCTTCATTCAACTCTACTTTGATTTTTTTCAGTAATTGTTTTCACATTAAAATAACATAAGACATAGTCCTACTCTGAGCTTTGTAATTTTGTGATATATTTCCACATTATAGCAAAAATGGCTCTGGAGTATTATGGTGGAATTTTGAGCAGAAGTGCAGGATATATCTGATAGGTCGGACTGCTGGACATTTCAATCATTTCTACTTTGTAAATGATGTCTGCAGCCTGAATACTGTAAATTTAATCGGAAGTGCACTGATAAATTTTTGAGGAGAAAATAAACATGGCTAATTAAAAATGTTTTAACTGACTAGATGTGAGGCTGGAAAAGACTGTTTTTAAACAGGAATCTCTTTGCTGGAAGCTCAATAACATCTAAAAACATGGGACACTTCATGAAACTAAACAAAAAGGAAATGATTATACAAGAATCAAAATAATCAAAATAATATTGTTGTTTAGATGTTCTTTAAAGTTGTGAATAGCTACCTTTGCTTTAAAATTCATATTTCTGAACTTTGAAAAAGGTTCTTGATGCTGTTTTTCTCCCTCCAAAGCCATATGGTTGAGAGAATTAAGCACTGTCCTGGGAATCAGGACTTTCTCACTCCTCCTCTCATCTTTACTGCTGATGGGTCTTAATACTTTCTACTTCTTTAAACTTTGGAAATGCTATTTAATTATGCTATGCAACAACCCAGTTTGCAAACATTAATTAAGCCTCATAGCTCCCTTGTGGTCTGAGACAGGTAAAATACCATTAGTCTCAGATAATAGGGAAAATAAGGCTCAGAGGGGTTAAGTGGCATGCCCAAAGTCACAGAAGCAGTAGTATTTGGATCAGGACTATAATTCAAACTGTCTCTTAATCTACAATGACTCTCAAGCAAGGCCCATGTAGCAGCGTGATTTTCTTGAGTTAAAAGGCAAGAAACAAGTATTTTAAATGTTCTGAAAATTCAGTACCTTCAAGCTGAAGTTACCTCTAAGCAAGCATTCAGCTGAGCCTTACTGATTAGGGAACAACCAGAAGCCACCTCAATACCAGGGAAAATAAGCTGAGGATGCAAACAATGTCTTCTTAAAGAAGTTTCTGGGGCAAAGGGTTTGGGTACAATTATGTAGAGGGCATCGTCATGGGGGTATACTGCAGAGTTGTTGTTTTGGAGCATGGACCCAAAGGAAGCAGCAGCAGGCTTGCTTCTTATCTCCATGCAACTCAGAAGTAATCTTCCCTGTCTGGGAGGGGACAGGGAAGGGTTTCCATCCTGTCAGCTGACCCAGGCAACACAGAAAGGTAGAAGAGGCTGTTGGGGGAGGAAGCTGGTGACTGCTGCACTCCTGTCCTGTGTGGGTCACCAGAGGCATAACGAGGGGGCCCCATCTGTGGAGGAGCTTTGCTGTCTGCCTGCCCCTTAGAGATGAGCCCCAGCTGCACCTGGTCTCCATGCCAATTGCTTCCAACAGAGAGCCAAAACCAAGAACTGACACAGCAGAATTGTAAGCTTTGTCTGGGATGCTAGAAACAAAGGAGAAGGAAGGATATCCACTGTTCACAGTGACATTAACATCAGCTATGAAGAGCAGGTAAAGATCTCAAACAGCACAATGACCAGTATATATACCCAGGATTAAGTACCAACCTCACTTCAAGCATTGGTACATATTCCAGTGGCCACAAGAGAGCATTCTGAAAATAGGTGAAGAAACCATGGTAAGACACCTATCTACTTTCCCACATACCATCTCCAAACATTGGCACATACCCTTATGGTAAGAATATATAAGAAGGAATAGTACTGTAGTTATTTCTATACAAACTGTTAAATAAAATCTTTCCTGCAGTTCATAAACCCAGTTGAAGTTTTTATTCAATGCATTTTCTATGTAGAGTCTACCTCTGCCTGCATTCAGGCAACCAGTTCACAAAGTGTGCAGGGCCTGTGCCCATGCCTTGTCAACATCCTGCCCAGCTACCTTGTGCTGGGACAGAAAGCATTGAAGTGGGCTCACTCCCCCTCTGTTCATCTTCCTTCCTGTGCTCATGACCTAGATCTTTACCACATCTGTGAAGCCTATATCAGATTTCTGAACCACAGCCTATAATTCTCCAGATGTTCTTCTTCATTAGCCAAAGTCAAATCTGTGGAGTTAAAGATGAAGGTATGGACAACCTTGTCAGTGGCAGCCATCTGAGGTCCCACTTAAAGTTAGGAGACAAGATGACATGTCAGAATGCGGTAGACAGTTTCAAAAATACAAGCAGATTAAAGCAAGTGAAGATATTATTGTCTGGATCAGTTCCTCTTATCTTCCCTTTGCCTAATTTCAGTGTCTTCAGGACATTCTGGCAGATCAGATTAGCAGAGATATCTCAAATGTCACAGGGAACTCCTCAAATACCTTGTCTTCCAGATGTCATGAAAAATACAGAATCATTTCTGATGTACCATAACTGTTAATAAGAGATTACCTCTCCAGAGGAACAGAAAGACTCAGACCTTCATTTGTGTGTCCATTATATATGCATTTTTTTTTTTTTTAATTTTTTTTCCATCAGTACCCATAATATGTCTGCCCTTGGAAAAGGCTCCAGTGCTGTCATTCTGATGGCTCCACTATCCTATTTCCTAGGATATGGCCACATTATTTTTATGCCAAGTTACAGAGAAGAAATTCTTGAAACAAGTAACCCCTCCACCCCACCCCACCCACCCCTTTTTTTTTCTTTCTTTTGCTAGCTCTGGCTAGCTGCTTAGTCTTTCCATCATCTTTCAACAGATGTTATTTTCCTGGTTCCTATACTACCAGCCAAGAGACTGTAATAACCACAAAGAATTCCTCAAATATTTAGACCTCCAGATATTTCCTCCTTCCATCACTCATATAATGTCTTTTCTAAAGTTGTCCTTGAACCACATCTGCAAGTACAGCTTAAAGCCTTCTCATACTTTTGGAAATTAAAACTGTTTTTGTCCCATTTCTTTACCGACCAAGGCTAAACTTAATGTCCTGAATGCAATTAAGCATATTTTCTTTTCTCCTTGACAGTGTGGTGGTAATCCAAGCCTCATTGAGACTAAGTTTATGACACAAATGAGAAGTTTCTGCTAGTTTTGCAAGTGAGTTTCTGATTTTTACCTTCTGCATTTTATCAAAGAAAACCCTACTCTGTGTTGTTCAATTTGAACCAATATGATCTCCCTTCCTCTTTGAATAACAACCTTTACAAATTTATAGGGCAGCAGCTTGGAGTTCACTAACTATACCAGAGACACATGAAATTGCAGTTCTGATGGAAGGTGTGAATTCTGAAAGCATCAGAAGTTTCAGAATAAAACTAGGAATTTCACTTAAATCCTCAGATAGCTTAATTCCCAGACTGAATTGAAATGAAAGAAATGGCCACTGGAGCCAAGACAGGCCCTCCTATCACTTTGATATTTTTCTAGAAGCTGAAGAGCTTTTCTTGATACATAACGAGTGAAAGAGTGGTGCAGCAGCCAGGGGAATATCTGGAGACCCCTTTCCTATCTTGTCATGAATCTTCATTTGACAGAAAAGAATATAATTCAAAATAAATGCTGAGGGCAGGATGAATTCCTATTTCATTCTGAAGATACAATTTATAATTAGGGAAAGCTCTCTTCATTTTTTTTAGATGAAAAAACTAGTTTTCAAGGAAAGATTAAAACAGTGTCTTTACATGCATTTATCTTTTCCACACATCATTCATTTAGCTTGGGTAGGTCAGAATGGATTTTGACATCCCCTTTCTCTCCACATTGCTTGTACTAAGGAAGTGGGTGATCCTGAAGGGAAAAAATAAAAGGGAAAAAAAAAAAAAAAAAAAAAAAAAAGGACACATTTGACACAGTTTAATTCAGTCATGGTCTTTTGCCTGGATTCTGTCACAGGCATGGTTAAACTGTCCACTTCCTTCTTACAACTTCGAATGTGTTTGCGTCTTATAGGTTGTCTTATATGAGAACTGATCACCAGAACAGAGAACAGCCAACACCGTGTTTTGTGCAGCTTGTCTAAATCAAAATAAGGGCATCCTGTCAAACATTTGGTAGAGAGAGTGTAATAATTATTGGTTTGGTTTTCGTTAACCTCTTTTTGTTTAGTCAACATTAAGTCAATCCACCTGGAGCTTAATACTGTATGTTACTATAGTAACTTTACAGCCTATTTGATTGTGACAAAGGGCTTCATCTCGTCCATTTCATGCTCCTGTGTCGACCTACTCCCTCCCAGTGTTTTATTATATCTGTCTTTAAGAGTATCTGCAGGAGCCACAGCTGCTGTGCTTTTGTAGCAGAAAGCAGCTTTCACTGTGTGAAATACTCTGCTCTAAAAGGTCTTATGGGCTGATGGCATTATTGAATTTCAAAGCAAAGACAAACAACATTAAATTGTTTAAAGCTAATATTCATGTTTTGCTGTACACCATGTATTTTTTTTTATTTATTTTTTTCAGAATGGAACAGTATATAATCACTGGTTGATGCCCTTGAGAACAAAACCACAAAATAAAGCAATGTAGAATACAAAAAGACTTGAAAGTAATTCAGTTTTCAAAACAAAACCAAAAAAAAAAAAATGTGTTTGGGGCTCAGGAAAAACATTAACTCCAAGAGCTGGAGTTAGCAGTTTGTAAAATGAAAAATTGGATAATGCTCTACAAAGGGGCCAGATCCTTCTCTTTTAAACCACCATGAAGCTATTGATTTTAATGGCATTACTTCACATTTATACCAGTATTAGGCTGAGTAGTACATGACCCATGAGTGTAAAATGCTTAAGACTCTCAAACTGTCGCCTGTTCATTTTACAGTCTCGTTGTTATATAATACTATAACCAACCATGTGGATGATTGTAACAAGCCACTGTGCAGCTATTGTTTGGATGGCTAGTGCAACAGAACTCCTTCATTATATTGTTTGTTCCTGCTGTTGTTTAAATTTACCTTGCTCTAGCTTCTGACCACAATTTATTCCTTACTAGAGCTCTTTTCCCTGCTACTCTCTACAGATGCTGGCCTAGTGTGCAAAAACACTTTCTAAATCTATTTTTGTTGAGTCCATTCAGATTTGCTCTGTGTTCCTAATATTTATCCAAATGTTTGATTCGAGAATAAAATACTTTCCCTATTCTAGTTTTTCAGCCCTTGCATTTTGTTCCGAATGCTTCTGAATAAAGCTCTGTGTATCTCTTTGTCACAAGCGCAAGGGCAATGCAGCAAGGCTCCTTACGAATTTCAGCAGTCCTGCTCCAGTTGTGTTAATTGTTGCACTGGGAGGGCAGCGAGTGCTGAATGCTGCCTTGTTAACTTGCTAAGCAGCTGGTCAGCAGGGTAGTTTGATTCCAGCAAGGCTCTTGACACCTCTGCCAAGGGTTATTGATACCTCACACACCCCAGCTGAGACAGATTGTTTTAGTCGTGCTTCATATCCATAGCACAGCCTGTAGTTAGGAAAAAAAGTGATTGACAGCTCACACCTCCTGGGCCCTTCTTACTACCAGACACAACATCTGCTATGCCCTGTGGAGCAGTGAACCAACACACACTGAGAGAACTGTTTCTAGCATTGTCAGGGTTGATTTTGTTTAACCCTTTCCGGATGCTCTCTGGAGATGCACATAGGGGTTTCTGTAATCCTTTGCACGTGCTTAAAAAGTGTGGAATATTTGACCGAGTAAACATCAGAGAAGATGGAGCTAGGGATGGCGAGGAAACCGTTGGGCTGTTGCTCTTCAGTAAGGTGATCCGTGGATCTGTGTGTCCTGGATTGCAAAACAGAATCTTTTTTTTTTTTTCCTTTTTTTTTTTTTTTTTTTTCCATTGTTGCTGCATTTTGCTTGTTTACAAACAGCACTACAGTTGTGGTGGAAGTGGTGCAGCTCTGAAACATGGCCTATGATTTTCATGATGCAATTCCTTTGATGCACTGTGGAGGGAGGCTTAAGCACAATGCTAAACAAGCCTGCTTGCTGACTGGATGTCTAGGTCACCCTAGGCACACCCTCACTAAAGATTAGGTGATATCTACAGATACCATTGTGTAGCTTTTTAACAGATGCTACAAAGATAAAATGTACTATTTGCTACTTTTAGAAAACTAGTCCATAACAGATCTGGCAACTGCATCATTCTCACTATAAATGATCACATTTGATTACAAATATGGATCATTAAATATACATGTAACAAGATTTTGTAAACTGTCTTCAGTATGTGAAAAAATACAATAAATGCTTTAAAGATTTCAAAAAGAAAGCTGATGGCTTTACGATACATCTGACATTTTTCAAGGACTGATTTGACTTCTAAGGATTGGTTTTAGGTTGCCCAAGGAAGATGTTGTTTCCTGACCATTGGAAGTGTTCAGGTCACATTGGATGGGGATTTGAACTACCCAATATAGCAGAAGGTGTCCCTGCCCAGTGGGGCTGGATCTTTAAGGGTCCCTTCCAACCCAAATCATTCTATGATTCTGTAACTTAGTTTTTTATTTATCCCATAAAAGAGCACCAGAAGTATTGTTGAAACTTAGAAATGAATATTTCCATTAAAACTTATTTGCTTTCATTATATATGTATAGTCAGTGAGACTTTCAAAGAAAATGCTGTGCAAAGCTACAGAAGCCATGTAGTAGCAGATCAAAAGGATGTTTTGGTCCTTTTATTTTCACTTGGCTACAGACTGTCTTCCGACCATGCTGTCATGCTTCAGAACGGATGCTTGCCAGCTATATTATCTGTGTTTACAATGCCATAAGGATGTGTTATGCTACAGAGGAACTAATAGCATTATTTATTATATCTTTATTATAGCGATGTAATTAGCAATATTATTATTGCTAAGCATCACTATCACCTCTTGTCAGCACCATGTAACTCCAACATAAGTCACAGTGTATTTTATATCCTGGATGAAATTATTGGCTGAGTTTACATGATGCTGTCTTGCTCACACCTCATGGAATTGTATGGCTGTACAAATGCTCTATTCTGCTGGTAGACTGAGAAATTTTACTGCAGTAAACCAGCATTATGACTATATAACTTTTTCCACACAACACTTACTTTTGGTGGTTGTGGTTGTCTTTTTTTTTCTTTTTCTTTTTTTTTTTTTTTTTTTTTTTCCCCAAACTGAGCTCATTAAGGGGTAAACAAGTGACTTTCAAGAACCTGAAATGTACTTTCTGATTATTTTAAAATTTAGAAGAGCCTCAATATGGATTACATGAAATAATTCAGAATATCAAATTAGCAAAAGGTTATGTTTTTATTCAGTCTTACATATTTTCTGTAATAGCAATTGCTTTAAAGTTTTCTTTAGTCCACAACCAAAGCAAAGAAAAATGTATAAAAAGAGTTTAGTAAGAAATGAGAGGTATGGCCAGAAGTCAGACGCATGGAAAAGTCAAGCTTTGAAATATACTCTTTTTCTGAATGAATTCTCCCCTCTAGAGGTCATTAATTTAAGAATGACACATTTCCTCCAAATAAAGGTTATTTTCAAATATATAATGATGACGAGGAACTTTCCCTTTCTTTGAAGTTAATATAAAATTTGAAAGGGCTTCACAAACATAGAGCTCCAATGTAGACTTTCAAATAATTGATTGGCATCCCCACTTCTCAAAACATTCATTTCCAGTGCTCATTTCTAATGCTCCTGTGACAAGAGACATGACACAAACTCAGCAAGTCCTAATTACTGTCTTTTACTTGTTGTCTAAATACACCAGGAATGGAGGTCAGCCACACTTGAAGCCAATGAGAGAACATGGCAGCATACTGAACCATCAGCCATTTGTCACTTATCAAGCAAAGAGCAAGTAAGAACAGATAAGGCTTCAGAAAGAGGCTGTGGCATCTGTGAAACTCACCCTAAACAACATTCTTCAACATTAGAGATTTAGTTCCTGGTATTGATAAATTAATTAATTAATAGCCAAATCAGCTATACATTTACAGAATATAAAAAAATATGCACTGCTCAAAATAACTACATTATCAGTACATCAGTGACAAACAGATCAGTGTTTCAGATCACCAATTGCCCAGAAGTGATATTTAGGTGAAAAGTGAAACTTAGCAACAAAGAATGAGTAAAAGGTCAAGAGAGTGTTGGGTTCATCATGTCATACTTATTCATGTGCAACAGGGAAATCTTTGAAAAGAAGGGAGAACACCCTTAAATCAAACACGTCGTAATGAAATATTCAGAATTTGGGACAGAAATAATCAGAATTTGGGACAGTACATCTAGATTGCAAATAACTTCAGCACTGTGGTGGAGAAGGATCATGGAAATCATGAAACAAATAAACAAACAACAACAACAACAACAACAAAACAGATATAATTGAAAGCAAAAGAAGGGTCTATATTCTTCATCACTTCTTAAGGCTTGCTGTAAACTATCTGTATCAGGTTTTCCCTGTCCCTTCATTTGCTGACGTCAGAACATATAAAAGACATAGGACTGAGTAAGGAGGAAGACATAGTGCATCAAACATAATTATCTCCAGGATCTACATTTCATATATTTCATTCCTCGACAGCACCCCCCACCCCCCACTCCCCCCCTCTTTTTTTTTTTTCTTTTTTTTTTCTGAAAAGTCAATCTTATTGTTTACTCTGAATGAAAAAATCAAGGGTGAACACAGAAGCAACTGCATGAAAGCCTATGGTTTCTGCTGTGTAGAAAGATCAGACTACATAAAATAAAGGTCTTTTCTGCTCTTGAAATCCTAGATACTTGAAAGAATGAAAGTCTTAGTCAAGCTCTTATAAATGCAGCAAAAAAATTCACATTAGTTTGACTCTTACATTCTGCACGTGTGTGCGTGCATGCACGTGCACTTTGTTTTTCGTTACAGGAGAGCATCTCAATAGAGCAATCAAATTAAAAAAAAAAAAAAAAAAAAAAAAAAAGCAACAGTCCTGTATGTCTACACATTTACTTAACTACCTCTGAGAGCACTGTGTATTCTTGGGTCATCACTGAGATATGTGTAACATAAATATTGAGAATCAATAAATAATGAGAATATTTCTGTACATTTCTTTGTACAGAAGGTCCAGGTTCCCTTGGAAAGATACTGGAAGATGAGGCAGTCATGATGCATTGAATGACCAGAAAAATGTTCAGCATGATGGGCATTGCATCCCAGCCGTGCAGCAGGGCACATGGTCCCCCTCCCACCTCACACATAAGAATAAGTGAAATGGAGCCATTCAGTCTTATGAGGCTAGGTTTGTTTCTTTTTTTTTTTTTTTTTTTTTTTTTCTTTTTCTTTTGTGTGTGTGGTTAATTAAAATGCTACTTCACTACCAGTCATGCTCCACCCTCTTGGATTGCAGATGTAATTTATATCAGTGGCTGAAAATGGAGCATAATGTACAGCACCAATACAAATTTTAAAAATAAATTTTAAAACTCTCTGGGAAGCCTTATATTCACATATATCATTGCCTTTTTTCACTGGGTCCCAAATGAATGGGCTGGCAGTACAGGAAAATAAAATCATATGAAACATTTAGTTCTGGATTTTTCTCTTTAGGTGGCAGGAAACTGGGATTTGGGGACTACAGTCGGGCACCTCCTCCTGCCTTTGCTATAAGTCCCTCCACATGACAGCCTCTGGCCGCCTCAATCTGATCAAAACTAAACCAAGGAGTTATTAATTATTCAATTTCAGTTATTGAATAATACAATAACTTCCTATGTCATTGAAATGCTGGGAAATATATAGATTCATAGTATTTACATTTACAAAAGGAGAACTTCGCTTTCATAGCAATCCTCTTTTTTTTTTTTTTTTTTTTTTTTTTTTTTTTTTTTTTTTT
>NC_048895.1:76577850-76589215 GCF_011077185.1 Oxyura jamaicensis | reverse complement strand
TTTTTTTTTTTTTTTTTTTTTTTTTTTTTTTTTTATTTATTTATTTTTGGTAGTCTTTCTAAAAGACAAACCCAGTCTCCCATGTTATGTTGACCAAGTATCACTCTGTCCAGTCATGATGGTATAAAAATTCAGGCATGGCTTGTTGCATCGCCAAATCTGGCTAGTTCTTTGAACATACCTGTATGCAGTGGGTCATTAGAAAAATCTGTACACACTACTTTATGTGGCAGTTCAATTTCTGCCAGGATAACCCAAAGAACATCCTTTTCCCAGTCCATTCTGCTCCCTGATCTGCTGGGGTCTCTTTCAGGGCTTAGCCTTGTCATCTCTGTTGCCCTCTCTTCCATGCTTCTACTAAGCCCACAAGCAAATTGATAAAGTCAGTTCAGTCTGGGGTGATGTCTTTCACTGGATGCAAACAGAATTATTGCTTTGTTCTTTCAGTCTTGGGGTAGGCTTCTTAAGTGGAAGCCAGCTGTGATCCTGAAATGTGGAAAACAGCATTTTTAGGAACTGATTAAGTCTGTTTTCTCCCTAAGCTAAGGATGACATGCCTACTCAGAATCTCAGTTCATATCAGACTCTTCTGTCCTTCAGACAGCAGCAACTGGAAACATTTTGTTTTATCATCTCAGCTGGCTCATTTTCTTCTTAAATGCAGACTTTGTTACAGTGATCCATAACTGAGAAACCCTTCAGGCTCGTCTACTACATTGCACTCTATCAGATTCAAAGTGTGAAGAATCCTTGAAATCTCTAGTTCCTGCAGAATACAGTTGCCTTCCCTCATAAATACAGTATTAGCAAGAACATATCAAAACTCTGCTCCACAGACTAGGTTCAACATTGGAAAATCACAGTGCCAAAATAAGATCTTAAAAGGCCTGTAATCAGCTATAAGAAAGAGCGTGTCTGTGATTGTAGAACTCTTAAACCGAATCTCAAGGACATTCAACAGTCAGTAGAAGTCAGAGCTTACAGCTCTACAAGTGATCCCTTCTAGATTGCACATGAGTTCAGTACTCTGGATACTTTGACCTAACTTTTGGTTGCCTAGGCTTTTCAGATGCTACCAGTACATTTCACTTAGTACTTTAGTACTTTATTCTAATAGTAAATGTGTTTATAACTTGCTACTGCCATGTGTGATATCGGTGAGTACTGTACAGCTTGCTAGCCTGAAAGGACTCTACTTAGGGGTCTTGTGTCTTTAAAACCTCTAATGCAGTTGTGATATTGTGAATGGGGCATATGTGGATCATCTTTGTGAACGGTGCACCGCACAGTAAGGGGAGCAACTGACCAAACAGTATTTACAGTTATTTTTAACTTCTACTTAATAAACCCTGCACTAATCCATCCTTAGAAGGTGGAGGGGAAGAGGTGGTAAAATTTGCTACTGCCTTGTACTTTTTGCTACTTTCATTTACAGGTAGTGTAGCTCAATGGTAAGTCACTGAACCAGATACAAACCTTTTGAATGACCTTGGGACACTCACTTCACATCTCTGCACTTCTTTTTTCCTTTTCCTCTTTGTTGGTTCCTTTAAATGTATGGTATAAAATTATGCAGAGTTGATTCTGTGTTTGGAGAGCATTCTCTGTCCTAGCAGGACCCCACCCCTGGCTGTTCATTCCAGGATCTTAGGGACATGATTAAGTTACTGCAGTGTAACAAGGTACCTTACATCTGTTGCTCATTAAGGGGAATTGTCTGAGCCAGGGTAAATGACTACATCTGAACTAGTAATCTTGACTTTCCCTGTAATCAGTGAAAAAAAAAAAAAAAAAAAAAAAAAAATCAGTCTTAGGGTGCATTCTACAGTAGATATCTAACATACCAGATGAATCATGTCCTCCAAGTGCCTCGTTATCTCCATTGAATATAAAGAGTGTCTAGAAGAAATATCTAAGATAAAGATTTCCACATGGCAGGAGTCTAAAGTTACATGGAAATTACCTTCATAATAACTGCTCATACGTGTGTCCTTAACCACAAACAAAAGTGAACTACTTCATTGCAACATATGAGCTAGGTCAAATTATCTTACATCTACCCTGAGCTAAACACACACATGCAATCAATATGGCTTAGCTGACACATGTTAAGTGGATCATGTGTTCACTCACCTGCTTACATTTCATTTATTTACCATCAGCCTGCTTTGTAACCAAGTCTTTTTAAGGCCCCTTGCTTTTCTCCTCTCTTTGACTGTACAGGTTGAGGGCAAGGTCAGTCTTTCTACTGGCTTGCCATATTTATCTTACTCTCTCAAGTGGAGTAACCTCAGTGTACACCTCTTCTTGAGCTTTCCTTCTCCTTTTACTCATAAGATCTCCTCTTTCTATATAGCCTCCTCAATGTTCCCTATGAAGGACACTGTATAAAAATGATATGAATTTTAATGCATAAGTCTAGGAAATTTTTAAAATGCAGACTGTAGGCATGTGTGTAAACTATTTTGTAAATCAGCAGCCTTACAATTTTTAAGTCAGGCTGTAGTATGAATATAAGATCTCTTTAAAGTAAATACTTGTAAAGATGCAAACTGTTAGGCACCCTTGAAAATATTTCTCGTACTGTGTCTATGGGAGATAATATTCCCAAACAAAATCCCTTTTTGTTTTTGTTGTTGTAGCTGCATCATAGAAACAACAGAGGTGTTTCTAAAACGTAAACATATTTTTGTGTAGATTTCCAAATATATATCTAAGACTACTTTTTTATTGAAATTTGGTTGTTTACCCAAGGTATAGAAATTACAGAGATATACAACATAAGTTTGATGTCTATTGTATACATTTCTGGTTGTATCAAATATTTAATACCTGCTATTCTTAGGGATTTGTTAGCATCTCCTTTAGAACTTGCCTGCGGCAGTTACAAGATGGAATGTAAAAAGTGGTTTTGATTATCATTTTTGGATTGTCACCTTGACAGTTTAGGTTGAGTTTTATAGGCAAGGAGGAAGAACACACACAGACACACACAATTGCTCCTTTTCACTTTGCATCCCTTTCCCTGTAGACAATGCTCCACAGAAATGGAGCAGAATAGAGATGAAAGGATTACCAAGTGGAGCTATCTGAGGGAAACCTGGCTCATTATTATTTGGAGACGGGAATATGTAAGTGGCTAGTTACATCTACAAATTGCTAATGCTGGGGGATCACAAATAGACCTTGGTGAGTTTTTGAGTGGTCACGTCAAAAACACCACTGCCAACAAAAAACATAGGGAAAAAGCAAACAGAAGCAAAGAGAAGAGGGAATTGGGGAAAAAAAATAAAATAAAAAGGAAAAAAAAAAAGAAAGAAAAAAAAAGAGAAGAAAAGCAAAGAATCTTTTGCTTTTGCTGCCCTTTGAATGAATAGGAAATATTTTACTCTAATACCAAGAGAAGTCTAAGGTCATTGCTTTAATTTTTAATCTGAGCTGGAGGATGCAAAAGGAGTGTTAATGTATCTACATATAAGTTTCCTTTAAAAAAGAAAACTACTATATCCAATGATTTGAGTACCTCACCAGCTGTTAGCTTACTGGTTCTACATAGGATGAAGGCTGCACTTAGCCTCAACATCCTAGCAATGCCCATCAATCCCATTTTGCCCACTGGGGGAAAGAAATTTTTTCAGGAGTGCATGGAAATCTTGTCTGATCATCAGCAACTGGGTGACAGGGTTCCAATAACTGTATGTTTGTAGTTGGGCTTTGTGTTTGTTTTGATGTAGAGTAAAGGTTGCTGTTTGCATGGTAATTGAGCAGGCTGTTCTGTTCACTGAATCTTAGGCACTAGGAAGACTCATCTGAGTGATTTGATCATGAGGGAAGGAGAGAAAAACATTTGTGATAAATGCAGCACTCTGTTTCTTCCTTCAGATTCTTTTATAGCATGACTGTAAGCTGAGTTTTGGGGAAGTTTTGTAAATTATACTGAAGCATCATAATTAATTGAGTATATTAACATCTATCTTTACATTGAGTCTCCAGTCTTACCCTGAAACCCACAAGTTTTTGTGAAGCACACATATTTTTCTTTTTTTTTTAAAAAAAATATTTTATTTTATTAGTGTGGTGCCAGCTATTGCTTCTATCATTAAATGTCTGTCAGCATTTCCATTATAAAGCTTATTTTCAAGGGATTTATAACCTACCTATTTTAGTTCATGTTGATCTGGAATTTGCCATAGAAAATTCACAATAATTATAATTCAATGATGGCACTTTCTTTTCTTGCAATATTTGATTTAAACATGTGTAGCTATTGTGATCTGACTGATGAACAAAAGCAAAGCATGATCTTAGGTAGAATCATTTTCCTACAAAATAACAGTTGATCAGGTTGATCAGACATAAGCCAAAACATGAATTTTGCTATTTGGAAAAAAAGATGGATAACTTTTTATTTTACAAATAAAATTCATCAATTTCTGACTGCACAGTGTATTGATAAGAGAAGGATATTTTTTCTCACCAAAAATAAAAACATAAGCTGGAATAAAGTACTTTGGGCATAGTTATACTTTCAATATTATTTCCTTTAAGACCAATATATTCCTATTTATTCCTATCACTTAAGAATTCACCACAGAAATGCAGTTTAATGAACATGTCTTTAAAACATATCAAGAAATGCTTTTGGTTGCATGTTATTCTGTGAAAAATGATGAGTTGTACTGTTGCCACAATATATTAAATATATATATATATCCTTCCATTGGCTTGCCCGTCTTGCTGTAGCTGAAGGTGTTACAAAATGAAGGTGTTTCTTATGCAAAAAATCTAGACAATGAGATCTTATTGACTTAATACCTAATCCAAAACCTAATGAGGTAAAAGGAATATTTCCTCCAAGTTCAGTAATCAGTGGAGCCTCATGGCTCATTGTAACAGCTCTCTTGTATCTGTAATAACTGAGATAATCAGCTGCATATAAAAGTCTGCAGAATATTTGGGGTCTTTGTTGTACACAGCTTTAAAAGTTTTTATTATGGCTAACTCACCCTACATCAGACTATTTGGTCTGGTGGACACTTATCAGGTGTTTTTGTTTGTTTTTCTTGATGTGTAACAATTAATTCCTTCCTTGCCACCAGCCTATAATTTTAAGACTGAATGTCAAACTTGAAATAAAGTTAATTTAAAAAATGAGCCAAAACTAGGTACAGAGGCTATATGAGCCATGGTGGATCTTAGTGTCTGTTAAAATTTTACTTATTTCCTTGTGTAATAGTGTTTTATGGCCTATGTAGTTAAAGAAAGCACTCATGGATCAGAAAAAAACCCTACAGTACAAAGATATGAAACCAGCTTTCCAAAAACAAGTGTTTGAGACAAGGAGAAATATTTTTTTCCTCCAACCTCTTTTAGTTAAGTAGTCTTGGATGTTAATCTTGTGGATCATGGTGAACTGTCATTTTCTTACTTGGAGAGGAATGAGGTGGACTTGCGTATCATGGCACTAAAATAACAGTTTCTTAAACTGAGGGTTACCTGGAAGAAAATATGACTTTTCAGTGCTCCCACATGAGGTGTGGCTATGCCCATGAAGCCAGATGTCCCACTGGCTTTAGTAGCAGAACCACTTCTAGCGGTGAGAGAGATTTCTGTTAGCTTGCCATTGGGCCATGAAATCCGTTTCTGTAAACACAGGATAAGTGTTTACTTATTAGCACCAACCCTTCAGACAAAGAATCTACATGGACTGCTAAATGTGTAAAAAGTGTAAAAATTTGATGGTTACAAGAGTTGGTAAACTATATTTTGCTGTTAGATTATCTGAATGCATGAGTCACAGAGAACAGGAAGCTGCCATCCATGTCAGTACTCAAAGAAAACAAAGAGAAAAAAAAAAAATCCAGTAACACAAATCCTCTTTCAAAGGATAGATGGCAGATTAAGTACAATTCAGGATTCATTTTTTTTTCTTCAACTTCTAAATTACATTGTAATATTTTACAATTTAATCTGCTATATTGCTGTCCTAGATATAGGTTAGTGTACCATGTATTACTTACTATTATATTTTGAAACACTTCAGCCTTTGCATTAGAAATCTTATACACTTTGCTACAGACTTTTGAAGAGCATTAGCTTACAGACCTTGGCTTCTTGGATAGTTTACTATCATCCAGCAGCTGCTCCAATGCAAATATATTTTGGGCAAAACTTGTTCTATCATGAACTGGCAATGTTCTCCTGTTCTTTTCCTATATCTCAAATACTGAGATGTCACAACTACAGCAACATTTGTCATTGGAAGGTGAATAATACCAATTGAATAAATGTGCAAAGGCTCCACCCCTTGTGAAAATAAAAAGGCAAATTTCTCGTTGTAAATGATTAGAAAAAATTGCAGTTTCCCTATGCAAATGGTTGATATTTTAGAATGTAAATTCATATATGCCTATTCAGAAGGTGTTTTTGTGTGTGCACATGTGTGTGTGAATAAAAGACGTCTGTACAAATAAAAAGTCTAAAAATTTTACATACAGGCAAAATGGAAAAAAGTTTTCTACAAATGAATTAGTTTTAAAGATACTGTTTTATATTTTGAAAGCCAACCAATAGCATAATAGTTTCAAAATAGTTCAAAAACAAATTTTCTTGTTTATTTGGGCATATCTGATCCGGCCAAAGGAAGTACATTAAGTAGACTATTTGGTAGTGACATACTGCAGTCAGGAGTGCAATTGCTCTGTGCTGGATACAATTTTTGTGCATGGATTTAAATGTTTATGACAATACTTGTTTTATTTTAGACTGAAAGTAACAGTTAAAATAAAGAAGAAAAAAATAATGTTCTGTAGAGAAAGCCATAGTGCTGCTTCACTAATAATAATACCAAGGGCTGAAAAACATACTTTACCATGATTGCAATTGAGTACAGAATATTTATTTTATGGAGAAAAAAGTTAAATCATGGCATGATTTTGTTCTGTACATACCTAGATTTGAAGGAGATTTCTAATCAGAGGGCTCTTTATTTTAGCAGAGAGGTAATGAGAATTCAATGGCTGGAAGCTGAAGTTAGTTATATCTAGATTAGAAATAAACAGGAGATATTAAACACTAAGGGTCAGTTGCATATATTGCCAACCAATGGTTGACTATCCAGTCTTTTATGTTTTTAAATCAAGTTTGTGTGGCCTTTGGAAAGGGCCTTTGGAAAGAGAGGTTATAGTTCAGCCACAAGATGTTAGCTCTGATGCAACAATTATTGGGTGAAAATTTGTATTCTGTGTCACACAGAAAGCAAGGAAAGATAATGATGACAGTGGCTTTTGAACATCAAAATCTAGGATCTGATGACAGTCAGGTGACTTTCTTGTATTGAAAGTCTCAGATCAAAGTAGTCTACCTCATGGGTACCTGAGTATTGTATGTATTAGATATGCAATTCAAATGTTATCAAAGTAGCACAGGAAAATGTTGGCCAACAGTCACTGCACTCATTCTGACCAGGTGTATGGAGCCTCTTTAAAATTATTTATTTTAAAAAAGATATGAATATTATTTAGTGGCTTGTTTAATACAGCTATATTTTTCTAATATATTATCACAGGCCCTAAACCTGGCTCCAAATCAATTAATGAGGACAGATTTTTACTTAAACTGCACCCTTTATGCATTGTAGACTGTGCATTTGTTCCTCACTCAAATGGCATTCTGAAAACTATTCTACTTTTATTGAATATAATGAAGCTATGTTCTGAAAAATATGAATACAGCAAGAAAGACTGTTGTCTTCAATGCACAGCTCTGTTTTACTTGCATTCTCTGGAGAACATCATGTTACTGAATGTCACTCTATGATACTCTTTCTAAACACTCTGTATAACTATACAAAGCACAGGATATGCTGTGTTTTCATTCTCCTTTACTGTAAACTTTGTATAAATCGTTATAATTTGTATTGAATACATTTTATCTTATACTTATTAATCCATAGCAATGACAACAAATTAATGACCCAAAGATCAGGTGAGTAGTTTAAATAAATGTTTTCATTCCATTTTCTCTGCCTGTCTACGTAAATATTCTGGAATATATCTGTGTATCTTGGTTGATACTACATATAAGGATGATACCTCTTTTTTATTATTTTTTTTTTATTTTTGTTATTTTTACCTTTTTTTTGCAGGCTGAAGGGATTATTTGTTGATCATATGACACGTAGTTTTCATCAATATAATAAGGCACAAATCTTACATTAGCAAAGCAAACATTTTTATATGTTACAATGCATATACAATACATGTAAATATTACAATACTTGTGTAATACAATACATTTTTGCTAGTTTATATTGCAAGTGTCATGCTACCAAACTGGTGAGATTAAATACATCACTTTTTGGTTTAGTACACATATAGCTTGTCTAAGGAGTCAAGTTATTTAGTTTTGCATCTAAAATGTATTGGTTCAGAGTTACTAGATCACAGATGTCATCACCTGTTAACCTGTGTGAACAACTAATTACCAGAGAGCAACCTAGGTAGCAGGTGACCTCTGTAGACCTGTAGAGGCTCCCCATGTCTTTTTTTTTTTTTTTTTTTTTTTTTTTTTCTACAGGATTTTGATGTTTCCTCTCTTGCTAACTGCTATCAACTCTGTCTACACAACCTACCTCTGTCTGCAACATTACCTCTCTTATCCCATCATAGGCTACCTCATAACATTTTTTCAGCGTCCTGAGTGATGTGACACCACTGGGCCATATCAGAGATGGACCATGGGTTACTGCTGTGTGTAGGATGCCTATCCCTCTTCTACCTCTACTCTAGAGGGCAGAAGTTTTCCAGCAGGTGATGAGAGGTCTGCAGGAATAATATGAGTTTGGCATCCTCAGTAAGGTCCAACATAGTTCTGCATGGCTAGGAGTCCTTCATCATAAAAAGAAACACTAAGACTCCTTTGTTTTGATGTTCTTTCCTAGGCTTCTGTAATTACTTTTAGAGACAGAACACATGGATAAATAGGTCTTTTTTCTCACACACTATAGACATCCTTAAGTGTAGGTAAATTTATTTTCTCTAGATAAACTTTAAAATAAGTCAGTCAAATATCAGACCTGTCTCCCAGACAGGTACACATCTTCTAATACAATGGCGTTTGACCTTATCTTGCATGTGTTCACTCTGCACCTAAAGAGGCAAGAGCTATGAATATTATGTTTACCAGATGGAGAACTTAGTCATGTAAAGTTAAGTATCAAAGAACAAAAGAGAAATCTTCAGTGGAACAACTAGATAAATTTCAGGTACCTGTGGTCCCTGTCTAGTGCTTCTGTCAAACAATTCTTAGTCAAACAAACACAGAGGTTATATGTGTTTTTCTGATGACAGGGTTTAGTGCTGAAGGAAATACTAAAACATTTGAAGATTTTCATTTCAACGTGAACTTACAGCATCTTCTAATTTTCTTTAACCATGCTCTAAGTACAGAAATGTAGGAAGAGAAAATAAAATGTTCATAATGTGTTCAATATCTCTTTATTCATACACAATGTTATATGTATAATAATGTATGCACATGACGGCTTATCTCCCTTATGACATTCATCTTCACCTCTGAGGAGAGAAATAATAAGTCACTAGTGACTATTGCACTTGACTTATCCTTCCACATCAGAGAAGATAAATGCCAATAGAGAGATCAAGTCTTTTGTATTCTTTTCTAGGGGAGAAGGAATTTATCATAGGGATATTGGAATTTATCTTGATCAGATACAAATGATTTCATCATGGTAATAAGGGAATCCTTATTGCATGCAGACAACATCCATATTTTAAGTATAGTTTCATTTTTTATATACAGCTGAATTTATAAAACAGCCTCCTACTTTTAAGTCAATTCAAGTTGAAGCTTCCAGTTCCTACTGGCTTCCATTTGGTGAGAATTGTTTGGGTAAAGGGAGAAGGGAGCAGAAACAAAAGAACAAATGAGGAGGGTGAATATAAAATTTATGTAAAAGGAAATCGGTACACAACTGAGGCATTTTTTGTCATGCACATAAAATGTATCGCATCATATTAAATTGGACACTTCCCAACTTCTGCTAATTTAACACCATTTTGATACAGCTTTTATGCATGAAGTTAATATCTATTGGAGATAGAAATGCAGCAGAACATTGTTTCCAGATATTTCATTTGAAAAATACAAGCAAAATTTCCTTCAGAGTAATATTTTATTTGTTCTTTTTATAACCTGACTGTATCTCTTTCTCTATTTCCTTTTCATTTTTATTAACAAAGTACTTTCTCTAAAATATAGGTCCTATTTCTTGATATATTGTTATGGTTTCATTCAGTGCTGCAGGGCCAGGTAGCAGCTACAACAGCTGGATTCAACCTCTAGAAAATATCCTGAGGGTATTCCAGCTTTTGGTCAAAGAGGTCTGAGTTTCCAGTTTTTCAGAGGTCCCTTTGCTGGAACAAACCCTATACTTTTCAGTTGTCATAATCTCTTTGTTCTGGAAAGTCTGAGAGTAATTAAGAGGGCTGCTGATACCTCTGTAATTGATGGTAAAACAAGTCAGAGAATCTATGTGAATACCTATAGATACTCCAAAGCTGTTTTTTGTTTATTTGTTTGTTTGTTTTTTGTATTTTGGATTTGTGGCAGATGGTAATGGAGAAACTGAAAATTCAGGATTTTCACTGCTCCTTTTCATATAATTCCTTGTTTCTGTAACCAGAAGGACACCTGTTGTGTAGGTCTGAAAAACACAAAAATTACAGTGGGACTTCATTGACAACAACTGTGAGGTGGAGCAGGCAAAATAGAAGGAAAACAAAATGTTTGTTTATGCTCAATAAATCTTATGGTACAGGAATACTGCAACAGGAATAAAGTAAGGTACATGACTATGTTTCAGCTATATGTAGTGAATTAGGTTACATTTGTAAATGTTGGCTAGACTGTTTATAAAGACATTTCAATCTATCATAAAAGTCTATATGCTCATATTGAAGACAATTCTGATTTGTGAAAGGTGTATGTTATAGGTTCTTTAGGTATCAGCATTGCCCAATATTGCAATATGGAGCATTTTACAGAGACATGCCCTACTGTTTGTCACTTAGCATCATGATGCTTTATCTCAAAAATCACAGTCCCACCTAACCTCCCTACTCCTTTCTTTTTCTTTTTTTTTCTTTTTCCTTTTTCTTTTTTATTTTTTTTCTATTTTTTCTATTTTTTCTATTTTTTTTATTTTTTCTATTTTTTCTATTTATTTTTTCTATTTTTTCTATCTTTTCTATCTTTTCTTTTCTTTTCTTTTCTTTTCTTTTCTTTTCTTTTCTTTTCTTTTCTTTTCTTTTCTTTTCTTTTCTTTTCTTTTCTTTTCTTTTCA
>NC_048895.1:76473662-76577750 GCF_011077185.1 Oxyura jamaicensis | reverse complement strand
TTTCCTTTCCTTTCCTTTCCTTCCCTCTCCTTTCCTATCCTTTCCTTTCCTTTCCTTGCCTTTCCTTTCCTGTCCTTTCCTTTCCTTTCCTTTCCTTTCCTTTCCTTTCCTTTCCTTTCCTTTCCTTTTTTCTTTTTTTTTTATTTTCTTTTTCTATTTTATTTCTCTTCTCTTCTCTTCTCTTCTCATTATTATTATTATTATTATTATTATTATATTTTTTTTTATTTATGGAAAGCAAATGGATACTGGATAGCTCTTGAAAACAAGGGTTTACAAAGATCAAGAACATGGAAGCAATTCTTAAATTGATGTTTCATGGACTAAATAGGTGGAACTGTGACAACTTAAATTGATATTTTAAAGAGGAATTAATACCTTTAATATAAGTAACTCACTTTAATAAATGTGCTCATCAACATATTTTAGAAAATATTTCTTTCTTTGTTTTATAAAAATAAACCTAATTTGTAACAACAAAACTAAATTCATCAGTGAGTGTATCTGCATATTTAAGATATCACTTTCTGTGTTTAAGGATTTGAGATAAATATCATAAAGTTAGCTTAGGGAATATGTAAATTCATCTGCATGTGTTATCTAAATACTTTGTGTATACTTTTAGGTTCATATTAGTGTTGAAACTAATATACTGCAACCTTGAGCACAGTGGGAGCTATGAGAATCAGGGGAGCCATCAAGCAGGCTGATTAGACTGCCCACTGAGCACAAGTGATATCAAAACAAGCAAGCTTTGGCCAGCATTAAAGACAGAATGCAGCAGGAACTGCAGGCATGTTATACAAAGTGGGATGCTGTTGGCACTTATGAAATAGCAAGACGGTGCAAAAATGGACCAATCACCCCAAAATGCATCCCTGAGTGATCAGTGGGTCTCATGGGAATGATGGGACAGTGTTAGTGGAATTGAAAACTAAATCACAGCCTTCACTGTGCACACAGTTATGGATACACTTGTTTATATATAATCTGTCCATATATCTGTCAACATTACTATTCATGACTGCTGTGGCACCTTGCTATGCTGGTGATATTTCAGTGAAAGAAAACAACAATTTATTATTTTTTTTTTAATTTTTTACTTGTGAATGAATTGTATACACAAGTAAACAGATTTGGAAAAATTGAAATAGTACATGCTCAAAGTACTGCATACAGTTGTAGTATCAGGGACTGCTACAGGTCTCTAAATAGAGCTTCGTACAACTTCTGATAGATTTTTAGAAAGAATGCATAGATATATATATATATATTTGAAATATAAGCATATAGACATAAAATATTTTGCCTGTGAAGCTCCTGTCAATGAAGGAAACATTAAAGATTTTGTAAACTTAAGAGAAATCAGGTTGAAGGGCAGATATTTCAGCTTGCTATCCAGTAAGAAATTATGTAACTGTGTGTTCTGAAAAGAGATTTAAACTACATCATGGCTATCGTGGATCATTCATTTTGTGGACATTTTACCAAGGCTGATATTCTTCATATTCACAAAAGATTAATACACTCTGCCCTCAGTGAAAGGCAGAGGTGGCTTTACAAGTGAGTCTTTCTACTAAGAAAGGCATGGGCATAATATTTGTGCTGACTGCAGGAGGGAGAAGATGCTAGCAACTGAATCAGAGCAAATCTACAAATATGGGACTCCAAAGGATCTAAGAAACCTAGTTTCCTTTGTTTCATTAAGAAACTCTTGCTATAAGAAATGACAGACAAGCCTCTGGTTAGAAAATACTGTCTGCTTTCTCCATCCATTGCTCTGTCTCCACCCATACTCATGACAAAGCAAATTTTAAGATTTGTTTACTCATTTCTCCTCAATATGGAACTATTTGGAATACCATTGTGTATAGTCTAGTGTTCATCTCTTGTGTCACTTGAGGAACATGGTCATATTTTCACCTTATTTGATAGAAACCTTTTGTTCTCTTGATTTTACTGCTGAAAACTTTTAAAAATACAAAATTAAAAAGAAAAATGAAGGTGTATGAAAAAAATATTCACATCTTTTTAAATCTTCTGCATTGAAAAATACATTTCTGTTCCTCAGCTTTTCTCTTTGTTGCATTCAACAAAAGGGCACCAGTGTTTGTAATCATTACATGATTTTCGCAACTTTCAAAAAAAGGACTTTGATTATCTTTGATGTTATCTCTACAATTTGTGTCAGCTCATATGTGAAATCAAAAAGTTAAATTTTTGACATAAAATCCTAACTTTAAAGGGGATGTCATTCACCAACACTTGAAATTTTGTCAGTTTGTACTATAGACTTTGTGAAATAAGAAATGATTACAACAGTAAAACTGACAGTCCCTTCAGCTATCAGAACTGAATGTCATGGGGGCATTAAGAGTATATCCAGCCAAAAGGAGCTTCAATTTTAATGTAAACAAGTATACTTTAAAACTGAAGACCATCAGTAAAGAGAATTTCACAGACTGCTTGGAAAATCTGTCATACTCTTTCTGGCCTAAATCTGATTCCATCTAACTAACCCCTTCAACAAATAGTATTAAAGTAAAATAAGTTGTTTAAAATAATTTCATTCTGCTTGGCTATAATATGGACCACAATTCTTAGGGAGTTCCTCATTATAAATACCATTTTCCTAAGCTTTCAGACCTAAAGCAGTGTTCAGATCAAATATGTTCCCCAGTAAATAATATGTCCTAATATGCATTGCAAGTATCAGTAAAACTTATGTACAGAATGCATGATATAGGTCTGCTAACAAAGACTCAAAAGTTCTCGATACCTTCTTCCTGGTTTTCCACATTACTATGATTCGATGGTTTTTCTCATATGAAATCAGTTATTTTATTTCAGTTCAACAGTGTTTGCACAAAGTCCTAACCATGGCTTTTCATATTCTGAATGTAAACCTATTCTGATGGATATATGTATGTTTTACAGAACCAAAATGTCAGTGGCCTTTGGTCCACGTAATAAAATTAGCTCTTACACTGAAACAAGAAGTACTGTTAAAGCTTTAAACATCATCGTAAACTATCATGAGTCACTCAGTACATCATCTTCAGGTACAACATCTTTTGGTCTGTTCTTACCAGCATCCTTCAATCACAGTTTATAGGCTCACAAATGGCTTGGCCAACACTCAGTAGTAATATTTTAGTCATATCTACACTGCAAATAAAAACTATAGAGAAAATGTAAGGTAAGTGTCTGATGTTTGGTTTGCTTTCTTAATTTGTAAAAAAGAAAAAATAAATAAAAATAAAATTGTTGTATTTCTATCTTTGTGAAAGTACTCACTTCTAGGATGCAGATGTCTCAGATGCATCCGTATCTACAGCCAAGGCTGATTCTAGAACTGAATCTAGATAAATGACATATTAGTTCTGCCCCTTTTTCTTCATGAGTTTTGTACATTTTATATTTTGCAAATCATTTTGTCAAACAGTTGTTAGGATAATGATTTATCTTAATGACCATAATCACAGACAGGAAACATATTCTACCATCATTGGCCAGTGTAGTCTCATGTCAGCCAGTTGATCAAACAAGCAATTTCTGGAAGAAAAGCTTGTACTTTATGTATAGACAAGTAGCTGAAAAGTTAAAGTGAATTTCATGTCATGAATATTACAAGGCTTTGGATTCTGCATCTAAGAAAGCACATAAAAGTTCAAGGGCAGTGCATCAAAAGAGATGTTACTGCCATGCCATGGTCCAGGTTCAAGGCTATTGGATGTTTTGGTAAGTTGCTATTATCCTTACAAGAAGTCTATTTTGTCAAATACATCATGCTGGAAATTGACCCAAAGATCTCATTGGTTTTTGTTGTGGCTATTGAAACATCCCATGTTCTTTACTAAATTGTAATATAGTTTCTATCTTGTTTCATTTTTCAAAAGCATTTTTTTTCCTCATAACCTTCCCCATATGTGTCAGTTTTAGAAGGTAATAAAGAATGTACATAATAAATAATGTACATAATTCCAGCAGTGTCATATAATACATACTCCATCAATAATAAGCTGCACTGAAATAAAATGGCTTTTAATTTTCTTATAAATGTGATCAACATCAGAGCACAGAGTATTTCAAAATCTTTCATTCAGTTCACCAACTCAACAGTGTCTCAACTTTGAGGGAAAACTAAATAGCAAAAGTGTACTTGGAGTATAAGTTTCTCAGGTGAAGCTCAGGAGATTTTTGTTCTTCAAAAGTCAGTATATGCTTCAGAAGCTGTTCTGTTAAGACTGGTATAAATAAACATTTACATTAGTGTTTTCTGCATTGCAACTAAATGTTGCACTACTCTTGTCATTGTCTTAAACTTATCTTGTTGTTGAGTAGTCCATTTTCCCCTTGGATTTCCAAACTATCTTTTCGTTAGATTTTTAGTTCTGATAAATCAATACAAACAGGTACCAATCTCCATGCTAAAACCAAAAATTAGTAATATTGGAAAAGAGAGTCTGAGTAACAAATAATGGCAGTGGAAACTGTTAAGCATGTAGGCATGAAAAGAGTGAATGTAATCTCTAATGTCTCCTAAAACAATCATATCTAAAACTGTAAGTGGCCACATTATGGTTTCTAGTGTTAGTATGTTGGGAATATTTACTTAACATTGGAGGAAAGTAGATGTGTGAAAAGTTAGATGATTTTTGATTTTTCGTTCATCAAAAAGGAGAGGGGAGGAAAAGTTAATTTATTTTATTCTCTTTGGAAACTATAATTTAAAACATGAAATCAGAAGCCATTTCTTGGAAAACTGTTTAGCACTTTTTTAATATGTTTCATTTGTGCCATCAGTTGTTTCATTTGTGCCATCAGTTGTTTCATTTGTGCCATCCATTCAGCATGTTAGAATGGTTCAGAATAGAGCCAAAGTGACATGAAACTATGATTACTGTTTAATGTTTCTCCTCAACTCAGCCAGCAGGGAAAAAGATGTCCTTATATCAAGCAAGTGCTTAAGCATGTGCTTAACATTATATGTGTGATTCATTAAAAGGACATAAAAGTTTGAAGCTGAAAGGGATCATTCCATTCATCTAGTTTGGTCTCCTGACTTAATAATTACTTTTCTGGATAGTGACAATGAAAATATGATTGCAAATTTCAAAGTCTCTCTACAGACAGAATCAAGATATTTCTTTCCTTGATGGGATATATCATGGAGTTCAGTTTTCAGGACAATGATGTTCAGAAACTTTCTGCCAACAAATGCTGGTCTTGCAGAATTACACATAAATTTGTAGACCTGTCAGTTTTCAAATGTGACAGTATTTTATTTAGTTAAATATTAAAAATAATTGAATTTTTAAACTGAATGGCATTGTGAGGAACATTTCACTTAATTTTCTATATTTTTAAAAAACACATCTGTAAAAATTTGTCTCATGATAAATAATTTGCAACAAAAAATGGATGATCTAAATACTGTTTAAAAATGAAATCATAGATAAAACATTTTATTTAAAAACAATCATGTTTATAATAGTTCATTTTTAATAAATATATTTGAAAATGTACTACACATGCTTCACTTCCTTCTTGTTTAACAAAATATATGATATGTGGAATATTAAATGGCCAGACAGTTTTTGTTTGTTTGTTTGTTTGTTTTGTTTTGTTTGTTTGTTTGTTTTCCTTAAAAATAATTTTAATGAAAAGAACAAGCAGCCAAAATATTTCTTGAGCTCTTCAGACAAAATATTTTGCTATAGATCCTTAAATACAAATAAAGTTATTTATAATGTATTTAATTAATGCTAATTTCCTTTCTAAGTGTCTCGACTGATCATTGACTTTGGAGTATCTTATTGTATGCTTAAGTTAATTACATCCACAAATATTTGCAAAATCCAGGAAAGAGGCTTTACCTGATATTAGTAAAGGCAGCAGAACCTAACCCATTATTAACTTTACTTAGTAAAAACTACATACATTATATCTTTGTTGTCTTTTGACTTTACTATCATACTATCAGGAAATGGGTAACAAGATAAAACTATATTACCAGTATATGGAAAAAATCACCCTTTTAATATATAAACCTTGAATATCACGAGACACAACACTGTGACTTTTGGCCATTTTATTCATATGTCAAATAAGCCATTTCTAACACAGCAAATACAAACACACAATTTTTATAATTTAAAAACAATAGTGAAACTTTATTTTTAAAATCTGAATTTTAAAGCTAAAGGAATAAAATCATCAACAATTACAATAGCTTCTGTGACCTTTCATTTGACTGTAATATGACCAGGGCTTAAAAATTAAAAATGTCACCAAGAAGTTAACAAAGTTGCTGGTCACTCTTTGTCCATCTAGTTAGACTTAAAATATTAAGGGAATCCTCAGAACTATGTAAGAAAGAAGAGGAATAGAACAACTTTGCTGTGGTGGTAGGCTGACCCTGGCCAGCAGCTAAGCCCCACACAGCCACTTACTCACCTGCCACTAAGCAGGACAAAAATTAGAATAGGAAGAGCAAAAGCAAGAAAATTCACAGATCAAGATAAAGATAGCTTAATGACAAAAGGAAGGATTGAAATAATAATAGTAACAAATAATAATATTTAAAAAAAAAAAAAAAGTTATGCAAAGGCATCATTCACCACCTCCCATAAGTAGACCAATGCCCAGGCAGTCTCCGAGCAATGTCTACCTTCCCGGAATGACACTCTACTCAATATTTTATTGCTGTGCATGATGTAATGTGATGTGATGTAATGTGATGTGTGCATGGAGTATTCTTTTAGTCAATCTGAGTCTGTTGTCCAGGTTCTTGCCCAGTCTCTGACTACTTGCTGGGGTTGGAAGAGTGGGAAAAACAAAAACCCTCAATGCTGTGCAAGTACTGCTCAGAAATAATCAAAATACTGGTGTGTTATCAACACTATTTTAATCACAAATCCAAAACACAACACCATGCAGCCTGCTATGAAGAAAATTAACTTTATTCTAGCCAGACTCAGTTCATCAATTCAGAACAAATGTGTAGAAAATAGATGGATAAATTTGGTAACAAATATGGTTAAAAAGAAAGAAAAATTCACATAATCTTTCAAATTTTATTTATGAGTACTGACATATTTAGACTGGAAAATAAAGAAGGTACTTATAGGTTACAGAAAAAGAAAGATAATATGATCTGTTTCACCTATTTAAGTGAATGAATTAATACAGAGAGAAATACAGTTCTTGATATGTTGATTCAACAGCCTAAGAAAGAAGTTCAAAGAACTCTACTCTGTAGAGTAAAAACTGAAAGAGTTGTCATACTTTTCCTAACAGTACCTTGTGAGAAAAAAAAAAAAAAAAAAAAAAAAAAAAAAATGGCATTAACAAGCACCTGAAAAGTATTTGTTAGGCCTGGTGAAACTTAAATTTTCCTTTGTTATGATCTTATTATATGCCCTTGTTATGAGGCAAATCGTCAGTATGTTATCTCTAAAAATAAACTGTATTTGCAGCACAAAGTTTACATTTGTTATTGGAAACTCACAAGCAAGAATTCACCATTCTCAAATCAAACTTCGTTTTATTGAAAAGCAGAGAGTTCATATTTTATAGGTAATTATTTTTTTTCCTTTTCATCTATAGTGCTGGTTATTGAACTAGTCATGTGCAAATACTTGCAACTTGCATTCTATGTATTGCCATCAAAACAGATATGTATTGTTATTAAGCAGGTATTTTTCACTCAATTCAATCAAGTTTTCCCAAGTGAAGATATATCTGTGTGTATTGAAAATGATGCTTTCTTGAAGCCAGGCCTTTTCACATCAGTGTGAAAGGTTTTATGACATTATTTTAAAACTTATTTTGGAGGAGTCCAGGATAGACGTTGGGGCGGGCAGGAGCACTGAATGGAAGTAAAAACTCAGTTTCCAGTGTTTCCTAAGAGCTTAGTGGTCAGGGTTGTCTTGAAATAAAGTCTCTGATTCAGCACAGGATGTGCATTCCCATTGTCCTAGGTGAATGTCCCACACAACAGGCTCTTCTGAAGCAAGTACTGGCTTTAGCTTCTCCAATTGTTCCAACAGTTGAATATTCTTTCCTGATACATGCAGGAACTATGTTCAGTATTGTGGTATCCACCTGTCATATACAAGAATTTTGGAGATTGAAATGAGACCTGAAGATTAATTTTGGGTAGTTGTCCTATCTGCCTTATAGTCAATGCCTGTTGGGAGCCTGTGGAGAAGAGGGCACTAACCTGGGAGACAGTGTGAGTTTCAGATTTCAGAATGGCTTTCAGATTTCAGAATGGCTTTGATACTGGCCTTTTGGTTATTAGAACTTTTCTTTCTGCATCAGGCTTTTGGGTGTCTGTAGCCTCCTGTCCCAAAATATTTCCCAATGTTGTCCACTGTTGGCACTCTGCTGCTAAAACAAGTGATGTTCCCACCTTGCATTGTAGTCCCTGGGCTTAATGCCCTGGTATATCTGAGCAGCAAAGGTGCCTCTTTTGAAAAAACATCCTCTCTTCCATGCCTAAGGCTCTGCAGTTCTTGGTGAAGACCTACACTACCTCATGCAGAAACAGAATCACAGAATTTCTAGGTTGGAAGAGACATCAAGATCATCGAGTCCAACCTCTAACCTACCACTAACAGTCCCCACTAAACCATATCCCTAAGCTCTACATCTAAACGTCTTTTGAAGACTTCCAGGGATGGTGACTCCACCACCTCCCTGGGCAGCCTGTTCCAATGCCTCACAACCCTTTCAGTAAAGAAGCTCTTCCTAACATCTGATCTAAAACTCCCCTGGCGCAACTTTAGCCCATTCCCCCTCGTCCTGTCACCAGGCACATGGGAGAACAAGCCAACCCCCACCTCTCTACAGCTTCCTTTAAGGTATCTGTAGAGAGCGATAAGGTCGCCCCTGAGCCTCCTCTTCTCCAGGCTGAATAAGCCCAGCTCCTTCAGCCGCTCCTCGTAGGACTTGTTCTCCAGGCCCCTCACCAGCTTCGTCGCCCTTCTTTGGACCCGCTCAAGCACCTCCATGTCCTTCTTGTAGCGAGGGGCCCAAAACTGAACACAGTACTCGAGGTGCGGCCTCACCAGAGCCGAGTACAGGGGGACGATCACCTCCCTAGCCCTGCTGGTCACACTATTTCTGATACAAGCCAGGATGCCCTTGGCCTTCTTGGCCACCTGAGCACACTGCTGGCTCATATTCAGCCGACTGTCCACTATCACTCCCAGGTCCTTCTCTGCCTGGCAGCTCTCCAACCACTCATCTCCCAGCCTGTAGCTCTGCTTGGGATTATTATGCCCCAGGTGCAGGACCCGGCACTTAGCCTTGTTAAACTTCATGCAGTTGACCCCAGCCCATCGGTGCAGCCTATCCAGATCCTCCTGCAGAGCCTTCCTACCCTCGAGCAGATCGACACACGCACCTAACTTGGTGTCATCTGCAAACTTACTGAGGGTGCACTCAATGCCCTCGTCCAGATCATTGATGAAGATGTTAAAGAGGACCGGCCCCAGCACCGAGCCCTGGGGGACGCCACTAGTGACTGGCCTCCAACTGGACTTGACTCCATTTACCACAACTCTTTGGGCCCGGCTATCCAGCCAGTTTCTAACCCAACGAAGCGTGCGCCAGTCCAATCCAAGAGCAGCCAGTTTCTTGAGGAGAATGCTGTGGGAGACGGTGTCAAAAGCCTTGCTGAAGTCAAGGTAGACCACGTCCACAGCCTTTCCCTCGTCCACCCAGCGCGACACTTTGTCATAGAAGGAGATCAGGTTCGTCAAGCAGGACCTGCCTTCCATAAACCCATGCTGACTGGGCCTGATCGCCTGCTTGCCCTTCAAGTGCCGCATGATGACTCCCAAGAGAATCTGCTCCATGAGCTTCCCTGGTACTGAGGTCAAACTGACAGGCCTGTAGTTCCCTGGGTCAGCCCTCCGGCCCTTCTTGTAGATGGGCGTCACATTCGCTAGCCGCCAGTCAGCTGGGACCTCCCCCGATAGCCAGGACTGCTGATAAATGATGGATAGTGGCTTGGCCAGCTCCTCTGCCAGTTCTCTCAGTACCCTTGGGTGGATCCCATCCGGCCCCATCGACTTGTGCACATCCAAGTGCCGTAGCAGGTCACCAACCAGTTCTTCGTGGATGGTGAGGGCCACATCCTGCTCCCCATCCCCTTCCACCAGCTCAGGGTACTGGGAATCCAGAGAACAACCGGTATTGCCGCTAAAGACTGAGGCAAAGAAGGCATTGAGCACCTCCGCCTTTTCCTCATCTCTTGTAACTAAGTTTCCCCCTGCATCCAGTAAAGGATGGAGATTCTCCTTTGTCCTCCTTTTTGTGTTGATGTATTTATAAAAGCGTTTTTTGTTATCTTTAACGGCAGTAGCCAGATTGAGCTCCAGATGAGCTTTGGCCTTCCTAATTTTGTCCCTGCACAGCCTCGCTACATCCTTATAGTCCTCCCTAGTGGCCTGCCCACTTTTCCAAAGATTATAAACCCTCTTTTTTCTCCTAAGCTCAAGCCACAGTTCTCTGTTCAGCCAGGCTGGTCTTCTTCCCCGCTGGCTCATCTTTGGGCACATGGGAACAGACCGCTCCTGCGCCATTAGGATTTGCCTCTTGAAGAGCGCCCAGCCTTCCTGGACCCCTCTGCCCTTCAGAACCGCCTCCCAAGGGACTCTACCAACCAGTGTCCTGAGCAGCCCAAAGTCAGCTCTCCGAAAGTCCAGTACAGTGGTTTTACTGGTTCCCTTCCTGGCCTCGCCAAGAATAGTGAACTCCACCATTTCGTGGTCACTCTGCCCAAGACAGCTCCCGACAATCACATCCTCCACCAGTCCTTCTCTGTTTGTGAAGAGAAGGTCTAGCGGGGCACCACCCCTGGTAGGCTCACTAATCAGCTGCGTCAGGAAGCTATCTTCCACGCTCTACAGAAACCTCCTAGACTGCTTTCTCTGGGCTGTGTTGTGCTTCCAGGATATGTCAGGGAAGTTGAAGTCCCCCACGAGTACAAGCGCTGAAGATTTCGCAGCTTCTGTCAGCTGCCTGTAGAACTCCTCATCCGTCTCCTCGTCCTGGTTCGGCGGTCTATAGCAGACCCCGACCAGGACACTAGCCTTGTTGTCCCTGCCGATCCTAACCCAAAGGGACTCGATCTTGTCATTCCTAGCCTCGAGTTTTACAACATCGAAAGACTCTCTAATATAGAGAGCCACACCGCCACCCCTTCTGTGCTGTCTGTCCCTTCTGAAGAGCCTATAGCCAGGCATCGCAGCACTCCAGTCATGAGACTGGTCCCACCACGTTTCCGTGATGGCAACCAAGTCGTAGCCTGCCCGCTGCACGATGGCTTCCAGCTCCTCCTGTTTGTTACCCATGCTGCATGCATTGGTGTAGATGCACTTCAGCTGGGCCATTACCTTATTCCCCGGCCTTGCTATTGTTCCCCCTGGCACAGCTCCAACAATCCTTGCTTCACCCCCATCCCCCTTCCTACCTAGTTTAAAGCCCTATCAATGAGCCCCACCAGCTCCTGGCCAAGGATCCTTTTTCCCCTAAAGGATAGGGACCCGTCTACGGCCATCAGACCAGGTGCTGAATAAACTGCCCCATGGTCGAAAAACCCAAGATCTCTGCGTTGGCACCAGCCCCGGAACCACGTGTTCAACAGGTGGGCTTTCCTGGTCCTCTCCGTACCCCTCCCTGTCACCGTAGGGATGGACGAAAGCACTACCTGCACTCCCGCTCCGTCCACTAACCGTCCCAGCCCCCTAAAGTCTCTTTTGATTGCCTTCAGGCTTCTGTCTTCAATGTCGTCACTGCCCGCCTGGACTATCAGAAGAGGATAATAATCAGAGGGGCGTACCAGGTTGGGAAGCTTCCTGGCAACGTCCCTGACCCTGGCCCCAGGGAGGCAGCAGACTTCCCTACGGGTAGGGTCAGGCCGACAAATAGGGCCCTCTGTTCCCCTAAGGATAGAGTCTCCCACAACAATCACCCTTCTTTCTTTCTTGATGGAGGCAGTCCTGAGGCGTGGAGTCGACCTCCTCGCCCTAGGCATCCTCCTGGGAACACTTTCTACCTCTTCCTCAGTTGCTGTTGATCTCTCAGTCTCCAGGGCCTCAAACCTGTTGCGTAAGGGCACCTGGGAAGGTGGGGCCGGAAGGGGAGGGCATCGCCTGCCATGTCGAGCAGGGACCTGTGTCCATTCCTCCTCAACTCCCAGATCCCCTCCCTCTGCCCGACGGCGACAAGGCAGGGGCTCCACCCCCATTTGGGGTGTCTCAGCCCGGTACCTCTCCTTGAGGCCCTGCAGGGAGTTACTCCTCAAGTCTGTCTCCCGCTCACACTCCCTGATGGCCCTAACTGTGAAAATAACTTTTGTTATTGAAACTGTGAAAATAACTTTTATTTTAAACAGATATCAAAAGCCTGATAATTATTCTGGCTCTCAACTTTTCTTAATACACCCAATAGCATTTTATCTTTTTGTTTTGCTACAATAAATAATTTGTGCAATGGATATGTAATATATATATATATATATATATATATAAGTGCATTCATCAGAAATCAATCTGCTGTGGCATTTTCTTCATCTAAAAAAAAGTTAATTTGAGAAGGAAACAATTTTTAAAAATATATATAGATCTAACCTTAATTTTGGAAGCAGACCAAATACTGTATAAGAATGGACTTCTTGCACTGTATGAGCTCACTCTCTTTCTTTCTTTCTCAAGGACTTCCTGAAATGGTGATGCTGCATACCTGTACACCTCAAGATCATTTCTTCCAAGTTATCTCTTCTGATAGATTTCCTCAGAAGGTCTCTAACTCTGTCTTTCTCCCTGAGTAGAAGATCACACAGACTTCTCTTATTCAGCCAGAATTAACAAGCTGCACCTACAGAATTGAGTCAGCACAACTTTCTCAGTATTTTAATGCACGTTCTTACACTTGCTAATAGCTCGGGTCAACAGATGAGGCCTGCATTCCTATGCAGGGGCATAGATCGTACTATCCTGATACAAATGTCAAATAAATTATCAAACCGTTAGTTCCTTGGCCACACTGTTAGGGGAAATAAATAAGGCTGTGACCTAAGCTATTGTTTATGAGTCAGGTCTTCATCATGTAGTAGATATTATTGTACATGAGAAATAATGGCACAAGCAGAAAGATCCAAAATTTTGCTGTGAGGTCGCACTTACCACATGGTATATTAAAATATAATGAAAATATATTTTGTTATGAGATATAAAATAATGTCAAATAGAGCAAAATGCAAGCAGGCTCCTGACTGAATAAATCAGGGAGAATACGCAAGGCAATAAATTCCAGTCAGTTTCCTCGCTGTGTGGGCAAAAGGGGATTAAACAAGGCAGTAGCTTAAATTTATAGTAGCTCTTATTTATGAGTCAGGCCTCAATCATGTATCAGAGACACTAGGCCTATAATAATGGCACAAGCAAAACAGAACCGATTCTCAGAGGGCGGATGCCTTCAGGACATGAAAGTGTTCTACTGCACAATGTAGAAATAGAAAATGAAAGCATAAAGGGAAAGCTGAACAACACCCTTGCCATAATTCCCTGCACATGGAACACAACATCTACACAATTTTCCCTTTCTTTTGCCTTGTTTCCTTACCTCCACCTTTACCACTTCCTCCCCTTCCCCATTGCCACTCTTATTTCCTTGAGATAATGTAAATCAGTAAAACCAAACAGCTTTCTGTCCAGTTCAGAGTGAACGGGAAGCTGGAGTTGTTCCCTTTGTCATCTGTCTCACCAGAACAGCTCTCTTACTTCCCTATATACGTGTGACAATCTTATATAATTGGACAAAGTATCTAAAAAAAGACTATAATTTACTTGTAAAACACAGAGATGCACGTGTAAAGCAGTAGTGCCTCACAAAAGAGCTGGGATGATAGTAGCTACCAAATTAAACATGAGCTTACTTTGTGATCCAAGCTGAAAAATCCACTATAATTTTTGGCGGTGTATGCAGAGTCATCATATCAGGTTGGCAACATACAAATCTCTGCAAACCACAGAGTGAGCTCCAGCCACTTCGATACAAGGGAGATGTCAAAACAAACTGGTGGGAATTCGAAACGGAACACTCCTTTTCCCTCTCCTCCCTTCACGCCTACCCGCCTCCGAACATCTGACGAGGCTGGAAGAGCTGCTACATCCGGAGCCTTTTAAATATAGAACTTGTGAATGGTTTGTACTGATTCATATATGCATCACTGACACTGTGCTGGCAACAGCACAGCGATGAGTGCAGCATAAAATCTATGTAAAATAGGAGAGGATATAACTTTTGTTTATGTCAGTCAGACTTTTGTTCAGTAGATATTGGTTGGTTAGACCAAATTTACATGTGGGACATAGACTTGTGTAAGTACAGAGCTGTGTTGGGAATATTTTGGCCAAAGAGGTATTGCCAAAGGAAGAAGCAGTCAGTTAAGAGTGACATGTGCTGCTGATGTATACCAGTTTGGCATAAATTTATCCATGAAGCATTTCTTGGGTCTAGGTTAGAAAGTCTAGCCTAGGGAGGTCTCCAAGTAGCTCAAAGTCTGATGATCCTGCTCAGCTGGGATATACGAGAGGCCAGCTCAAATGCCCTATCTCATGGTTCATCATAGCAGATTTTATTCAATCTTCTGCATTACAGGTGGGAGATCTGACACCCATTTATTTCCTGTTGGAGTCCTTCTCAGCAAGAATAAATAGAAGATGGGCTCTGTAGCCCAAGAGTTTTTGATTATTTACTGTGATGTAGAGGACCCAAGTTTGAATTCTTGGGAGAATAAAAGTTGATTTATGAAGGAGTTTGTAGATGTTCTTGAAAGAGAGCTATCCCAAAACAGCAAAGAGTAATGGCTGAGGCAAACTTTTCAGAGATAGAGCAAGAGAGCAAGGGAGAAACAGGAGTGAAGTGAAGCAAAGCAAAGCAAAGCAAAGCAAAGTGAAGTGAAGTGAAATCTAGTTTCCCCTACAACACATATGAAAGCTCTAACTATTGAAAGGTGTTTCTCATATTCGTCTTCCTTCTTATTATGACTTCAAAGATCTTAAATTTTATCCTAAACAGAAAGGAAGCCTTACAAAATATCATTATTATTGCAAATGGGAAAGGGACTATGGGAACTAATTAGTCTGGCAGATAAAAGTATTCAGTATCAGTACATACTTGCATAAAGAAAAGGAATAGCAATAAAACGGATTTGGTATAGTTACAATAAGTGTCAAGAAAAGCCTTTACCACTTGGGTTACTGAAGCAATGAAATCTTTTTGCAATAAAACTGATGAACACTATGCTGCTTGGACAGAGGTATAGAGAGCAATGCTAAAAAGAACAGGTCTGGAGGATGGACAAAATGCTTCAAAATTATTTTTCTTAATTCTTTGATTTTGCTTGTTTAATACTGCATATCTCTAGCAACATATAGGCATTCTGACTTTTAATTTTTACAGCTGAAATATTTCTGGAATAATCTTAGAAGACAGAGTTTAAATTGAAAGGAGAAATAAGTAAATATTTTACATTCTGTAGCATTCCATAGAGATAGAATGGCCAGGTTTTCTCAGATTATATGTTATTTTCTAGTGCTGTTATATGTTTTACAAGACACAATATTGATTTAATGCAGTAGTTGGCTCTCTTGTAGTGCCTTCCAGGCACTATTCATTTAAAAAAATAAAAAATAAAAAAAAAAATAAAAAGAAAAAGCAATCTTCACACTTAGCAAAAAATACTATATACTGTACTGCCATTGCCATAGAGCTGGTTGTAGAGTTTGAGGTGATGGCTTTTACTCCATTAATACAAATGAGGTGCAAGTTGAGACAAATAACATTCCAAAATCTGAAGAATACCCCTTTCAAGTCTGTTCAGTTTTTATGTTATTCTTTTAGCTGTTTGGGATGTATTAGTGAGTACACGCAGGAGTATTACACTGAAAAGCCTGGTAAGAGAAATTACTTCTATTTGTGGAAATTATGCTTCTCTGGCTACTTATCATCATGTTGTCTGTTTTCCTGTTCATTCTAATGTTTTGGGAATCATATTCTTCATGATTATGCCTTCTCTGATCTGTGGATCATCTGAAATCCATTTTTTTTTCTCATCTGTGACGCAGCCATGTTGCCTGCAAGTATGTTGTTTTGTGCTCTTCTGAACTAAGAAGAGACTTCACAACTTTCTCAAATAGCTCAAAGCTTGAAAAAGCAAAAGTAAATATATTTTTCTTACTCTTTAACTGTATTTATTTTGCGTTATCTGCTACCCTGCCTGCAGCACTGGTAGTGTTCCCAGAGCTCATGAACCTATTTACTTTCCATCCAGTTCTTGTTGCAGAAGGCTTTTTTCCTGTCTATCACAGTGGGAGAAAATGTTCACAGATTTCTGGATCTTATCATAACACTTGCAAGTAGACAAGAAATATAAACAGACTCAGGAGATCTAGGTGTGAGGGTGGAAGAAATTTAACTTTCAGGATTGAACAGTTGGACAAGACTTTACCAGGACTTGTTGAAGCAGCTGATAGATGCTGGAAAAGAGGAAAAATCTTTACATCTCCTTACTTTAATGGACTCCATCTTGTCCTTTTTCTGTTGTACATTGCTTAGCATTAAAATGTTAAAAGCAAATTCTCCCATTGTGTTTCAGTTGCTCATCTGCATTAGGAGATGAGCCTCAACTACCACCCTGCAATTTACAGAATAACTACAGCAATTTCTCAGATTCTTTTGTTTATTTTCTTTTTGTGTGTTTTTAAGACTGGCAGAATAAAGGTCTTTGCGGAGAGGAAAAGTAGAGGAAAGGAAAATTCTGAGGTTAAGTTCTTTAGTTTGGAAGATTTCTGTTGAGGAGAAGCTACATGCTTTCAAGCATATGAGAGGCTTAATGTAATGTCCTGGGCAGTTTACTATACATTAACTTTACTGTGTTTAGTCTTAGAAATTCAAAGTACTAGAATGGACTTCTGAAGGGGCCAGGGAAACCCAGGAGCTGTCTTTCCTGAGGAAAAGGAGGTAACTGAGGAGACATTCTGAAGTCTGTGGGCAATCTTTGTGAGCTTCATCTGTCACAAATATTGCATGTCTGAGATCATCTTCTGTCACTTTATATTTCACTTGTTTACAAAACAGATTTTTTTTTTTTTTTTTGAAAATATGTCCAGGGAATATTCTTCTGAGTGTTCTATCAAACAGTTGACCTTGAAAATTGGTAACTAGTAAAAGAAAAAAAAAATCTAAGAGACTAAAATCATTTTAAAAATATATTATTTTTTTCCTCTCTTGTAACTCACCAGTGACTTTGTCATGATGTGTGTACTGTGGCTGTGAATCAGAAAGGGTCCATTTCTGCATATGCAAGAATAAAGTTGATCAATACAGTGAGTTTTGTTCATTTTTGTTTGTTTGTTTTTGTTTGTTTTTCTAATGAAAAATAAGTGTTTACTTTCTAGTCTTTCTTCATTCACTTTGTTAAATGGAGATAGGAAGCTGTGTTGATCAAGAGACGTTTATTCTGTGTTTCTGTAGAGTTCTGCATCACAGGGACAGTAACAGTTCTTAACTAAGACTTTGGCATTACTTTAATATGTACAAATAATAACCCTTCATATCTTGTTTGTGCAGTTTAAGGATCACACATTCATGAAGTACTAACAAAAATATATTTCAGTCACCTCATGTAGGAATGTCTTCTTGCCATCTTCCCCTCTTAAAGAAAATGTAATAGCAATCACATATGATATGCAACCTAAATAAGAGCCCCCATCTTACAAGTGGTAGTTTCATACCTTCTAGTCTTATTTGGAAGTTCAAACCACTTGGACTAGCCCATCCACAGTGCCTTTTGGCATGACAGCGTCTTACTCATTCCCCACAGCATCATGAGGGCAACATCAGCAAAAAGCACTTCCCTCTCCTGTGATGGCTGGCTCAGTGGGCTAATCTAGTAGCTAGGCAACAGTAAGGAGAAGAGCTTGGGACCAGGGAAAGATGCTTTTGGCAATGAAGGCTGCCTGGTTGCATGAGGGAAGTCTACATATTTCCATACAGAACAGTCTCCCTGCATCATAACACAGTGTAGTGAACCTTGAGTGCAAATGCTCTTTGAATAGGGTCAAGGTTTGCAAAGAGTAATATAACCACATCTAAAATTAACTCAGTAGTCTTTCCCAAGAATCCCACATTCTCATTCTACTAGACATATTTTGACATACTCAATATTAACTAATTTTATGCAAAACAGTTTGGAGAAATATATTCCATTGCATAAAGTTGCTAATGTATGCAGAATTAAGCAGTCAGTTCTGTAATTGTTGCAATGGTAATCTGAGCCAATGAAACTTTTTGTCCTGCATCTATTAGATCATTCTTGTTTCAGAGAATCAAGGCAGATTTCAAAAGAATAGTGTTCTTGTCTGTATCCTTTCTGCATTAACCAGTGAAGAAGTATGCAGAAGCTAGACTAAATTTGTTTTGTTTATATGCAGCTTGTATATATTTATGTGTGCTTCATGTATTTTTTCATTTAAATTTCTCTCTTTTCCCCTCACTAACTCCTTTTATCATAGTGTGTCCTAAGTGAAAGACAAACTCAATTAATCATCAACCAACTTGTATTTCTGTGGCATCTGTCTTCCTGATATCTAAGCATTATTTAAGTTTGTGTTGAATTTTGTGTTCAAATTTGCCCATCCTTGCTACAAAGACGCATGAGGCGATTTCAAGAGCAATTTACAAGGAGCTTTTTTTCCTCCTCTGTATGAGAGCAGCAATTCCTCTGATTCACAGGTTGACAGGAGCACATCACTCTGGTGCTCAGATCAGTGCATGAGCTGCCCATCGAATAGCAGATCAAGTTTAAAGTCCTAAGGGCAAATTCTGCTGTCAGTTACACAGGTGAACATATAACAGTAAGAGCAGAATTTGGCCCCTAGTCTTGATCTTCAAGACTCTCAGTGGGAAACTTGATTACTGTGCTTAGGACAAAGTGTAAGAATGCTGCTTTGTAAAGAGCTTGGTTCACAAATACCATGAGCCACAACTCTTTTTTTTTTTTTTTTTTTTTTTTTTTTTTTTCTGGTTGTGTTTTGATACTGTTTGGGATGTTCTTGAATTACAAAAATTCTTAGCCTGTATGTTGTACCACTGTATTCGTTTACAGAGGAATCATTTTCTTCAGGTCTTGATATGCAGGAAAGAAAGAGTAACATTGAAAATAAGCTTCATTGCCATCTTTTCATGAAAACATTAGCAAGGAAAATTGAAGCTGTAGATAAAAAGCCTTTTTTTTTTTTTTTTTTTTTTTTTTTTTTTTTTTTTAAATAGCTACCAAGGTCTCTTCAGCACTTGGGAGAGTCTGTATTTATTAGTCTAGATTAGTCCCAATTTTAGAATGTTTTCATGTCACACTGCTGTAGGAGCTTCTGATGGAAGCTGGATAATTCCATAAATCTGGGTACTTTGTTTCATATTATATAAAATGCATTATTCTCTGGGGTTGAGCTTAGCCTTAGTGCTTGCGTGTTCATTCAGTGTTTCCTCCCAAGATATTACTTCCTTCATAGAAGCAGCTCTCTGATTGACCAAGTGAGCCAGAAGATAACCCAGAAGGAGAATGTGCTCAGAGAATGCTATATTTTCAGTGCTGCTTTATTATTATTATTATTTTATTTTCTGTATTCTTTTTTTTCTTTCTTTCTTTCTTTTTTTCATTTTTTTTTTTTTTCCTGGCAGGCTTTTCTTCAATTATTTATTTATTTACCTTTCCCCAAGGACCTCGTGAAAATAAGACAATACTTTCTGGATTCTCTCTCTGTCTAATACCCTGGTCATGAGGAGGTGGGGGCTCTCACATTTTGTCGAGATGGTTTCCCTAACATGTGAAGACTGGCATTTGGTCCAGGCTCTTCCACAGAGGACCCCTAAACTCTATGCATCCCAGATCTAACAGTATGTAATGGCAACTTATTTTGACCTGGTTAATCCTTGCCCCACGTCTTCACAGCTCTGGTCAAACGACTAGATCAGAGCAATGTCCACCAGATGGCAGCATGCCATATCAAAAATCAGTCACTTAAATCAATATTTAGGCATCAATTTTTTTTTGTTGTTTCTGTTTTTGTTTTAAGCATACAATGTCATATGCTGCCAGTCCCTAGAGAAGTCAGTGCCTTGGAGGAAGGCATCTTAATCTGATGCCAGCATTTTCCAGTCCACTTTTGGAATGCCAGAGAAAAGGAAAGAAACAATGAGGCAGATGCTTCTCCTTGAGGCCTTCAAGGGATATCTGTGGTCCCACAGAACTGATCGCTTTGCATGTGTTTGGACAGCAAAGTGATGAGGATCAGATGAGTGGCTACAGGGAGTAAGATTTGTCCAGAGCAGGAGCATGGCTGAGACCTCCCTTGCAGGGGTGGTGACTGTGGTGGTAAGTGGGCACAACGGCACCTCACCGTGACTGCTGCCAGCCTGGAGGAGCCACAGCTGGATGATAGGGTGCTGTGGCCAGAGGTCCATGCCAAGGAAAGGTACAATACCCATCAACTACAGATGAGGCAGAGTTGGACAAATTAGAAGAAAATTTCAGAGCAAATAAGAGAGTAAGACAAGGAGACACTCTGCATTGACCTGTGTATATGTTTGTATAAGATGGGGAAGATCACCTCCCATTCAAATCTGCCATTAGCAAAGTTAAGAAAATAAGCAGAACAGTTGTGTAGACTTTTAATGTGGCAGTGATTTTTGCACCAAATCACAGGTACATAAAGCCATGAAAGTGGTCATTTTTATCATGAACATTGATTCATAGTTGCATAACTAATCATGACAACTTAATTAATTGCTTATTACCAAGGGTTTTCTCTTTTATTAGAGAACAAGTGACTTCCTTCCCTTGTACTGGTGTATATTTCTCTGTGTGATAGAGATTAATGCATAAAGCTTTGCAGGAAACTGCCTCATTGATTTTGTCGCCTTTGTATTTGTCTTCCTTAGGTGACTTCCAGTAGCATAGATCGAGGGGACACAACAAATTTCACTGGGACATCAAATACTGTGCTTATGGCAACTCGAGGTTTGGGCTTCATTTAGAAACCCCATAAACAGTAGGTCCATTTTTCTCTCTTGTAATTTTTCCTTCAGTTTTATTGACTTATTAGAAAATGCATTGTTAATCCAGATCTAATCTTATGTAATGGCAAGTTATTTTGACCTGGTTTTGCTTAATGTATGATTACCATAATATACTCACAAACACCTTCTATAGCTTTTTGCAAAACATAGTTTTGTAAGCATATATGTAATTGAATTTACTTTTGCATTAGACTTTACATAGTTTACATTTATATGTGTGTGTTTGTGTATGTATTTTACCAGTACTTTAGACATATTCTGGAAAATTGAAAATTCCTGTAGTTAGTGTTTAACCTTATGTATGTTCAATGAACAATTATTATAGGACCATTTCACCCTGAACATTAGTAGCATATATGTATTCACTGAACCTGAGAAGAAACTTGCCTTTAGATCTAAAAACCTTCAGTAACGAAAAGTCTGATATCAGTACTTTAGAAAGCCTATAGCTTGGGGATAGTGTACATGAAAGAATGTAAGAGAGCTGATGGGGTACTTTTAAAAAATGTCCTGACAGAGTCAAGGTGATGGCCATTTTTAGCTGCCCTGCTATCCATCACCTCTTTCAGCCAGGCATACTCCATCATATGCAACAGCCTCATGAATTTATGCATCAAGCTGTGCAGCCAGTCGTGCCGAGGGCTCTGGTGACAAGTGAAATTGCTGTGCGCCTCATTTAGCTGTTTATTGCGCCTGAGTACGTGTTGCAGCTGTCATCTTACGATGGGATGATAGTGCTCGTTAATAGACAAGACAGGCAAATAATGATGGAGACTATAGCAAGAGATGCTCATCTGCCAATAGGCTCTCAGCAATATCACAAACATTCACAAAGTTTTCAATCAAAAACAACACTGCAAGAAAATACTGAGGCCAGCATCTGTTTTTTATATGACCAGAAGTACAGATTAAACTTCTGAGAAACTGCAGCCCAGTCTACCACATAACTTAACTTTTTGACATTTTCTGTTTTATTTTTTTTTATTATTTTTTAAATCTTTCTCTTCTAGTGACTTTTTAAAGCAATGATTAGCACATGGCAAAATAACCGAGTGTGTTCTTTCAGCTTTTCTGGTCCGTTAGGTACGTCTGTCTGCTGTAACTAGACCTGTTCTTCCTTGTTTGAGTGGTGTGAATACACTGCACTGGGAACTTGCAAACATTGTTTAAAGGGTATTGCAGACGTTTTGCCTAATCGATTTCAGTTACCTGGTTATGCTGTCATCTATTAGCCTGCTTGTGTACTTCCTCTGGAAAAATAAATAAATATAAATAAATAAAAGCCTCTACTTCAGTGGCACGCAGAATAATTTCAATAGGGGAAAAAAACACCCTCCTGTGAAGCCTGCATTTCGTTCTGTGACATAGGAGATACAATGCAAATACATGTGTATAAAACTCTCCCAGAAAAGATGGTACCATTTTCTACCTTTCCTGTCTACATTAAAATTTGTTATGTGCTACAGTTTGCAACATATTCTTTTCTGTGATTTGCAAAATTCTTTCCTCAGACTTTTAGCTTTATGAACTGTAATATGAATTTTCTAACTTATTTATAAGGAAATTAATTATGTTTCCTCATTAAATCCGTTATTTAGAGTGGCAGGTAGAGGGTTAATGTGTTTTATGTAATTAGAGGAAGAATTTGAGTATGTTAGTTGAAGAAACTCTGTGTAAATCATCCTGGAATTTTCTTTGAAATGTATGTTTAAACATTTTGTATGTGTACTTACCAGACACTTTACTAAATATTAGGTTAAAGTTGACACTTAAAATATACATTAAATAACATAAAATTCATGCATGCACACAAACACACAAAAAGAAATGGCATAACTGCAATATAATGTGTCTTGTAGAATACACAATAACACTACAAGGGATTTGTGCAGGAATACAACACCACAGAAAAAATCAAAGTGAATATATAGTAATTATTCATACAGGGAGAATTTTCAACATGGAACTGACATGTTTTTCCAGATTATCACTACATAATAAATAATAATATTTTCAAGATACTAGAAAAGTTACGACAGTTTGTAATGTAATTTATGTCTCTATTCAGTTGCTATCATTGTAATATCGAGTTGGCAAAAATGAATCTATTGTAAGTTTATGATGCTTTGAAACCATATATGCCATAGGATGATCTAAAACTGCCTAGCAAAGGGATAAACATTATCCTCATTTTACAGATGAAGACACTGAGGATAGAGAAATTTCCTGCTCCAAATCAATATTAAATAAAATGTGCATGATGTAAGACTTGCTCTTGCAAAAATCTAAATAAGATAAGGGATTTATCATGCAAGTTACTAAAGAGCCACCATAAGACCAATAAGGTTAGGTCTTCTCTAAGTGACTTCCCCCAGATAGCTGCACAACCTACCTAAGTTGCCTGGAGTCTCTTTGAAGAGACCAAATATAAAAGACCAAAGTCAAAGCCCAGAACATCACACTCTGGTGGGAGCATAAACGAAGTGGTCATCTGGCAACATCTATTGCTCTCCACTGGTTCTCGACAAGAACTTTAAATTTAGAGAAACCTGATTTTTCGGATAACTGAAGTGAAATCAAATAACCCCACCTTTAGAATCTAGCCAATATATCTCTATTTTGCTAATTAAAATCTGAGGCATAGAAGAATTCTGTGGTCTGGCAGAAATCACAGGAAACGTTTGCATCAGACCTGGGTACTTCCATTTTTTGCTTTCATTTCTATGAAAAAACTCTACAGCCTCTCTCAGTGACTGGTCACTCACTGTGAGAAGAATGAGTCTTTTTCTTCCTTCAAAAGGGAACATTAAATATCAAAAAGTTGAAACTTTAACTATATGATAAATATGCTAACTTTTTTTTTTTTTTTTTTTTTTTTTTTTTGTATGAAATAACGTTATCATGAGGAAAAACCTGAGAAGCAATCCAATCATGTGGCTTTGATGCCTGTCTGTATGTGGGCAGAGTTAAGGTTGAGCAGTCTTATTATTGGCAAATTCTTGTCATTCACATGCTTTTGTTTGTGGTCTTTATTCTTACAGATAGATTACCTGTAACTGCATGTTTGTATATATACATACAAATATACATGCAAGTAAATATAAATGTGTGAGTATTAACACACATGAGTTTCTGTGTCTATTTATGATAGGAGACTGACTTTGAGGCAGTTGACAAAGAAAGATTTTGTAACCAAATGAGAACATATTTTTGTGACATATCTTTCCTGTCTGCAAAATATATTTTTTTCTGGTTAAAGAGGTGTTAATATTTTTTTGAGGAAGATATATATATATATTTTTCCCAAAAAAATATTGGCTGCTTTTTCAAACCAAAAATTTAGTGGGAAATTTTGTTTAAGGAAAAATGGAACTTTAGCCCAACAGTACTTGAAAATGTAATATCAGTATGACTTTTTTCTCCTTTTTTCTATATTTTCTCTTTCCTTATTTCTCCTTTATAATCAACATCTTATCTAATTGTAAACTAGAAAAAAAAATCATAGAAAAGAGAGAAAAGAAAGGGAAATGAAATTTGTTTACCACATTTTTGTAAATTATTTGATACTTGTAGAGTAGATCTCTGCTGGAAGTTTTCACAACTTTTGCATTTTTTACATATTATTTACACATAACTGGGCCAATACTGGCAATAGCTGACTATAAGCATATAGTTGTATATATGCATTCCACTATCCCAAGTCAGTAACTACATTTATTCTCTGTTCTATTAATTTACTTCAGTTTCCTGTTGATATTAATTCCAATTAATTCTGTAATTTATACCAGTAAAAGCAAGAGAAGAATCAATTCCAATGAAGCATATATCACTACTAACTATAATTACATATAAAAGCAGTATTTGTGCACACATGCAGACTTATAGTAGTCTATTCTGATTTATGAAATGACATAGGAGTGCAATATGGCAAATACATGTACAGTTTGTCTCTTCCAATTCATTCTGAAATTATTGTGAAACCAAATATAGTCTACCCACCACAGTGTTACTGCATTAAAAATAATCTTTCATTTGTTTTTGTCATTTACAGAGCTAATGGTCAGCAAATTTGTACATCCTGCTTTTTTTTTTTTTTTTTTTTTTTTAATGAAACGGAAAAGGGATGTGTGCTACATAAAAAAGAAGTTTTATTAATGTTTCATAAAATGGTTGCTACAATCAAAGGAACTGCTATGAAAATTAAATTACTGGGCTGACTCTGAAAATCAGCATAATATGCTCTGTTTAATTCAGTCATGCTAAGATGTTAGATTCTCCTTCATTCTCTCAGCTTTCTCTCTCCTTCACCTGGGGGCATCTGCTGATGAGTCTCTTCTAGAGGTTGTTTAATGACTATTTTACAGCAACTGTCAGCTTTCTAAAGCCCAGTGGCACTGGGCGTCACTGTATTACCAGCCTTTTTACACAATTTGCCTGACTGTAAATCTGAGCTTTAAAAGTACAAGAAAAGCTCTTATTTGATTTAATGACTGGCTGATGGGGTTCAATTAATCTTTTTGTGTTTAGATATTTTACACATAAAGGTCATCACCTGTTTACTCCTTACTTCTATCATGGCCAATGAAAATGAGTTAAGAAATTTAAAGTACTGTGCAATTGGAGCTGAGTGTCTTGGAGGATAATGATGGTGCTGTTCATGTGCAGGATTGTTATTGTATATAATTGATATCAAAGGAAATCCCAAAGGCACTGTTCAGAATCAGGACCCCATTGTTCTAATCACTGTGCAAATTCCTAGGAATACACGATGTGATCTCTGGGATATGGATGATCTAATTTATGAGAAGGTGCAATGAGTGTGCTGCAATAATACAGAGGACAGCAAGAAGGCAAGGACACCCGGTGAGAGGCACACTCATAGAGGTTTTGCATAGTTTTTAAGATAACATGAACTAGGTAAAATTTAAAACAGTTTCTCCTTTAGACACAGAGAATGATTAAACACAAAATCAAAAGCCATGAATGCACTGTAAGTAGTATTTGCAGAAGCACTGAATTTCCATTTTCCAAAGTGACTTAGGTACTTAGGAGCATAAAATTCATCTACATTCACTGAGACTCAAGTACTTTTTCCAAAAGTTGTACATGCAATAGAAGAACAGACCTTATTTTTAGAAATAATCTGTTATTGTCTCATGAAAATCAGGAGAACTTAAGCTCTTACTGGGTACTTTTTTTTTTTTTTTACTTTTTTTTTTTTTACTTTTTTTTTCAAAAGTCTATAAATATGCTAACCTGGCATCTACAAAGCAAAAAAAAGTGAAGAGCTATATATAGTTCTACAGCTAAGAAGACAATGACAAACTGGTAGAAAAAAAAAAAAAAAAAAAAAAAAAAAATGGCACCTCTTCAGACAAGAATCTTTCTTAATTTCAACAGCCATAGTTCTCCAAGGTCACCAATTTAATTTCCTCCATGCAATCGGCTTAGTAGTACTGTCCTGCAATAGGCTTAGTGGTACTGTCCTTCCCTTTGCCTTCAAAATAGAGTAAAGTGCCTTTGTGACACTTCGATGGGATTCATGAGAAAGCACATAAATAGCTATTTCCTCCATTAATTTTGTATCTTCTCAACTCTACTGAGTGGATTTCATACTGTTCTGTCTCATATATAATACAAAGCTTATCCTTTATCCTCCTAACTCAAATGTGGTAACATGTTCCGTGCAAGAGTAAAAAAGCAGAATTTTTTATCCTTCTATAGAAACCAAATTTTCATGCAACTAGTAACAGAGGTGAATTATGTTCATCTTGAAACTAACAAGATTTGTATAAAAATATGTTGGACTGTTTAGAACAGTTGTTGAATATCACAGGCTGCCTTGATACTAACACTGGAAAAGTGCTGAAAGCAGGGCACTTCCCTTGTTTGCAATGATTAGTTGTGTCACTGTGTCATCTGGATGTGATGTGATTCAATGTAAACAGGTTTACTGTTTGAAATGTCATACTTTTTTGGATGATTTCATGAAAGTTCTCTGAATTCCTCATATTTTATGTTTTTTTCAGCTTTGCTGTAGAGAGTGTTGAGAAGACAGACTGCAGCTTTCTCTGGAATTTGTCTTGATGTGTCGCTTTCCTAGATCACAAATCTTTCTCCTGTGTCTTCTCTGACACTATGTGAGGGCATGTGAGGCATGATGGCCCTCTCAGAAGTGCGGCAAAACACACTAGTGTTTAACATGCACAAGCAATGTGAGAAGCGTAAAGATTGCAATAGACTAGTTCTAGTAAAAATGGCAAATATAAGTTCTAGGAGTTAAAAAACATACAAATAAAGTTATTTCAAATCCAACTGGAAAATTAATATTTTAGATGTGGAAAAATATCACAGCTTCAACATTTTGCGCTTGTTTTGGTACAGAAGACAAGGGATATTTGTCAGTATTACTCCCAAGAAAAAATCTCATCATCTGGGAACAAGCATGGTCTGGAAAACTATTGTTTCTATTCACTGCTAAAACTGAGCAAGAACTGGGATGTGACCTTGGGCTTCAACATTGCCAAATCTTCAGACTGTCTAATTCATGTATGTCTCCCTCCACCATTAGTCTCTGTTCTCTCACATCTATACAAAAGAAACACATGCAGCAAGAGAGATCTTCTACATAAACTCATTCTTTAGACAGTAGGCTATATTGTAGTTACTCTGTAGTAAGAAGACCTTTATATCCTTGACTTTCTCTGGTTTTAATCAGAAGATTCATTCTAGTCTTGAGAGCCTTTCCCAGTCAAAGTTCTGTTGAACTAGATAAGCTCCAATAATCATTCAGTTCAATGCATCAGCATTTTTCAGTGAAAAAAAAATCCTCATCACTAAGCTCCAGCTGGCTTCAAACTCCTAGTCTAGGTTTGGTTTCGTTTTTGCTGAGATGATTCAGTATCACAAGGGGAAAATCATTAAACTGACTTTAAGATTTGCAAAATTAATTTTGATACTAACAAGTTATGGCCTATAATTTGAAAAAACTGTATTTATAATGGGTGAATCTTCTAGTACTTCTTTCTCTTGGTAAAGGAATCCTGTAAAACATTTTAGATTTGGAAGAAATCCCTAGAGTCTCTTCTTGCCAGATTTTCTACCTTGTATCCAGTGTATACTGATATTCAACAAATTTATTTTTAATATTTTTTTTTCCTATGCTTCTTTTCTCTGTTTTCTCTTCTTTTCCCACAGTCTTCTAGAAAAGAAAATAATTTTATTTTATTTTTTTCTCTCAGTTGACCTCAAATATTGGTCATTTTCTCTTCTCTCCTTTCAACGCTGCATTTCTATGAACATTTATTAAGGTCAGTGAATATTGCACTAATATCTAACTTTTAAATTCAAATAGGAAGATAAATCAAGCAGTGGTAAATTCAATTTTCTATTAACTTCATTCCTTCTGTTGTGCAACAGATAGATGTTCAGTTCAGTGTATCAGTCAGTAAGAGCTCCTTAATAGGTGGTTAATGGATATATCTGTAGATTGGAGATTGAGAGTATGAAGGAATGTGAGTAATATATATATATACACACACATATATAGAGAGATATAGATATTCCCTATTTTAAGCAGTGAGCTTAAGGATGAAGGCTTACTATATATGTCCTCTGAAGGTCTGTATTCTGAATACAGAAGTCTATGCTGCTTGTTTGTAAGATCAAATTAATATTTTTTGTCCCTAATACAAAAAACACTAAAACTAAGAAGTCATTTAAACATTTGGCTCTGCACCATTATCCTTAGCCTGGAATTAGAGAAACTGTAAAAGCCAGGCAGAGGGAAAGTAGGAAATAAGTTCAGCACATTTGTATGGCAAATCATCACAAAAAATACAATCCATAATAGTGGAGATGTTAAAATATGCCTGTCTCACACTTCTGCCTTGCTTTAAGCCACACCTGACATACACCATACGATAACTACTAACTAGCAGATCTCATCTCACATCCTTTATATTAATAACTGGTCCTATGCAATCTCTTATTCAGCAATGGAAAATATAGCCTACGGAGTTTCCAAGTATCCTGTACTCTATGCACTAAATTCATTCTGTTACACAAAGTAAACTCTATTTTAGTCACTGAAACCATGATGTAGAAAATTTTTTATGATCCTGTGCTCTCTCTGAAACTCTCTATGTTGAATCACTTTTTTTTTTTTTTTTTGAGAATTTTGATACTTCTGGTTACTTTTGCAACTGTACATTCACTCCCCAGGCAAATGAATCTGAAGTGGATCTGTAAATCTGACCAAAGGGCAGGAGATGTTTAGGCCTGATAACTTGATATGTTGCTGTCAGTATCAGACCTGGTAACTTGACTTAGTAAGATTCTTCTAGTAGTCTTACTTCCCTTTTAAAGATTGCTTCACCTGCTAAGTATCGTTCTGGAACTCCTACCTCATGCTTACAGACATATGTTCCAATTGCTCATATAAATATGATTTCATCTTTTGATCCCTATCATTTTGCAGGCTTAGGCTGGAGATATTGGAGCTGTGTAGATTCCTGTTTTTCTTGTAACAATTTTGGCAGGCATGTGTCAGTTTGATCGATAATGATGTCTGGATTAGGCAGTCCCAGTGGCAAAAATGGACTCTTCTTAGGCTTATTGCCAGATTTTGAAAGCCTTTATAATGACATTCTGCCAAGCAAGCAAGATCTGAATGCAGATTGAACCCCTTTAAAAAAGTGCAGACTAATAGGCGTTATTGCGTGAATAATAATTAGCACAATTAAGTGGCTGGCTCTTTGCCTGTGAAATTTTCAGAGCACACAATTAAAAAGCTCTACAGAGTTTTGTTGACTATTGTCGAGTATAAAGTAATGGAAAGAAGGAATTACCAAGAATGATGCAATCTTGAAAATCAGTCACCCATACTGTAGGAAAAATGTTAAGGAAGAAAGTTTGAACAGAACATATTTGAAGGCTACACAAAAACTGCAAATCTTGGAAGGAATTGCCCTGTGAATCCTCTGATGTGTAGTTTTTTGAAGGAAGATAAAAATTGCAGATGCAAATTTTGATGTCCTCAAAAGTTTCCCGTGCATTATGAAGGTGTTAGATTTTTTTGTTTTTGTTTTGTTTTTTAATTTTTTATTTTACCTTCATGAAGTTCTTGAAAACAGTGAAGGGGTTAGATTAGGACACTGAAAAGAGCTAATCATTCTTTGTTCTTCCTGAGTTTATGGAGTGAAGGAATGATAAACTTTCTAAGTCACTTTTGGCTTTACCGAATCCTCTCTGAAGACATGTTATACATAAGCACAGAGTACATTTCCTATCTAAAAATACTAATGTCCCTGCTAGTTCCAGAGATATGTTCATAACTAGCTATCAAATAAAGATTATTTTCTTACCATCTCGTCTAGTTCAGCCTTATTTGACATACACATAATTTCGTATGAGCTATACATAGCACAGTCATGTATTAGCTTAACATCAGCTCAGACAAAATACTGTTAAAACTTATGTGGTATTTAATAAGGAATTAATAGATATGAATGGCTTTATAGGAAATGAAGTCTATCAGACAAACCTAGCTTATCTTTTAAAAAGTACATGTTCCCTTGTAAAAATAAACATAAGCTTTTATAAGGCTTTTAGCTTAAATACACATGGTCTTGTGGCTAAATTTTAGTACTAAACATTAGTAATGTATGCTATAAAGATTAAAAACTGTGAAACTAGTGGAAATCTAAAGGCAGCTGTCAATGATTTTGTCATTTTGAAGGGAGTGGTTTTAATAGGCTGCTTCAGAGATCAGTACTTCCCCCAGCACTATTCAATATTTTCATCAGGGGTTGGGAAGTAAGTATAAAATTGCTGCTGATAAAATTGGCATGTGACACAAAGATTGGCAAAATGGTTCATAATGATGAAGATGTCAGTCATACCAACTGAACTGAATTGCATAGTAAACTGTGCCTTATTCAAACAAACTACATCTTAATATCAGGAAGTACAAAGTTGCAGTTGTAGGAACAAGGATGTATATACAGGGTGAAGGACGATGTCATTAAAGTGGTGACTCCAAAAATGATTTATGGGTAATTATAGATAACAACTCCTATCAAGCTCCCAGTGCATTGTTATGGTAAAAAGTACTAATGCAATCAGTGGATTCATAAACAGAGAAGTGCTAACTAGAGACATGATGTCTCTACTTTTCTATAAGGCAACGGTAAGATTGATACTAGACTAGAATGGAGGTTACTAGCATCCACATTTTTGAAAAGGTTATTAGAAAATTGAAATTGCAGTAAAGCTCCAGAAAACATTAGAATTTTTGAAACAAATATATATATATAGGTTTACAGTGGGAAACATGAAGAATGCAGCTCCTGAGGTAAGATTTTTATGGAGCATTGGTATCTCCATATGGAGAAAAAAATGTGTATTGCAGGTTTCTGAAATGCACTAGAAAAAAAAATAAAATAAAAAATATGAACTTGTAGCTGTGTGAATGAAAATTCATTCATTCAAAAGCTGGCCACATTTATTTATTTATTTATTTATTAATAACATAGGTAGTTAAACAGTACAATAAAATACAAGTGAAAATCAAGGCTTTGTTAGATCTGTTATTTTCTTCATATGAAAACTGAACATGTGTCAGGGAGACAGCCTTTAGCCAAACACATCACTGGCCTCCATCCTGAATTAAAAAAAGAAAAATTAAAATAATAATAATAATAATAATAATTGGACTACATGAATCAGCTCTCCTTTTTTGGATTCACACTCCATGTATCTGTGACTTTCAGGAACATTCTTCTTTTCCATTCTCTAGACATCTTGAGGAACTGAGAAGAAATAAATGTAGGCAATTTAAGGACACTGGTGAGAAATTCCTAAATGTTTGACTTGTTACTGCTGTGTACTGTTAACTGATAATCTGGTTTCTGATAGATTTTTTTATTGTTATTTTGTATTTATGGACATTCAGAAATAACTGTATGATGATAGTTGAAAAATGCACACAAAGTTGTATTCTTCCACTCCACACCGCTTTTGTTTCTGCAGAAAAATAAGACCCTTGAAGCAGGTATAACTTAAAAAAATAAAAATAAAAATAAAAATAAAAATAAAAATGGAGTTTTTTTTTTTTTTTTTTTTTTTTTCTGTTGTTGTGGCTATAAATCTGTTACTTAGCTTAATAGAAGATCATAAGGAGACCATATGGCTTTCCATGAACTGATTCTGCTTCTGTTTAAACTTCCAAATTGGCTCAGTCCATGAGATTAAGTGTCATGCTTTGTTTGCATACATTGGAGTGATTGACTGAAAATATGCTAAAACAAATACTCTTCATCTAGTTTGATATAAGTGCTAAGTATTTTTTAACTTTTCATAGAGGTCTAAATGCCCATTGGAACAGATTAAGGATTTCTTTCTAAAAAGTGTTTCTTTTGCTTACATTAGGCAATGAATAATGATCATATGATAGATGTTGACATCTTAATGGCAGCTACTGTACTTTCTGTAGCTACTGATTTCTCTGCTGTTGGAGGTGTGTCTTTTTCAAGAGTGATTCTATTTGAAATGAAAGCCAAGCTTATTAAATTAATTAATGATCCCCACTCCTTATATATGCAAATTTCCAAGTTGCATATTTTGTTAATAAATCTGAAAAGAATTTGTGACCTGCTCTTTAATCCTAGCTTTTCATGACATGCCCCCACCTGGAAACAGTTTAGGAGATTGTGAGACTGGTAAACCAAAAAGACATCATTGTAACAATAATAAAAACAGTACAACTGACAGACAATGACAGAGCACTAAATGGCTGATAAGTACTGAATATATATATATATACATATATGCAAAATTTGGAAAAGAACATCAAAGAGAGAACGTCTCACAAAGTTAAAGGCAATGAGTCACTTCATGATGAAAGAGCTTGTTAAAAGCAAGAATGCAGTTTATGAAACATTAGCAATCCCCCTGCTAAGATGCAATCAGATCTTGAGTATAGAGCATATGTTTGTAGTGGTAGTGAATAAGAAAATATTCTGAAATCTTTTGACATATACAAGTCATAAAAATTAACTAATCTACTTTGGATATCTTTAAAATGAAGAACCATGCAAAGTCTCCTTGTGCCTCACCTTCATTATATAATGTGCATGTAGTAGTCTCACAGGAATTTCAGAAGCTCATCAATATTTGTTAATTTGCAAGTTCCTGATGAAAAGTGGTATGTGGTATTTCAGCACACCTGAAGTAGCAGAAACATTAAGCACCACTTAAAAAAAAAATCAAGATTATAATATTTTCCTTCACATACAGAAATACGAAAATATTATGTGAAAGCAGTGAAAAAGTCAAAGGCTTATATTTATATATATAGCTTTTTGGATGTACTATTATCTTTTCTCTTTTGCTTGCATGTCACCAACTTAGACTAAGTTTTAAAAAAAAAAAAAAAAAAACTGTGTTAATTCACATTTATTATCAATGCAAGCAGAAAGTTTAGCCACTTGTGAAATAGAAGAACTGTAATGATTATATGTAATCACACATTATAGTCAACTGAAACACAGTCACTAGAGTGAAAAACAACTCAAGACCAGAAATGTTCAATAGCACATGATGCTTTCTCAACAGAGAGTAACCCACAGAACAGTAAAAGAAAAGCTGGAACAACGTTTCACCTCAGCAGAATGGAAGATGGAAAGACAAAATTGTGACTATGAAGGGGCAGAAGACTAAGAACAATTCCTGCAAGGTTTCAACTCTAAGTTGGCTAAGGGATAATAAATAAATAAATGTAAACATAAAGGAAAATGTAAAGTTCTGTGTAGTTCCAAGAGACTTAATTATGGCAAATCAAAAATGTGACCCTGAACATTAAATTTTGTGTCCTGCTTAGCTTTAAACAAGAAAATTAGCCATCTGCTTGAAGGACAGATCCCTCTCCCATCCTGGCAGAAAGAATGGGGGAAATTTTTCTCAGATGCCCATCTCATAAAATAAATCCCTCTTGGGTATCTGTTACTCTCTGTGGACTATAGAGGGAGCTTGAATGATTAGTTTAGACTTGATGTCTAACTTTTAGACAGTTAAAGCATGCTGAGACAAAACCTACCCTTTGTTTTCAGCTCATCATCTCCAGCTGCTTGGAGGGAAGAAAAGTATCTGACTATAGATGTTATAGCAGAATACAGATCCTGGCTGGTTTACCTGGCACTAGAGATGAGAAGCTTAAAAAAGGCTGGTGTACTGGCTACAGTGGATTGAATAATATCTTCAAGTGTTGCATTTGGGTTCCCTTTCTTAAATATTTGAATCTTATTTTTTCCCGTTATTCACCTAGCACTAGCCAGAAATATAAGTAGAGGTGGGAATGGCTTTTTCCTGAAGCTACAAAGCATCTCTCCTGAATAGTTTTCACCTCTCAACTCTGCTTTATGTGGCTCTGTCAGGAAGACATGTGAAGCTCCCCCTACCCTATAGTAACATTTCAAAGTGTGCCTAGAGGTATTCACTTTTGAGCAGGGTTTGGCAGTAATAAAACATTACTCATTTCCCTGCTTTCTTTCTCTAAGACACAAGAGCAAGCATATAGTCAGTGATAGCTCTGCCCAAATGTTACTGTATAAAATAAGTGAGCAAGGCTTGTATATATTAATCCATTGTGGAAAAAGAGAATAATATGCTTGGACAATATGAGAATACAAATTAAATGCAGAATTTGCCATTACATACTTAATACAATTTGAAATACGTTGCTATTTGGTTGGTTATGATATTCTCATACTTTTTTAAAATGTAAAACCTAAATTCTTTCTTTAAATTGTCAGAATTTTATTTCTATTTTAAAAGATATATTTACATAGAACTCAAACAGATTCTTATATATGTATAATTATAAGTACACAGCCTTGTAATATCCTCTCTTCAGAGATCTTTATTCTTACAAGATAATGAATGAAATTTTACATAGGAGCTATTTACAACCCTAACCCAGTGTCTCTCATGAGGAAGACAGTTAAAAAAAATCACCTTCATAACACTGAATATCACAAGTTTCTCCCGATTACTAAAATTGTAGAAATTTCTCCTTGAGAGCAAAAAGGCAAGCTGATTAAGTCAAAGAGGTGTTATAAACCCCAAGGGAAAACAACGTGCTTTATTTTTGAAGTATTCCCAGCAGAAGTCTGGGAAATCTTACATGTCCTCTCACCACGATCCATCATTATAACTTAGCTGTTTGCAAATCCTCAGCAGGTCATCATATTTTACACTTGCTAACCATGTAAACACAACTGGGGACTCCTAATTACTGTAGATAATCTCAAAAACTTTCCACTTTCATAAAGCATACAGAAAAGGCTGGGAATAGTCTGCTTCCCATGTCATTGTGTTTTGCTCATGTATATTTTTATAGCTGTCATTTTTCTGGATTTCTGACTACAAGTGTAAAGCATCTTTTTCATGCACATATAATGACTTCTAACAACCTTGGAGATGCTCAGTTCTTGTTCTGCATACAGCAGGTGGGTTTGCTGTGTTTTTGCTAAATTGTTTAATCAAAGTGCTTCATACTGAAGGGTCCATGAATAAATATTGTAAACATCATCAGGGGAAGTGATTTATATTTACTTCAATTTTGCCAGAAGAAAACCTAGATTATCTTGAATTAGTAGCTGAATTTTTTGTATATTAGAGTTTGTTGAGTATATTAAGGAGAACATCATGTACAAAAAGAGCAGATTTCTCAGGTCTGGAGGAACATGCTTCTCAAAACAGCTTAAATGCCATTTATTTATTCTTCTATTTGGGTAAAATTTACACCAGTACATTTTACATTCCTGGAAATGAATTTACAGAGGTGTCTCAGATTTACCAGCTGAATTTTTCTGCTCCAAAATCTGAATCTATTTTTTCCTGAGTGAGGAGGACAGCATGGGCAGATCAGGTGTGAAGAGCCCAGGCAAATCGCTGCAGGACCAGGCCAGGTTCTCCAAGGTCACACAGTGATGATCTGTTGGGATCCACCATGCATCCCAGCAGCAGCCTCTAGTGCATGAGTGTCAGGGCCCCATGGGAGAATGGACTGGCATGGATCTTCTGGGTCCCAGGATGGGGAAAGTGAATGAAAGAGTAATGGAAGGGTGGTGGCTCTTCTGCCACCACTTGCCTGCTGTCATGGATAGCTGTCTGTTTCACCTCTGCCTGAAATTGGCTTCCTGCATATCAAATTTTACACACAGAGCAGTCCCTAGATAAAGTTATTATTTATTTATATGCTCAGTGGCAGAAAAAAGGCTATGGTAATTATCACTTCTTATAAGAATGTTTTAGGGAAACAGATGAATATATATTTAGTATATGTACTTGCCATACTAGGGTAATAGTTTAATCTGATCAAACCTGAAGTGTGAAGCATGATTCATGTTATGACAAGAAAGAAGAGGTCACTATTGGCAGATCAAATTTACTTTGCTAGGGTGTTGAATGCATTCCTGTATAAAGAGGGTGGCTCAGCATAGAAGATCACTGTGCTGTTGCACAAGTAACTGCACAGCCAAAATCACATTTTTAATGGCAACTATTTTGCTAAAGGTTATACTTTACTTATTCTCAAATTATTTCATGAGGTTAAGGAAAAGTTACAAGGAAGCATCTGCTCATTTGCTTCATCTATGTCTATGTTTTCACTTTATGAATTTTGTGGTAGCAGAGCTTGTTTTAGAGGTTCTTCTGCTCCCTGGACCATTGAACTGTTGCTGCTGACTCCTCGCAACTTACTCCCAGTTGAAGTTACTGTCATCTTGACTGCATTCATTACATATACATATACTTATACATATACATAAATAAAAATGTGTCCGTCTCAGTGTATGGACATAGATAAGTTCTTGTATGTATGTATGTATGTGCTTATACATGGGCATGTGTGGCTATGTCTGTGATAAATCTGAACCGTGAAATGATCTGTCTTGCTTGTTCACCGGTTTCGAATGGATGGAAGAGGAAGGATAGCAGCATCCCTGGAGGAGATACAGGGAAATAAGATTAAAGTACAGGAGCTGGGAGAGGGAAGGACAAGGGATCTGTTCAATGAATTTTGCTGCTGGATGACTCATATAACACAGCCTCTTTTAAGGGGTTATATAGCATGGAGTATATGCAACAATCACACATGTTCAGCAGACACATTTCAGGTTGCATAATGAGTCCTCATGTTGCAACACACATCAATAGACCAGGCCAAATTCTGCTTTCTCAGTTCCTGTCTTTCTGCAGATATTCAGGAAAGCAATTTGTATGAATGGCAGAGGCACAGTAAGAATCTTTGCTTCTTCATCTGCCTTTCTTTTCAGTTCAGTAACAGAAACCCCACTGCTAAGGTTTTGCTGTGTTCAAACCTGCCTGTGATGGAAAGATTTATACTTGTATTTAGAAATCCAGAGACATATGGTGAAAGAGAGCTGGTCAGCAATCAAGAGTGATTGATTTAGGTTTAGTCTATCAATTAAGTGACAGAGTAGTTTTAAACTTTATCTTTATTATCTTATTTTAAGCTTGGGACTTCACTGGAATATTATAAGTCCCTTAACCATGCCCATGACAGCTGACTTGTACCCATAAACTTTGCTGCATTGATCTATTAGTTCAGCGACTTCAATACATCTTCTTTTCCATAAATACATCCAAGCTGTGACTCTTCTCCAGCCTCACCAAAGGTATCCTTCTTTGCAGTGATCTAATATGTACAGTGGTATCTGCACATGCAGTCTAATATCTGCTTTGAATAGCCATACATATATAATTCACTGTGAGCAGTATGGCTGCACAGTAATCTACAGTTAAATGACTTAGTGTTGAAGCATTTGCCTACTCACAGCAGCAAGAGTCACTGGTTAATAACAACTCCCCTCTTTTTTTTCCTTTTTTCTCTTTTTTTTTTTTTTTTTTTTTTTTTTTTTTACCCCAGGGGAAGGGGGTGGGAGAGAGCACAGAGGAGATTTAGATTGCTGGAAAAAAAAAAAAAAAAAAATAGAAAGCAAAGCATCTTCCTTGTTCACATTTTTAGCTTACGTCTTTTGGATTCATTCCCTACCTTGTGTCAGTTTTCTGTGCTGACAGCAATTCTTGTACACAGTTGCATGGCAAGATTAACTTTAAATCCTCCCCTCCTCCTTCTTCCTCCAGCCTCTGCCTGTCATTGTCTGCTCCTTGGGTAAGCAAAGTGAAGGTGGTCAGAGTGGTGTGGGACTGTGCTTTGCCACTCTCAAGGGCAGCCACCCTTCTCATCAACAAATCCTTGCTAGCTGCTAGAGCTTCATATATTAAACTGATTTTCAGTCACGAGGTTAGTTTCTCACTGGTGAAGCACTCAGCATAATAATATTTTACACCTTGTACTTCTGCAATCGGTTCAAAAACACTGATTTAGCCTCCCATCAATCTCTGAGGTAGGTCAATGTTAGCCCACCATATGAATGGGGAAGCAGAAGCCCACAGACGTTAAGTGACCCATCCAGAATCATGCAAGAAATGGAAATGTGTGGCAATGCAGAGAACAAAAAAAAAATAAAAAATAAAATAAAAATAAAAGCCCTTCTGGCTCATAGAGTTTCACTCTGCAGTGGGAAAAAATATCAGGTGTTCAAACAAGGTTTGTGGTGAAAGAAAATAAAATTAAAATTAAAAATACACCCTCTTGGGGGAACAATAGATACTTTATATTCACTGTTTTCAGATGAGGGAACTGAGGTGAGAGAAGAGTTAAGTGATTTGCGAGAGATCCCATAGGCAATTTTCACCAAACATAGAAATTATGTGTGTAGTGAAGACAAGAAGAGAGACTGTAATTAAATAAGTAACTTGTCTGATTGTGTTATTAAACACAAAGAAACAGGAAGACAAAGGGAGTGTGAGGCTCTATTTTGAACTTTCAAATATCCAAACTCGGGTGCCATCTTTATTTGATCATAACTTATTTATTTGATTTGACTTTCACTCTGCTCATTTATTTTCTTTCACTTGTCCTTTGTTTTTGTTTGACAGTAGATATTTTAATTATTATTTTCTTTTTTTCTTTAAGCAAGACAATTCTCTTATAAATTCTGTTTTGTTGCTTCTTTATTTTTATCTGACTTCTATTCTGTATCAATACCCAGTTTCGAATTTTAAAATGTCTCATATATTTACTTGTATTTTCCGCCTCTTCAGTTCTTCAGTGTGTATTGATCCTCAGCGCTGTTCTCCACCACTCACTGTTGAATTCTGGAGAACCATTTCTTTTCAGTATACTTTAATTTTATATGTTGTTTTCTGTTTCTCTCTGACAATATGGACTGACATTACTGAAAATTAAAATACATATATAAACTCTAAGATATCTGTATAGAAGATGAACCTTCCTTCAAAGACTATACTCTACTCCTGTTTCTCACAGAATGTGTTGTGTTATATTATATTATGCTATGTTATGTTATATTATATTGTTATTATTGTATATTATTGTATTGTTGTATATCTTGTATATATTATTATGTATGTATATTGTATATGTTATTATTTTATATATTGTATATATTGTTATATTATATGATTGTATATATTGTTATATTATATGATTGTATATATTGTTATATGATTATATTATATTATAATATAACACAATATATATTGTGTTATATAATTATCTCTAATTATATATATTAGAGAATGAATATAGTATTGTTTCTTCTTTTTGACACAAAGCAATAGTTCCACTTCCAGGAAAGTGGCCTACAATTTCTAAAATAAACTATTGTGTCTTGTAAAAAATTGCTTTGCATCAATCTAGGGGTTTTAGCTATTCATTGTGATGCATTTTATTTCTGTCCACTTAAAGAACAGATGTTAAGCTTTGTTATGAATCTGAAACCACATTCATGACTTTCCAAATTGGCTATCACCTTATTTCAATAATGGCCCATTCGGAGTTCCACAACTGAACTTTTTGTTAAAGAAAAAACTATCTTCTTTTTATTGACTTGAACATTTTCATTGTTTCACTTTTTATTAGTGATGCCAGAGAGAAGTAAGAGTGTACTTGTTTGTTTGTATTTTGTATGTTTTTAATTCTTTTTAAATGTTCTTTTCAGTCTTTTAATATGATAGTCTATTTCTCTCTTAAACACTTTGTCCAAACTCTCAATTTCTCCTAAAAGGAGTTATTTTCCAAGCCCTTCCACCACTTTGCTACATTACATAAATAAATAAATAAATAAATGATAGCAATAGGCTTAACCTTATGAGCATATCATAATGACAGTACATAATCCAATCCTTTCAATACCAATCACTATCTTTTCCCTAATGCAACTGAAAAACATTTTAGCTTCTTTGACCCTAAGAGAAAGCCTAAGTGCAGAACCAAGCCTAGATCCCCCGTATTCCTGTTCAAGTCCTCTACTTAGCTCACTAGTCCATGACTCATGATAACCAAGATCTCAAAAAACTAGTCATTAGTTCCAGCTGGTACCTAAATATAAAAAACTGTTTTGATGCAACAGAACAATGAGTTTATGGCAAATCTGTGGGGTATGTTCTTCCATCAGCTCCAAAGCACAAAAATCCTCATTGATTGCATGTGGAACATCCCTCAGCAGACTGCTGGCACACTGTGGCTCCCTAGTGATTCCACCATGGAAGAAATTCAAGGAATTTGTCTGTGACAACAGAGTTTATGAGGCCATGCAAAAAGTCCTTCATGAACGGCAGGGAGCGGGCAAACAGTTCAGAGCCTGTTGGGTTTCTTCCTTTCTTTTTGTTTTGTTTGTTCTCTTTTGGGATTTCACATCTAAAGAAGAAAGTGTTGAGAGGGAATTTTGGAAAGTTTTCAACTCTGGACTATCTCTGTTTCCACTGAAATACAAGGCTAAACTCCTGCTATCCTCAATGGGAATGATGAATATTTTCTCATAGAGTATTTTGTTGTTTGTTTGTTTACTTGTTTTTAAGTTCATATATGTTAATATTTAATTCAATATAATTTTCAATAATAATTTTTTTAAATGTGCTTTGTCCTGCAACAAAAACAGAAAAAGACATTTTTTCAAGACTAGTGCATTGTTTTTATGCCAAAGAAGAAAGGTAGTTGTTGCCTACAGGGTGTGATTTCATAGCCAAAGCATACAGGATGTTTGCAGCAGTCTTCTTTGGTGATAGTACTACTTTTTGCTCCTAAGTATTACTTTCATCACAAGATCTCAAAATGTTTTCAAGCAGTGTTTCTCCACCTGTAATCTGTAAAGTATCTGTGATCCAAGCAACATTGTAAAGTAGTCAAAAAAAATATATTAAAAAAAAATTTAATCCTCCTCCTCTGCATTACTGTCTGATCACAAAAAATAAATGAATTACAAGCCAAATGCTATATACACTCATTCTTGCATATTCAGGCAAGAAAACATAACAGAGGGGAAAATACAAGTGACAAAGGGAAATGTCAAGTTTAATCTTACTTTTATTTGATTGTAAATGAAAATCATTGCAGCAACATTAGACATGATGGGCATTATATTTGATTTTTTTCCTCTTTTATGTAGAAAGTTTAGGCCAGCACAGAATTAAAAATATAGAGGAGCAGATGTCTTGAAATCTGTATTGTTATCCCTATTTTACAGGTGTCAACAATGAATTTTGATGAAAAATGAATGTTGTTATGAGGAAATGCACCTAAACTGTACCTGCTTTTAACATACCTCTTGAATAGAAATGGGCCAGTTTTCACAGTTTAAAACTTGTATTTGAAGCAGTGTTATAAGGAGAAAAATAAGTATGCATTTCAGAACTGTTTTTGCAGTCAGTCACTATATTTTATAACTTCAGGCTCATAATTTATTCCACTTAACCTCAGGCACTCTCACTGCAGGGCTGTATGAGTAGCAGAACCACTGCAGCGGATGAGGTTGATGCATCAGGCAATCCGATCGAGGAGAGGTGAGCTCCGTGTCCCCAGGTCCAGCCATAAGCATTTCTGAGCACGTGTTCCCAGTAGGCACACACACATACTATCAATGCCATCCTCATAGATCAACCCAGAAAGAATACAGTTCTCATTCAAATGTAGACAGCACCAATTGCCTCATCCTGTTCTCCTCTCTGGCTGAGCAGAATGAAAGCCCGTTTGGGAAAAATATAGAGGACTATACAAAGTACCCTCCATCAGATAGACCTCCTGGTAGCTGCCCCTGAATCCCAGTCTCCCCAGCTGCTGGCACCCGGGGGTTTACAAGCCCCCTGGGTCCACAGCCCCACTATGTTTTCTCGTATAAACCCTTCACTGACAGATGCAGATACATGATATGGGTCCTTCCAGCAATTGGTCTTAGACAGCCAGTTTAACTTGTAGTTGACCTGCAGACTCCCAAGTGCTCCAGTTGCCCCACAGAGACACACAGGTGCAAACAGTATAGTAGTATACTGTATAGTAGAGTACAGTACAGTACAGTATAGTATAGTATAGTATAGTATAGTATACTCCAGAGTATAGCTGGTCCAAAGCTATGGCCTTGGTAACCAAACTTCAGCTCCCAGTCTTTCCAAGCTTTTCTGGACCTTTCTTGGACTGCTCCTTCTAGTAGTCAACTGTCAGACCACTCTGATCTCTCCAGTGTGTGGCCCAGACTTACAGTTGCTCCAATACCTGTGCCCAAAGCTCTGTGATACCCGCAAGCAAGTTCCACTCTAAGTTTGCTAGCTATCACACCTCTAGGTATGCACCAACATAATGTGCATGAACCCTGGTTTCTCCATTTCCTGGCACCACATACCTGTGTGGGACCTATGGTCTGACTCCAGCTGTTGGCATTTAGGACCCCCCACACACCCATGCAAGCTGAATAGAAAGTCCTTAACCTATAAGGGTTAGAACTGGATTTTAATTAGAAGAGGACACAGATTGCAGTGAGCAGGCACAAGACATGGCCAGACAACCATACTGACCAGCAACTGTTTACATGAAACCAGTTAATTCACTTATTCCTCTGTTCACCGCCCCCCCCCCCCTTTTTTTTTTCTCCCGAAGCCAACATTCCCCCTATTTGGTGTCCACTAAATACCCTATATTGTCTTGTACAATCCCCAAACACTCTTTCCCTTCATCCCACAACAGATACCACACCCCTAGGCAGTGACCCCCTCAGTCAGTAAGATGACCTGCAGACTTGCTCCTGCTGACTCACAGTGATGAGTCTCATGAAGATCCTAGGAGTGATATCCTTCTGGGGTTCCTTTGTAGGGGTTGAGTTGGAGCAATTTTTTCCCTGACTAGGTTATTGGGACCTCAATATAATATGTCAACAAGGTGAGTTTTTTTCTTATGCAAGATTAATGGTATTGAGATATGCACCTAAATATGTTATAGGCTTGCAAAGACTAATCAGGGAAGTTTTCACATATAAGTGTTTTATTTGGAACATTATATATAGGATGCTAGACAAGTCTGCATGGATTTCAGGAGGATTAGCGTAATTGGTGTTACATTTTATAATTTTGCTACTTTAGCTCATGTCCTCAGACAGCTCACATCAAGGCAAAAAGATCCATGGATCTGCTTTCAAATAATAGTCTAGTTTATTTTTCTCCTTACCCAATCATATGGACCAGTAAGTTTGAACCCATTTCTCACCCTTGTGAGAAGCCACTTGCATGGACAGTCCCAGGGGAACAAATGAGTGAGATGACTCTTGGAGGTAAAAGCTCATTGAAAACTATAAATATGTCCCAATAAGTTCCTTGATTCAGTCCTAAATCAGAAGATGAAATATAATGTCATTTTTAGTTTTTCAATTTCATTTTAATTTTTGTTTCTCCTCATGTGTTCCTGATAGTCTTTTCATATCTTTATTGTTTTATTTCAACCATTCTTCTCTCATTTAATTCTTATTTATTTTTATTGTTTTTATTTTCTTGGGTTTTACTTTCTTTTGATACAGTAGTCATCTACCAGATATAGTTGTTAAATATAAATCAAAAGTGATTGAAATCAAGTGTGTCAAGGCCACAGGAAATATCTGTGGGATTTGTAGTAAAGGAAACCCATGTAAAGTAATAAGAAAATACTCTGCCTCCTGAACCTGAGGTTCATATAAATGCCATCCAGAACTGTTTCAGTCATTATTATATACTTTTCTTTAGCACAGGTCTTGTTTTCATAGTAATGAAGCCTTGTCGTTGCAGCACAGACTAGGAAATCATGCAGTTAGAATTCCACTGGTTTCTCTTCCATACATTCTTGAGTGAATCACCAAGACCTATCTTATAAAGTAGTCAAGAAACATATAGTTATTATGATTTGAGAATTCATTCTGAAATCCTACTACTCTATTACCTAGAATTTATGAACGATTTTGGAAAAACCCTAAGCTTTCTTTTTCTCAGTTTCTTGACTGAAAATTGAGGTGATGTAAGTGAAGGACTGAAAGCTAAACCAGAATCTTGGAAGCACAGTCAAGTCTGTAGCTGGATTGAACTATATACATATATGTATTTTTTTAATTATTCTGGACATGAAGGCAATGGTATGTTTTTGTTTTCAAAGATTATCTTCAAAATTTATATTTTTGCTCAAATGTTTTAAAATCTACATTGCTTTTTTATAAAAAAAAAAAAGTGTCTTGTCTTTGTCTAAACAGAAGTCACTAATGATAAATACTTACTGGTTAATGTCTGAAATTAAAAACATTTACAATTCTTAAAAATACTATAGAAACATTTTGTCAAAGCTTTTCTACTGCTGGTCTGTGGTATTAATTAATAGTTTGGTCTCAAGAAATAATATGTAGAACAATTTAGTTCTATTATTACCTTTTCTATAGGCAAGAAGAAAGTAAAAAAATGTAAACAAACAATAAGAATCTTTCTGTTAGATGATGCTAGATCACAGTTCATTTCAGGGAGCCCAAGGTTAATGCCTCTCATGGCTTGGCCATAAAAGGTGGACATATTCCGTTCAATGTCAGAAACACAAATTATCATGACTGGGCATAATCAATAATTTGTGCTAAGAAAAGCTCAAGGCAAGGATAACAAGACTGAAGGTATTTTGGCAGAATGGAGTAGGAATCTTAGCTGCTCAACTTTTAACATCAGCATTAAAATGAAAAAAATATAAATTTAAAACATAATGTATATTAATAGAGCATACTGTTTAAATAAAAACTACACATTTCACAGTCCAGAAGTTGGGAAATATTATAGATGACAGAGAGAATAAAGAGAGGGTGAATGTTTTGTGATCCGGTGCTAAAACACTCACAATTTTTTACAGTGCAAAACAGAAACCTGAAAAAGTCCAGCACTTCAGTAGTGTGACAAAGTGTGCAAAGACAGGCTGTTGTAGAGATCTGAAAGACCTTTACATATTTTGCTCTTCATATCATTTCCATTGATCATGAGAGATACATGAACTTAACTTGATCAAGTAAAATCCTTTTCCCCTTATGTCACCTTAACTCATAAAGCATGAGTTTTTCTTCTTAGTTCAGTAAACTTCATTCCTGTAAAGCCACCCACACTGTCTTTTGTTCAGATTGTCCAACTATGCCATCTCTAATTCCTCCCAAATGATTAGTGATGAAGAGTTTTGTTCTCAGTGGAGAGTCAGAGCATCCAAGATCATGTCACAAGGGCTTCAAAATCATATCAACAGCCTTATACGGATGCAGGGACTGATGCCAACTTTATCATCTTTCATGGTAATCTCATTAGTACCTAACTATGAGAACATAAAACCGAGATATGGAGTATGGAGCATGGGTAACTAGGCAAGAAAATGACCATGAATTTATCAATAGATTGCTTGTCATACATAGTCCAACTAATATAATTTTCACTTCCTTCTACTTCTTTTGGAATGAATAAGTTTCCAAACTTCTTTGGAAAGCAGAGTGAATGATGAGTTTTTGTTTGTTTGTTTAATGTTAATTGGAATTTCCATGGGTGTAGAGAGCAAATCAATGGACAAATTCAGTGAAAATTTGACATTTGAAACCTTGTGTTTGATTTTCAGAGTGAAGCTTCTTATAGAATGTTTTTGGTAGCAACATGTCAGCATATACAGATCACATATCTCTTACAGAAATTGACCTAAAAAAAAAATAAAATAATAATAATAATAAAAACTCTTCATAGAAATCTGTAGGTTTGGGGGTCAGGGGTTGGTTTCTGTTGCTTCTTTTTTGTTGTTGATTTTTGTTTGGTTGGTTTTATATCATATCTATTTATCATATCATTCAGATATTAAGGATAGAGGTTTAGAACAGTTATATGAACTGACCCCCAATACCTATAGGTTATCCATCGCTAAAAGGCTGTTTGACTGACTTCAGAAAATAGAGAACTGGCAGAATCATAAAACTAGAATAAACCCTCACTAGCCCAAAGCATCAAGCAAGGTCTTAATTCTGTTCTTTCTCAATACAGCACCATGAACAGACTTAAAAGCTTTCCACACCTTTAGTTTAGTCTTGTTTTTTTTACCCTGTGAAAGCTGAACTTATTCTGATAGTTTACCTGCATCTGAGCCTGTATGAAGGGGTAAGAAAGAAGAATTTTAATAGCTACTATGCACCAATTTACAAAAGCCTAAGGAAATGCTCTAGGGAACCTTATCTTTTGAAAGCATCAGACTACACAGTTTTGAAAAGACTCTTATTTTGTTTACGAGTTTTTACATATTTCTAGACTTTAAAAGCACATCAACTGCATTCTGCTGTTATTCACATGTTTCCTGTGTTCCTGTTTGTGTGTCCATATATCCTGTATCCAAACAGGAACCAGTCAGGAACTATCACCATGTCTACAGATACATGTACATGTGTTCTGATACACTGCAGAGCCCTTAAAATGTGTAAATACCTGGGACAGACTAGCTTCCCTGCTGTGTGTAAATACTAAGTAGTGTCAGTAAGTTCAGCTTGCCGGAGGGATTTATTCTGTTTTACCAGATCAAGATTGACTAAAAAAATCACTTCAATAACTGGAAAAAATAACCCTCCATAGCTAGGATATTTCATAAACACAAGTGTTTGTTTTGTGTTGCTTTTTCAAAGTCCAAGACCCAGAAAACCATCTGGAAACATTTGTCCATGTATATATATTGACAAATTTAGAGTGAATTTTTGCTGCCAAATGTCCCTGTTTGACAAAATGTTTCTATAATAACCAACATCAGAACCTCTTTATCTAGTAAAAGCAGCAAATAAACAAAAACCTGTAGCAACCAAAACCACTTATATTCTTCCCCATGTAGATGTCTTACCATAAGTGTTCCACCCTCCAGATTCTCGCAAGGTGAATTGTTTCTTTTAAATATGATGTAACTGATTAAGTAAGATTCAAAACCTTTTAATAATTAATAAATATCTACTTTTTCATATACAAATATATTTATATTTCATTTATATACTTTTTTTCTCTCTTTCTCTCATTTTTTTTTTTTTTTCGTTAAGGTAGTTTTCAAAAAGGAGAGTGACACCACAGTTTGCAAATCAGAATTAACACTGCCATGTCTGTGATTTAGGATTTGTAGACTAAGATCTCAACATATTTTAATAAAGTGGAAGAATTCTATGAACTTTCTTTTGGCATTTCAGCCCACAAATTAATTCAGTTACAGTAACCATCCTCAAAAAGTTAACTCCTTCCCATTTACCTTACAGCATTAGGATTCAAAACCTTTCATGAAAGCTGTTATTTAAACCTTTTCAGTTCAAGAAAGAAACTGAAAGATGAAATGAAATACAGTTACCATGCAGATAGTGATCAAAATTATGGGAGATTTATTTTTTTCCTCTATAAATTTATGACTCTAACTCAGAAGAAAAAAAAAAAAAAGGGGGGAAAAAAAAAAGTTCTACATTAACCAATCTGGAAAACTAAATTCTATGTACACATTCTGAGAACATAAGCAGAACAATATTTTTATCACAATTAATATATATAAATAGTCTTTCAAAGTCTTTAGAAAGACTTTGATTTAGAAAGAATAAAGACTTAATAAGACTTAAATAAAAACTTAATTAAGAATAAAGACTTAGAAAGACAATGATTTTAAATCATTTTATGAAAGTGAAATGCTACTCCTTTTATTATTGCATTAGCTAATCTAGAGTATTAAAATAAATCTTCAAAAGATTTTTCATGTCACTGGGTCACTGGGTCTTTTAGAGGTATTTCCACTGAATATTTAATGTATTTATTGTTAGTATTTTATACATAAGAAATCTCATCTTTGGTCAACATACCTCTGACTATATCTATAGGACCTCTGGTTACCCAGGCTTTTGTGTATATCTATTTCTCCAGGTGAATGGTCCACAAATACACTACAGATTTTTTATATATTCCTGGGTAGAATATCAGCTTCATGTTTAAAGTTCCTTAAGTGCAGCTTTGACTGCAATAATTTAATTTAACAGCAATGATTGACGGGAAAACACACACACAGACACACGCACAAAAAAAAAAAAAAAAAAAAAAAAAAAAAAAAAAGTTTGATATCATTTAATCTAAAGTCCTGACGATGAGATTTGGCTCTTTTCACAGGTAAAGAAGTGGAAAGATTCATACTGCCTAATTTCTAGTTGTCTAAAAATCAGTTTTCTGAGTTATTTACTTCATGCTCCCCTTTATAATCAATGAAGAGAAGCGGGTACCTGTAAAGCAATTCATTTTCTTCTAAGATAGGAAGGATGATTGCCTTTTAGGTGTGCCTATTTCTCTCTGCTGACTTTAAGGGTAGACAAGGATGACTAACTCAGATGAATAATTTTTAGATGTCTAAAGTTAAGTGAGATGAATCCCACCCAGTAAGTGTACACATCCTTTTCTTCCTGTTTCATCTCTTTATCAAGAACTTAACAGTAAAGTCTCTCTTGAACAAAATTTAGTAATTGGAGATGTGAGTGTGTTTGAAATAGGAACACTCTTGACATTTTTATATGGATAGATTCTCTTTCTCACACTGTCAAGGCATCATCTCTTCACAACTTGCACCCCAGTACTTTTTTAATGAGCCTACAATACCCATAAATAATTAATTCCTCAACCAAAAGGCAATCAGTAAGCAAGTGAAAAAGGACGTGAAAGTGGGACATAAAGGGGCCACACACACACACACACACACACACACACACAAAGAGAAAAACAACTTTTTTGGTCCTAAAATCTGAAGAAACACTTGCTGTTTGATGGAGTTTATAAGCCTGAGGCATGAGGGTGTCTGCAGATCAGGAACAAGCTGTGTCTTAATGGCTATGTGAGTCAGCCATCTGAGGTTTCTCTGACATAGCTGTAGATTAGCCAAGGGAAACTGGAGGGTTCTTCCCCGTTTAGTCTCTTCCAGATGTGCATACGTTTCCAAAATAGAGATTTGAAAACACTCCAATAGATAATGTCAGTAATAATGCATAATGAATGTTTTAATTATTTTATCCATATTAAAATACTTTACTAAATCTTAAATAGACTTGAAAATGCGAATACACTATAAGCTTAACATTGTCACAGATACAGAACTCATATGTTCATTGAACATATTTAGTTGTTTGGCACTAAATTTGTAATGGTCTGTCTGTTTCAAATTTGGTGTTTTAAAAAATAAATCACAATGACATTCAGATTGATGACAAAAAATAATTTGAATTTACAGAATGAAAGCGTATGATTCATTCTTTTTCTTTGCTGTTTTCATAGGAGCAGTACTTCCCTATTAATGTCTTTAATAAAATGTAAAATCACTATTATTATAAAGACATTATCATTATGCCAATAGTACTATAAAAGAATCACATCTCTGATATGTATGTTAAATAAGTCCAGTGGGAAAAGAAATGGAGATAGAATTGCTCCTGTATGTCAAATGAAATCACCTGGGTGACCTTGTAGGAATGGCTAAGACCATGTTCCAGACCCTGTGACTTGCTGAGTAGCAGGGATGAATTTAGGTATTATTAATATAAGGTTTTAATAAAGTTCTCTGACCATGGTCAATTTACTCTTGGGTCTTTCAAAATATATATATATATTTCCATAATTACCAAAGCTCATAGACCCTAGTGCTCAAAAATGACCTCTTGTTTGTTTTCAGTGAAAAACATTACAGTCAGGGAATCAATTTAAATCAATATTTTCCATAGAATTGAATAGAGAATTTACCAGAATGCCTTATTGTTCTTGCATTTTTATATCAAAATGCACTTGCATATATGCACACTCGCCTCCTCGTAACTTCAGCAAAGGGTGCTAATTAAATCTAAGCTAGGGTTAGAGAGTTAAACTACACACATAACCAACTACAGTAAAGATTTGCCATAGGCAATGATGACCACAATGGTTCTACATTGCAGAAACTGCTTACTAGAAGTTTACCAATGCACTGGACAACTCCTGAATAATACTACTAATAATAAACATTAAAAAATAGTGCTCTGTTTTTGTAATTAACTCTGCTTACAGCATTGCATTGTACCTTTCAGGATCTAGGCCAAAAGTCTTAGTTCTGTTAGACACCATGCCTGCTAAATGTGTTTAGACCAGAAGAAGACAGGGAGAAAGGTTAGGGGATGGCAAAGAGATAGTTTAGCCTTTAATAACAACGTTTCCTGTCCTTAAATTTGAATTCTTCTATGTCTTCATTTCCCTTTAATGGTTTGCTGCTGCATCATAAAATAAGTTGTTGTGAATGAAAAAAATAAATGTTCAGCTAATTAAAATGATGTTCAGCATTTAAAAGTAATTGTCTTATTCAGTACTGAGAAACAACTAACAAATACTCAACTTAATTACTCAGTATTCCAAAATGTCCTTTGAATAATGATAGTGCTTTAGGGCCATTAAAGTTTAGGCCATTAAAGTGCCCTTTCTGCCCAACTACCCAATGAATGCTTTAGGGAGACTCTTATTTTTACTGATTAGCAAACCTCTATAATCTATTTGAGAATACAAGTGACATCTTTCTTTGAGTATCTAGGACCTGTGACCTCAGGGAGATGTGTTGTGTCACAGGCTTGACTGATAGAAAGGCAATATTCCTCCTTCAGACTCTAATTGGAACTACTCAGTGCAGCTGAAGAATTGAGCAACTCCTTATTATTCCATTTAATGGCCTTTCTGCATTTACAAATCATTTATCAGAATCGTCCCCAAATGAAAAATGATAATAATAGCAAAGATATTTGGCACAATATGTTTGACTTGTTATCCAAAGGCTTTGTATGGAGGCATCGAAGTACAGAGGATGATGTCATACCCTGGAGCTGGTGCAAAAGGGGAATCATTCTTAATTTCTGGCTGACTTCCCAGGTTTTATCTTGGTCCTCTTCTACCGGAATCTGTCACAGCGCTTTCTGTCACAGTTGTAAAATACTTTCGGAGAAACATAAAGTTTTTATGAGAAGAATGATAAAAGAGATGACTTATTCTAGGGCTGGGGGTTAATAATTGCACTTGAGGGTTGACTCTGAGAATTAAAAATAAAAAGCAATTGAGGGAGAAAGTCAGAGTCCTTTATTTCCCCTTGCAGTTACTCAGAAGATGCAGCAGCAGCTGCACAAGCTCTCCTATACAGAATACAGGATACCTAGCTACTGTCATGGGATTCAGAGCATGGTGGGTTTGTTGGCGGGTAAACTCTCTTGCTGATGATTTCCCTTTTGTGGAAATAATAATAATAATCTTTGCATTTATGATTTATTTTGTTTCAAATTCAGACACTGGTGATGAGAGATCTCCCAACCCCTGAAGACACTGGGTATACTATCTCATGCCTTCTAGCTTAACTCACACAGAAGCCTGTATAGAGTGACTTATTCTTTTTTAACAAATAGGACTGTCTCAGAGACAGAATACTTTCTCTCCATGTGTTTGCCCTTTTCATATAATATTTACTTAGAGCCACCTAATGAAAAATGTCATTGAGGTTTTGAGTATCTTCTGAAGAATGGGAACATTAAGATACTAAAACTGTACGCTGTCAAAAACTATCTTAAGTGGTCTGGTTCATCAAGTAATACAGTGAGTGGAATTGAATTTGGAGGACTTTTTATGTTTCAAAAAACAAGGAAAGACTCTATACCTTATACACTTGGCTTTTTTTTTTTTTCCTTTTTTTTTTTTTTTTTAAGGACGGGCAGTCTTCTAGTTCTTGAAGTTTATTAAAGCTTTAAGCTGTCAGGTTATTACTGTCAGTTTCAAGAAAGGAAAGAGCTACTGATGTAAAATTAATTTATTGAATAGAATTGTTTTGCCCCAGGGGAATAACATCACCATTTAATTTAATTTCCCTATCATATTGTCTCATTTGCAGAGGAAAAAAATAACTCCTTTTTCACACAGCAAAGTATGTTATGCTGAATGGTGAATTTGTCCTTACAGTTTTTCCTTGTTCTAGATTATCAGTTGTTATAAGAATATTTCAGACTCCCTGTGGCTTCTACTTATTGCTGGTTTTGAAAACATTAAATTATAGAAGTTCCCTCTAAGGTCTTGTCCAGAGACTCTTGTCTGATGGACATATTTCTATTGACACATTTTGGTTTGGATGATGACTAAGAGGAGGAGAAAATAGAAAACAGAATGTATTAAGTTTTAGAAAATACATCTGGACCGTTTACTAGTCTGTCCAGGATGCCTTCAGTATCCCAGGCAACCTGACCTTGTTCATCTGTAATGAAATTAGTGGACCCAGGTGGGATATTGCTGCTGAACAGTTCAGTGGGATGGGATTTATTTATCTCAATTTTAGAGCCACTCTGTCAAATCCATACAAATCCAGGTTCAACCTCAATGGAGACAGAGGGCTTGTAGTTACAACATTCCTACCACCTGTTTGGTCGGAGTACTGTCTCACACATTTTAGACAGTTATATTGTGCTCATCTCCTTTGAAGACAGAAAAATGTTCCTGCCTTTATTAGATTTGCTGAAAGAACAAAAATTTTGCATTTCTGTGAACTGCCTCTATAAGATGTAAGTAAAATGAGGAAATAATTTAGGGCAGATTTTCTTGAGAAATTTCTTAACATTTTGTCAGTCTGCTCAGTTCTCCCTTTCTGACAGTATCACTGCATCTTGCAGAAGTTATTAAGAGAAAAAATGTGATGGTCATGACACATTCCAGTCTTTTCTATAGTTGCAATTCCCAGAGAATGGGATGTCTTCAATATAATTAATGTACTCTGATAACCTGAAGTGTGTTGTTAAAAAGGTTAATATTCTTGGTTTTGGTATCTGACCCACACCGACTTCAAAAACAGAAGTGACAGTTGTCTGAAAATCTCTTACCGTAGGTCCAAATAGCTGAATGGTTTTAGACATCTGCTGTTATTTGCTGCCTGCAGAGGGTTACAGTAAAGTTAAGGTGAAGCACTGGGAGCCAAGATAAATTAATCAAGTCTTAACACTTGAACTTTAAGAGAATTCAATCACAGTACAGTCAAAAGCTAATATATCTACTTAGAAGACTAATTGCTGTAGAGATTTTGTGTGCCTAATAGCTGCAGATTCAAAGGTACCTGGGAGAGAACTTGCTGGACTGCAAATGCATGTGCTGGAAGAGGGAAGGATCACTGTACACTGAAATCTTCCTTCCCATATACACTGTGAGCTAGAGTTTAGATGTGATGAGAGAGAAACTAAGGGGAGTTAAGACCTGGAAGAAATCCTTGTGTCAGTCTGGGAAGTTGAGAGCAAACATGGGAGTCCTGGGAGTCTGGTGCCAGGCAAGGCAACCACACTACCTTCCAGTGATGATAACAAGCAGAGGTCAACCTCTCTCTGAAAAGTAGTTGGCAAAGGAAAGATCTCTCTTCTGGATGGTAATAATAATAACAACAACATTTAGAAATCTTTAGAGCAACACAGAACCAGCCCTTACAATTTAAGTTGTTCCAGTTTATTAGCTCTCTGTTCTGGTTATTTCAAGAAACAAGCACAAAAGCAGTGATTACAGTTCATCAATAAGACCATTCTTTTTTCAAAATCCAGGCTAAATAATAGAAGCTTTTTGAGAAGTTGTTTGACAGTTTGTTTGTTTGTTTGATTGTTTTTTAACACCCAACATCTGGGCTTTGTTCATAGTAGAACCAGAACTGAGGTACTGAGGTAGCCATAAGCTCTTTCTTTATTTGATATTATCTTTTTTTTTTTTTTTTTTTTTTTTTTTTTTTTTTCCCCAGGTTTATCTTCCTATGACACATAAATAGGAACTATTGCTGGTGAACCCTTCATTTCTTTAAGCTGTTTTTTGTTTTTTTTAACAGTGCTCTATTATCTATTAAAGTGAATTGGTTTTGTCTTGTGAGGCCCCTAGAGAGGAGCAGCACCAGCAGCCAGGGCTCCCACTGCAACGCTCTGTGCACTGCCGAGAGTTTGGCTGCTTGCTATTAAAAGCGGAGTAGCCCCAATCACCTATATGTGGAAGAGCAGCTTTGGCTTAAGCAGTGTTAATGGAATGGCCTCTGTCTTATCTGACATCAGGGGCCTTCAGAGATATAAAAGATTGAGAATAACATTTTCAGAAGTACCTAGGTAAACTCGAGGGTGGTTTTGAGCACTGTCTAAGGACAAAGCTAATCAGAATCTGTGGGTGGGCATTATATATATTCTGTTTGGTTGAATGCAGAAAGAGTGTGCATTGCACCAAAGGGCAGTGTGCAGCTTATTGCACAGCTTATGTCACTCTTGGCTTCAGGAAGTGCAGGAGGAGAAACTACAGGCTGTAGTTCCCTGGGTCACTGTAGTTCCAGTGGTTCCCTGGATCTCTGTAGATCACCTCAGTCCTGGGGAAGGTAATATGGCAACTAATGCTGGAAACAATTCCCAGTCACATGAAGGACAAGAAAGTGATTGGGAGTAGACAGCATAGATTTACAAAGAGAACATAATCTCCAATAGATCTGGTAGCCTTCTACAATTAGGTGTTGACTTGGTGGATGAGGAAAGAGCAAATGGTATTATCAACTGTGGTTTCAGCAAGGCTTTTGACACTTTCGCCCAAAGAAAAACTGATAAAAATATGATCTAGATAAGTGGACAGTGAGCTGGAGCAAAACTTGACTGAAAAGATAGGCCCCAAGGCTGGTAATCAGCACCACAAAGTCCATCTGGAGGTCAGCAGAAGACATATATATTCGTGGAGTTTGTACTGGACCAATACTGATTACTATCTTAATTAATGGGACAGATAATGCATAATGGGACAGAGTGCACTCTCAGAAACTTTGCAGATTATGCAAAACTGGGAGGAGTGGGCTTACATGATATGGCTGTGTTGCCATTCGGAACAACCTGGACAGGCTGAACAAGTGGGCTGATGAAGATCCCATGAAGTTCAACAAAGGAAAATGCAAACTCCAGCCCCTTGGGAAGAGACATACTGTCCGGAAAGCAGAGTCACAGAGAGACTTGGGTGTTCTGGTGAACAACAAATTGAACATGATCCTGGAATGTGCTTTTGCAGCTGCATTAGTCAGAGCATTTCCAGCAGGTCAAGGGAGATGATCTTTTCCTTTCAGCACTAGTGAGGCCACCCCTGGAGCACTGTGTCCATTTCTGGGCTCCTCAGTACAAGAGAGACATGGACTTATTGGAGCATATCCAGAGAAGGGCCACACAGATGATGAAGGCAGTGGAGCATCTAACATAAAAGAACAGGCTGAGAGAGCTGGGTTTGTTCAACCTGGTGAAGACACAGCTCGAGGAGACCTGATCAATGTGTATAAATATCTGAGAGGATGAAGTAAAAATACAAAGCCAGATTATTCTCAATGATATACAGTGACAGGACAAGAATCGATGAGCATGGACTGAAATACAGGAAATTCCATTTAAGAAAAAAAAAAAAAAAAAAAAAAACTGTGTGGTGTTGACGGAGCACTAGCACAGGTTGCCCAGAGAGTTTATGAAGTCTCCATCAAAATCTGACTGGACACAGCTCTGGGCAACCTGCTTTAGGTGAACCTGCTTCAAGCAGAGGAGTTGCACTACAGATCTACAGAGGTCACTTCCCATCTCAGCCAATTTATTTTCATTCTTACACAAATGCCTCATTTATCTTTAGCAAAATTTTGACTTGAATTCCTTAAGCTTATAAGTAAATGGGTCCAGTAAGACATACACGGATGTCAAGTGATATTGACAATGATGTATTTATTACAGCTTGTTTCATTGCTTGGTCCACTGTTGCAGTCTGAAACATCTCTGTATGGTACTAAAAGTAATGGGAGATATTGAGCAGCTCCTGTCAGTGTATGACCATCTCCACAGGCAAGGTTTCCCGACAGTCTTTGGCTGTGATGTATAAGTTCTTCTTGCATAACCTTATCTGACTTCTTGGATGCTTCTTCTAGTAGGACTTACCCTTTGTACACACATGGGCGACCTTTGTCAATGTACGTGTTTGTAGCGTTTAAGTGGTTTGAATATAGACTGTGCTTTATAAAGTAAGAATACAGTGAAGAGAAATTGCTATAGGTCCTACTGAGCAATTAAATAACTTGTACTGCAAAATAAAGTCTTTAACAAAGTAGAGAGGACTTTCAAAGCATATGAAATAGGAAAGAGCAAAGATCTGGAGCACTGCAAGTGGGTATCTCCTAGAAATGTATTTCACAGAATTAAAATAATAATAACAATAATAATCTTAAATTGTAAATGTAAAAACTCAGTGCTTAACACAATGGGGCATGAAAAGCTAATACGGCATAGTTTAAAAAGTTAAGCTCAAAATTTTAGAGGGATAGATGGTTTATATCTATTTGGAGACAGCAGGGAAAATTATCTCCAAAAGTACAGTGGGATAAGTTACTGGTTATTGCTGAAAGGAAATGACTCTTAAACAGCACAAAGAACATCAGTTTAAAATGTTATTTTGTTTAAATGGACAACCAAAGCTTCAGAAAAAATTGGGTTCAAGAAAATTGAAAGATTCCCAGCAGTGTTTGCTAGCAGATCACCAACATTAGAAAGAAGGAAAAGATTACCTTTAGTAAATTGCATTACATTGCATAATGTCAAATTGTCCCAACCTTATCCTGAAAGCAAGACACCAAAGAAAGACAGAGTGGGGCTTTTATTATGGCATCTAGTTTTAGGAGTAAAGATATGATTTAGGAGTAAAGATATGACTCATGCTGAATGGAAGGGTGGGATACTGGTAATGCATTACACATTCAATATGGAGGTTTCTAGCCCTCTGAGGTGACATTAGTCATACACATTAATAAAATTGTGTGTGCACCGTACCCACTTGTGTGGAGTGAAATTTCTACTAGAAATATTATCAGATGGAAAGTTGCAAGGCAAACTGCTGTAAAGCCTTTGGTCTGAACATGAAAAGAACTCTGCATTCTGCAGTATGCTGCAGTTTTGCTCATTGGTGGGATTGCCATTGAAATTGCTATTTGATTTTCGTTCACTTATTTATTTTTCAGCCAATGTGGGAGGAACCATTGATGTCAACAAAGACTCTTTATATTTTGTACTAATATAACTAAATAAATGCAACTACATTTTATGCAGGTATTTTATAAAGCAAAAGATGGACTATACACAAAGAAAGATCTGGAGGAAATTTAAATTGGTTGTTCTTGGCTTGTTGCTCTGACTCTTCTTTTTCTGTCCTAGTGTTGTGGTTTAACCCGGCTGGCAGCTAAACACCACACAGCCACTCGCTCACCCTCCCCCCTCCCTCTCTGGGATGGGGGAGAGAAACGGAAAAGTGAAGCCTGTGAGTTGAGATAAAGACAGTTTATTAAGATAGAAAATAATAATAATAATAATATGTACAAACAAGTGATGCACAATGCAACTGCTCACCACCCACTGACCGATGCCCAGCCCATCCCCGAGCAGCCGGCCCCCCACCCCGGCTAGCCACCCCTAGATATTGTTCAGTATGCCATCAGATGGTATGGAATACCCCTTTGGCCAGTTTGGGTCAGCTGTCCTGGGTCTGTCCCCTCCCAGCTCTTGCTGCACCCCCAGCCTGCCCGCTGGCAGGACAGAGCGAGAAGCTGAAAAGTCCTTGGCTTAGTGTAAGCAGTGCTCTGCAGCAATTAAAACATCAGCATGTTATTAGCACTCTTTCATCCTAATCCAAAACATAGCTCCCTACCAGCTACTAAGAGGAAAAATAACTGTCCTAACTGAAACCAGAACACCTAGAAGAATGACTAGTTTGTCTTGGTAACACTAATTTAGCCTTGTAATGTAACCAGTAAGATTTCCTCTGCTGTGTCCCCATTTTTCAGATTCACAAATCAGTGAGGATAAAATGCTGTGATTGAATTATTTTCATCTCTTCTCTAAAGAAAAGAATGGTGAGCAGACAGAGGTGGAAGTTTCCTGTATTTCTATGACATAAAATACAAATGATATAGTATGTCAAGTTTTTGATTCCCACCCCTCCATTCCTCTACCTCTCACTGAAGGTACTGAACTGAAACATTTCTGTTTCTCAAGGAAAATCTGTTTTGTCTATTTACTAAGCAAGGCAAAGAACATGCTGGACTTTTTCTGCTTCCTTGTCTGGGGAGCAAAGTGCAGGACTAATACAGTCAGCGAGGCCACACAGCAAGTCTAATTTGCACACTTCATCCCCGTCTTCTCAACAGAGCCAAGCAGTAATGTTCAAATTATTCAGAACTAACATGGTTACTGAATCAAAATAGAAGTGTTACCATGGATCTCCATGTTTTCCAGCTCTGAATCCCCCTGCACAGCTTTGCACTCAAAACGACAGAGGGATAAGCATATGCTTATTGTAGAAAAGGGACAGATGAAGGACTGGTAAGCTACCTCTCGCTCCGCTTACACTCCCATTTGCAGATGTGATATGTCTGCAGATCTTTCAATTACGATCAACTTTCACCATGTAAGCGTGGAGTGCTATCATGCTAAACCCAGCAAGAGATATACAGAATAGTACTCCACAATAGGGACATGAAACTGCAAAGAACCTTGGTATGCTTGTAGGTCTAAAACAAGCTTCACTCATCATAACTGTTTCATATGACCAACTTAGGCTAAGTCTTTCTAATATTAGTGAATATATCTATAAATGTATGTGCATTTATGCAAGTGCATCTGTATGTATGTTTGGAGAAAGTACTGTAATGACAGCAAATCTGCTCTCTCAGGCAGCATAATCTTGGGGATTTAAAAAAGAAAAATAAAAAAATCCAGTTTGTGTCTTGTAATTATTATCAAACGATTGAGGAGGCAGGAGTTCCCAATGGTGGGGTATGTGAGTATTTGACAGCAAGAGCTTCCATTTTTACTAAGAGATTAACAAAGAATTCTTTCCAGAGTCTGGAGGTGCCATTGCACACTGGTAAATATTACATCACAGAGAACTTTATGTGCAATAGCCACTTTCACTGTATCAACTGTTCTTCACATTTTTCCCTTTATTCAGAAGCATTATTATTTCAGTATCTAGAGCATTAAATTACTGTATTAATTCTTTTCTTAATTTGTATATATTTGATATAGTATCTATTTTTAATTATCAGAAGTCTTATTTAATTTTGACTTCATTAAAAATTACATATGGAATTGTACACATACTCATCTCTTCTATGTGAGAGAAGATGCAATATTCTGTTAGCTGGAAATAGTCAATTAAAATGTTCACTGCATAAACACAAAAATGTTTTCCCTTATCAAAGATAATACAGAAGAAGGATGGTCTTGTGGTTAAAATGTTCAATGCATAAATACAAAACACTGCTTCTCAACAAATATAATGGAGAAACCCTGTGATTAAATAGAGGGAGGTAAGCCACCTGAGTTACATTCCTGGCTATTCTAGAAATTTCTGGTATGGCTTGTGGAAAGTTATACGCAGCAGATTTTCAAGCAGAGGTGAAACAGGTGCTATACTGGGAATATGAATGCTATTTTCTAGAAGCAGAAAAGTATGAGGAAATTCAGCACTGAGCTGCTGGATTTCTGAGTGTTTGTTGCTGTCTTGCTGCACCAATATTGCCTATATGGTGGCTCAGGAAATTTTGGGAAGGGAACAGGAAGTGCCCACACTGCCTAGGCACTGCTTAGGCACTGCTTAAGTTTTTTAGGCACTGCTTTAAGTTTTAAGAGGTCCACACTGCTTAGGACCTCTGAGTGCTGAGGAAGTTGGGCTTGGTCTTTGTGGTGCCTGAGATAACAAAGAAGTACTATGTATAGTGGTTGAGCTGATGGCTTCACACAACAATAATTTGTGATGGCCCAGTAACACTGACTGTAACAACCTTTCTCTCTTGCCTTGCTCCCTGAGAAGCCCTTGCTTTCCATATATGTTCACAGCTTTCTATTAGGTCCCAGCATGCCTCCTTGGTACTTCATCTCCCTCTCTTTTCCTCTGCCCAGCAAGAGGCAGCACAAACCACTCCTGGATCCCAGGTTTATGGTATAGGAGAACACACAGAACACAAAGAGCTGAGACCAGTTGTCTGAGTCCCTCTTGCTTCCCTGCTCCTGATCTTCTGAGGACTAGGAATTTTAAATATTTTAGAATTATTAGGGGCAATACAGAGAGAGACAGACAAGACAGGCATGGAGTATTTTTTTATTATATATATATATATATATATATTTCCAAACTCTATCTAAACATTGAATTACATTTATGTGATATGCTGCCTGTCTGTAATTCATTGTACAGACCTTCCAAATATGAATACAGATGGTCTTTGTCTCCAGTGCTGAACTCTCCTCTCACTGTGATTCCAGTTCATGTGAAGTAAGAATAAATAAGGTAGTAATAGATTAAATGAGGAGTTGGGTGTTACCCTGCTTCTGAATGTTAAAGTGTGACATAAGCAAAGAAGTGGTCAAACTCCGTTTTGTTTGTTTGTTTGTTTGTTTGTTTTTTCCCCTCATATAGAAGCTACCATTAGCTTTTCAGAAGGAAAAAAATAATCTCAAAAAGGTACCTGCAGGTCAGCTTAATTCCCTCCAGCCCTAAACAAGGGTTTTGGATAATAATAGTGAATTGACATAACTATTAAACTTCAGGCACCCAAATCCTTTACTGGCTCTAGCAATAGACTCCAGACACTTGCTCTTGGCTCCACTTGGCAGGATTGCAATGTTGTACCCATGAAATTGCTAATGTCAGATATCTACATTGGATTCCTTCATGGAGATGGACGTGCCATCTGGCTGCCTGCAGATTCATGTGCTACTTATTGTACAGTCTGGTTGAGGTTACTTTTCCTTAAGTACAATAATTTGAGAGCTAGTGCCTTTTGATAAAAATGAACATGAATGTCCAGAGACATTGCTGTTTGTTTGTTTGTTTATTTGCTTTTTTACAGGAATTAGTTACATTATGCAGGGTCTCTATCCACATCCAGCACTGCAGCTGAGCTGCACAGAGATTCAGGACAAGACCTGCATAAGATAGGAAGAAATGCATATGTGGGTGCTCCCTCCTCTCACAGTGTGACTGCTCTTTCTAGCTGTGGGAAACTAGAGGACAGTGCATTAGGAAAATGATTGCTAGAGCATATTTTGACATTGCCAGTAAAAAATGCCAGGCTTTATAAAAAACTGCAAAATCCAGAGCATCACAGCTGAGTGAACATGCAATTGTACCAGGGGACAGTCAGAGCTATGTTAAGATAACTTCAGGTTTGTGATCTGTGTACCAGAAGGAAAAGTAATAAGAAATAAGCTTGTCTTATTTTCTTCAGAGAAGAGGAAACTTACTGAATAATATTTGATATGACCAAAACTGTTCAAATATTTACATTGAATTTAACAAATGATTTTGCCAAAAGGGAAAAAAAAAAAAAAATGTTTTCTTTCTACTATCTCTTTTTCTTTCTTTCTTTTTTTTCTTAGCTGCTGAAACATTTCATCTTTTTCAAAACATAACATTTCAGCTACTCCTTTTGGAATAGCATTTGTCATTTCAAGGTTGACCTTAAAAAAGGAATAAATAAATAAATAAATAAATAAATAAAAAGGACTTCAAAACTGAACAACAAAACAAAATATTTAATTTTAGACCAGATGACAATTTTGGGCAAATCCCAAATTAGTCTTTTATTTCCCAAAAGGAAATCTGGTTTGATTTGTTCAAACTAATTGTGATGTTTTTCTTTCCTTCTGCTTTTTGTCATTTTCATAAAGCTTTTTTTTTTTTTTTCTGCCTTATTGTGTACCTTTTCAAAATGAGAGAAAACAATTTTAAAATATTGCTTTTATAGGAAACACAGATCTGAATCTGTAATGCTGACTCTCACATTTATTTCTTTGCCTTAAGAATGACCAAAAACTCTAAAACTTGCCAATTAACAATTTTAAAAGTCTCCTTAACTACTGCTGACATTTGTCTAGGATTTTTTATTTTATCTAGGATATTTTTTATTTATCTATGATATTTTATTTTATTTATTTATTTATTTTATTTGAATGCCAGGGCATTGTACTCCTGTTTTCATGTCATTATACTGGAGAAAAGTATCTTGTGAGGTGACACAATACCTTCACTGTGGAATGTTTATAAATATTGACCAATGATTAACAAGGTTCTCCAGGATTCAGAAGGGGTTATTATTCTGTTTATAAATTTAAAAATAAATTCCACTGTCTGTCATTTGTAAGGAAGAATCTTAAAGATGAGTGGAAAAGAACATGCTGTACTCTATGGCTTGACAGCAGTTAAGGAGTAGTAATGGGTAGATATCAATAAATGAATAATGGCACCTTTCATTGGTTTAAAGAAATCCTAACATTTAGAAGTGAAATCTTGAGTATATCAGAACTAATGGCAAATCTTTTAGAGACTACAATGAACAAGATCTCCTTTAAGCAAAGTCTCTGTCTGCCAAATTGAGGGTGGGAACCTGTCAATATATCAGCTCTTGCCTTGTGTATTATTTCCCAGGCAGGGGCATACTGCCATAAAACAGTCCAGGAACGTGCATGGCACAACACCCAGGGTGATGAACTCTGATGGATTTGTGCTGGAGAACCAACAGAGGTCTGAGTGTTCAGAAGTGAGGAGTAAGATGGGGATAAAGAGACAGTTATTGTATGTGAGATGGAGACGACAAGCTATCCTGGATGAGGAAGTTTCAAGAAGGAATACAGGTAGGCAAAAACGATAGTAAATAACAGAACAAAAGATTTAAAATCACTTTCCTTTTCCTTAGTATTGAGGGTCTGGAGCATCAATTAAAAGTTTTCAAACCTGAGTTAGATCGACTTCTTTTCCTCTGTTTATGATATAGTTGGTTAATAACTAGTAAGTGATGAATACTTGTCTTGTGTTAGGGTGGGTAGCTAGAAAGCTCCTGTGTCAATATCTCCTGAACCAAGGAGAGCCCTCTACATATAATGTAGCCTGCTTTGATTATTTCCTAATTCTGCCTAGATTATACTAAGGAAATAGTTTGTGTGCAAGATCATGTAACACTTCAGTTACTGGCTAGAGAGAAAGATTAGAAAAGCTTAGTTTAAATCTAGCATTCTGCCACATGCTAATTAAATAAAGAGGTAGTGAAATGCAGATAGGTAAAAGATGGTGAATGTGTGAGAAAATGTGATGTAGAGCTCACTTTCTTGTGTCTGTAAGGGATTACAAAATAGCACTTGAATAAATTGTTTAACCTATTGTGCCTTAGAGGTATTAATTAGATATTTATAACACTTTAGGAATCTATCATGATTGTAGCTGTAAAACACTGCTTCCCTTCCCTTCCCTTCTCTTCCCTTCCCTTCCCTTCCCTTCCCTTCCCTTCCCTTCCCTTCCCTTCCCTTCCCTTCCCCTTTTCCCCTTAAAAAAACAGGTGCAGATTTAAGAAAAAGGCTAAACGAGCAACTGAATTGAAGAGATCAATACTAAGGAATTCAATTAAATTTCCCTCACAGGGGTTTTGCTCCAAATCTCATTGAAGTCAACAGAAAGATTCCCACTGACATCAGTGGGGTTTTGATGAGACCCAGGGGACCAAGCCAGAGAGGGCCTAGACAGTGTTTGCTGTTTGCTGCCTTAGTGTCCTTCCTCTAAGTCACCTTCTGTTGTTTGTTGTTGTTGTTATTTGGTTGGTTGTCTTTTTTGCTGTTGTTGTTTTTTTTGGTTTGAGTTGCTGGTTTTTTTTGTTTGTTTGTTTTTGTTTGTTTTTCAAAATAACATATTTTTTATTTTCTGAAACTTGAGCTTTGGGTCTGTATAAAGCCTCTGTGCCCTGAACCTCTTCAAATGATGAAAACTTCTTCAAATTACCTTAGGAATGAAAAAAAAAAAAAAAAAAAAAAAAAAAAAAAAAGATGTGCAAAAAGATTTCTTAACCACTCCTTGTGTTTCCTGGTCTGTTCTAGCTCCAAACAACATTTCTATGTTTATGCAAAATATTAGCTGGCTTTACTTTTATTAAGGACATGCTTTATTAATCTTAATAAATCAGTTTGTCGCTTGCTTTCTGACTGCCTCTCAAGTAAAACAGGGATTGACTGTGCAGTAACACTGTTTATGTCATGCCTGAATAGTTTAAGGTGAGGCTTTGAGTAGTTTTATTGCTTTTGTTTATATAGGTAAACCCAATCTGCGTGTTTGAAATGATTGATGAACTGCAGTCCCACTTGGAGTGTTTGTCATCATTCATGTGCTGAAGTGACATTTCTTTATGTATTTTGGCATAAACATATGCAACTACTGGCAAAGCATTTGACCCTGGAGTCTGACTATTTGTCATTCTTTTTTTTTTTTTTTTTTTTTTCCTACCCCAAAGTCAGGCAAGTTACTGTATATTCTGTCTGCATTCATGTTACTAATTGTTCAACAGACTGTAAAACAGTCCTGTAGCTGGAAATGTGTAACTTGCTGAATGTGCATTCTTCTTTTCACAAGTTAGGTACCATGCTGCAATGTAAAGCTGGGATGTGTTCAAATGTCAAGAGCAACAGCCATGTTGAGCTACAATACGTTTTCAATAAAATCTGAAGCCTACACTTTATCAATAGAATAAGGTGAAACACCATGCATGGAATTTAGCAAATCAAATGTGAGCAGAGATTAAGAAAAATACATTAAACATATCCTGGAATATAATTTTCCAATAACATATTTACAATGAAAAGTAAGTAACCAATAATTCACATTATGTGGACAGAGATAAATGGATGGTGCCTTAACCTCCAGGCTCAGGGTTCAGACTATGTGTTGTCTTGTTGGAAAATGGCTGATTATTTATTGGGGAAAATGTCAGGAAAAAATTAAACTGTAAAGTAATTTTCCCTGGAAAGCAATCACATGTCATTTATAAAATATATCAACTTATTTTTTATCTGAGAGTCATAAAAATGTGATACCTCCTCAAAACTTACTCCTCTAAATAAAAATTCTGAATATTGCATATATCTACAATAAATGATATAGATTTATATAGAAAGCCAGTGATGAGTGTGATTGATAGAAAATCAATCCCAAACTTAGATCAAAGAATATGTGTCCCAAAATGATATATATAAATGGCATTCATTGGATAATGCTTGGATAATGCTTGGATAATGCTTTCTAAATTTGAATATCTATGTCTGTATTTCAATATGTCAGTAAAATGCCCATTGCAGAAGCACTGGCATGTTCAGCATCAGTTTTCATGCATGGAAGATGACAAGGAAGATGCCCTGTTTCCTGGACAGCATGGATTTACTGGGAATTAAAATGACTGTCAGCATGGATACCAGTATTCCTCCTTTAGCTTGGGCTCCCACACACTCCACACCAACTTCTTTAAGAAACCTAGATATGAAGATTCACCATAGGTGTTCAGAGCTGTGTTGGAAAGAACTTCAGTTTTCAGTCAGTTCTACATACTGTGATACCATGAATGTAACAAATTCATTAGCAAAGTTCTTCTTGAGTATATATGACCAGATTTGGTTTTACTTGCAATATAGGCATACTGTGGATTTTTTTTTTTTTTTTTTTTTATGATCATCATTTTTGTCCTATGTGTCTCCACCAAAAACCTTTCAAACAATTCGTACCTTAAATATAGAAAGCTGTGCATGTATTTCAGGGTCACACAGGAGTCTCTGAGGTCAGCTAGAACCAGTGTTTCAGGCAACAGAGTTTGAATGAGGATTCCTGATATAGATAGATATAGATAGCATTTTCTCTGAAAATCTTGGTTTTAGTGGTGGTTTGTTTAACAGTGTTAAAGCAAAAATAAATAAAAAATAAATAAATAATTGTTCCTCCTTCTATTCTCCTCTTGCTCTCTTTAAAATCTAAAATGTTGAAAAAACTCAGATCATGGAAAGGTATGAAAGACCTAAATTAAACTCTATACACAAGCGAAATCATTCACTTTAGAAGTAAATTTGTGCTACAGTGTGGATGACTGAACATAACCTTTTAAGTTTACAACTAAGAGTTTACCATTCCTGACCTATGAAAGAAACCACTCTGAAAACAGGCACAAGCCAAACCTGTCCAGATTGTTGTAGTTTATTAATAGATTTTTATGGACTTTTTGTCACTAATTATTAGCTGTTGTGTCTGTTTTGTTGTTTTTCTTTTCAGCACACATGCTACAAAAAGTTTGCTTAAGCAGGCCCAGGTTTAATTTTGAGAAATGCTTGAACTAACTTGATATGAAATTGTCTTTTCAAAAAGTGATATAAGGATGAATTCTGCTGGTTTTGTAACAAATTTCCAAACATCTATTTGCAAAGAAACATTATACAGATTCTTCAGAAATATAGTGTACTGCCAAAAGTTTAAGTCCTGTTTTTCAAATGTTCACTTGGAAGGACAGAAGAAAAATAGAAGCTAGGCAGGAGACTCAGCTATGCATGACATGACATTTTTATGCTTAGGCAGTCAAGTCCATATCCTAGAGGCTGGTTAACTCAAGAGTGTCTGAGGAGTTCTCTGATTCCCACTAACAGAACTGGTTAAGGGTCAGTTCATTTGCCCACATATACACATCTTGAGTTGCTTGAGATCTCCAACAGTCCCCAGCTGCAAGGGAGCTGTAGAACTTCAGTGCAGGTCAGCTGTGGGGCCTGTGGTATACCTTTGCTCCTCAATGGATGTCTCAGACACCATAAGACAACTCAGATGGTATCCAACTATGTGTGCACAGCTCAGTTAATCTTTATTTCTCCACTGAGTGGAAGAGAAGTTCAGATGCCTAGGACACATGTAGAGATACGTAAAGTCACCTACATTTAATATAGTAACTTTTAACTCAGTTGCCAAAATGTGAGCATTTGGTGTCTTTTGACACATTTACCTGGCCTTCAGATGTTGCTCGAGGAAGGCTTCATATTTGACAACTCCTTATATATGCCTTAGATTCCATGGGTATGTAAAAAGGTACTAAAAGGATATATGGATTTAGTCTTGAACCAAATTTAATGCTCACATACGTAGAAATAGAAATATAAATAAATAATTAATTAGAAAAAAAAAAAAAAAAAAACTGTAACATACTTAATCTTGACATATACCTTTCAATTCCTATTACTCCATGAATTCTATCCAATAGAATTCATGTAGATTCTATGCAATGTATAGGGTAGTAATAGTGTATAGTAATAGTAATAGTAATAAATATAACAGTGTATTATATAGTTACCAATACCTGTTCAAAAGAGTTCTGCATAAAACTATATTATTTATGTTGTTTCTGATATTTTCCAGATGTTTCTGAAAGACAAAAGCTATGTATTTAGAGCTGCATCCATTTTCCATGCTTTCAGGCTAATAACCATGGCCATCTGCATTTCCATTCCCTTTTCTGTTTTATCCATGTAAAGATAGTTTTATGTATTTTTTTCCTATTACACTTGTCAAATACTTTGATTTCCTCATAGTTTCTCTATTAAAAATTTACTATGTTTCACTCACAGTGTTAAATCAAATCTATTTTGAGCATTTTTCTAGTACCAAAAAAACAGAAAAAGGTTACCATCATGTTCACAGAAATACTTTTATTCTCCTTCTCCACCTCAAAATAACCCTGGCATGAAAAGGGAGAAAAGATTAGAAATGGTTTGGATTTTTTTTCATGGGGAATACTTGCCCTTTCAATGACGATACATTTCTTTGTACTTTTTGTTATAGGAAATGACATATAGTTGGAAAAAATCTCTGAGAAATGCTTCTCATTATCAAATCACTGTATGCAGTAAATGTATCATGGCACTGCTAAAACCCATGATACAAACTAACTGTTTCTGTAAAGGAAGATTAGCAAACAATACGCTGAGCTTGGCTGCAGGTGCAATGTTTTTTTACCTCTGGGTTTTTTACTGGAATAGAGCTGAAGAAAATGATGCATCAAAATATTTGTGAGTTGAGGAGAAAAGAAGAGATTGTTTCCATTTCTGTCTGGCTTTTCTCTCAAGTTTGACTCCTTCTGGGATGTCATCATTTTGGAATATGTGATAATATGTTGCATTAGATATGCAACAAGTCATGTGTAAAGCAAATACAGTACCACTTTAAGTGAATGTCTCTCTTGATAAAAGAATGTATTCCAACTACATTAATCCATTAATGGTTCATTTCCTCAGATAATTGGCTACTTACGTGCATCTTTATTTGCATCCAATAAATACATAGCCTAGAGTTACCAGTATCTATGTTAGGCTAATAATTTCATCCTAGGTTAACACTTCTAAGGTAGGACCAGTTTAAAACAACACAACTTCAATTAATAGATTCACAAAATAAATAAATAAATAAATAAATAAATAAATAAATAAATAAATAAATAAATAAAATTGGTTGATTTCCTGCTTTCCAGTTAGAGTTCAGAGCTAATTCTGCAAGCCATTGAATGAATATCTCTTTATAGTATGAAAAGAAAAGGAAATGTTCCATTTGGCTACTAGATTAAAGGTACAACCTTTAATTATTAAATTATGGTTTGTCGTTAATATTTTCTGTTGGTGAAAATGTATCTAATAAATCACTGTTTTGCCATTTAGGTACTGATTATTTATTTATTTATTAACTTTTAGTAGGAAAAATCATTTTCCAACAAAGCATTAGATTTATTTCATTCTGAGTCAAATCTATCACACCCACTCATTCATAAATATATGGTCTGGCATATTAGAAATAAGCTCCAAGTCTCACTTTTTTGAAATTGTGAGAAAACATTAGCTCAATCTTCAAGTTATGACTTATTTATAGCTTTCAAGATTTGGTCCATGTATGTCTATAGGACATAACAACACATGGGTGCATTGACAAATGCTGAATGAACATCCCTTGACAGATACTTAATTCTTTAAAAACATCTGAATAAATAAAGGAAACAGAAATCTTCTTTTGTAATACTACAAACCCCAGATTTCTTCCCTTTTTCCTTTCTTGTTTTGTTTTGGTTTGGTTTCATTTTTTTTCATCATCTCACACCTTTATTTTAGTTTATTTTTCCATCTATTGGCAACATTGTCAACTGTCCCAAATATTGATCAAGCCTCCTGAAATTCTAGCAATATCCTTTTCCTGAAGCTTAATGGATGTCTCAGTGTCCAGAAGCCCAGTGCATCTACCTGTTATCTTCTAAATAGATACAAAATGATTAGATTATGTCTCACTTTCTGACATTTAGACATGCACTATAGGTTGAACATGGAATTGAACCTTCTCTGTTAAAATTGAAAAAATAAATTCTTCATTAAAAAAATCATGTTTTCTACAGAATACTTAAATATTTGGCTTTTGTTAATTTGTTTGTTTACAAAAAGAAAATGATCTAAGTCAGAGAGTGTTTCAGCTCTTACTGAACTCCAGGGAAGAAATTAAAACAAGTCCCATGACTTGTTTTGTGGAGGCCAGCAAATCAGGTAATCACTGTCACCCCCCATGGCTTTTGAAATCTGTGGAACGCCAAGTGCTCCAGTGCACAGCAGCCTCTTGTAGGAGTTCAGATTCAATGGCTGCTTCTTGTTTCAGGCACCGACTCACTTCTGAAGAATGAAAGGGCTACTAAGTCAAACTTTCTGCTGTGAGACAAAGAAAAGAGATGCAACATTTGATCTCAAAATTTCTGCCTGCCCAGAAAAATTGAACTGCTGATGACAATTGAATCTCTCTTCCTGCGTATATAATGTTTTTCTTGCACAGTTACATGAACCTAATAACCATATCAATCAGAGTTCTTGAAAGTAAAGCAATATATTCTACTGAAGTGTATGACGAGTTGTTAGGGTTAAGAATGTGTTCGAATTTCTGGATGGATGACAAGGTTGTTTTTGTTTCAAAGTTAACTGGGAATATGAAGAAGCTGAGAAATGCTAGGCAAACTATACTCAAAAAAGGAACTGAAGTTTGCAAAGAGAAGGAAAAATTGCTTACATGGAAGACCTTATGTTTCAAGTGCTCCTGGATTTAAATGTACATAGATAAATCTATGTATATTTGTAGCAAGAATGGTATAACTGCAGCAACTGCACTCATCTGGTATAGTTGGAATTGAAAATGTTGTGGTAGAAGGAACATTACTGAAGTAAGGGGCATAGCTCTGATAAATTATTCCCTCCAAAATGGCAATAACTCTGTACTCTGGGAAGAAAAGAACCTGAAAAAAATGTAAACAGCTAGGAAAACTGGTAGCTAATACCAAATTGCTAATTGGTACCAAAAGTACTAGTATCCAGCCCTTGGCTTCATAGGCATTTATACTGACTCTGAGATAATAGCAGGAAATTTCACCCCCCCCAAAAATATATTAAATGCAGCCTTTGGCCCCAAGTTCTTCAAACTAACCCTGTGACTACCTGAGACGTTGTTTCGTACTCCTCATTTACCCCTCATTGCTACTATGGAGGTACCCTTTGTTCTTCTTGATGTTTAGGTTTTTTGGTGATTTTCCCACTCAAATTCCATGAACAGAGAGGATCACTTTCTCCAAATCTTATGGAACAATTCTAAATATATGCAGCCTGTCTCCACTCTCTTAAAGATCTTGAGGCTTCTCAAGAATGTTGGTCATTTTGATATTTAACAATAGTATAGTATTAGAGTAGTAGAATATAGTATAATACTCTATTATAGAGTATTATAATACTCTATTATACTCTATAGAGTATAATATACTCTATATATTATATATATATATTAGAATATATTATAGTCTATAGAGTATAATAGAGTATTATAATACTCTATAATAGAGTATAATAGTCTATTATAGAGTAGAGAGTAGAGTATAACCCCCAGTCAAACCAACGGCTTGGCCAAATATCAATTCTCATCTGCAGGAGTTCTTTAATACATCTCCCTAAGAACAGATGTTACTTCACGTTGTATAAAACTGTGAGGGAAGAGGACCACTTTTCCTTTATGGTTTTGCGGAGTGGCAGGAACTGAAAGAGGTTCAGCCTTACTAATGTGTGTTCACTTTTGTGTAGCTGCTTAGAAAAGAGACACTGATATACTGAAAGGGAACATTTGTCATTCAACCTTACAGAAAAGACTGTGGAAATTTACCATTGAAGGCTCCTCCTGAAATGATAGGTGAGAAACTGTACAGAGTTGTTTTCTTATTAACTTGTTACCCCAAGAATAAATCAAAAGAATTGACACTATAAATGAATTTGATAATATGAGATCCCAAAAGCTGCTTCACATTAACTTTCACAAGTGGGAACCTAGTGTTCCTCTAGATTTCACAGTAACATGGACTTAACTAACAGGTTCGACAAAGACATACAGATGTAGGAAGATGGAAGTGTTTCTGAATGCTGTAGTATAGACAAGAACTGAGACGGTCTTGTAGTTACCATGGCTCTGGTTTTATGCTTGGAAATAGTAAATCAGATTATAGTCTCTGTTTCATGAGAATCACACACAAAAATTCTAATTCCCCAGCCATGAGGTTATTAGGCAAATTCTTCTTGGTTGGAATTGTAAGTCATCACAGCTCCAAATAAGATCCCTCATTCAAACACCTTGTGCATTTTTATTAAAACAACTATAAGCCAAAAAAAATGTTTTGCTTATATAAAGGTCTTCAGTTGCATTTGATATTATAAAATATAATTATATATATATATATAAAACTTTGTTCATGGGTTGCACCCCTTGCCAACCCCTCCCAGTTTCTAATTTGAATACAGCTGCTATGCTCATACAGTGGTCAGTGCCTATGTCCTCCTTAGCAAGTAATTTAGCTCAACAGGAACAGATCAGTGGGCCACAGCAGGTGATGATGAAGTCCTCATATTTTTTGTACACATTTCAGCAGTTCTACCTCATACAAGGTTTAATCTTGTCCCGAGGAGTGATCATCCCAACCATGCATATGGTCTAGTTCTTTTCAGAGGAGACATCTCTGGTGTTTCTGTTAGTGACTGGATCACTAACAGCACACACCTGAATTCTCCAAAATGAATCCAGTTCTTTCATCAAATTGACTTTGTGAAGCAAAGCATCCTTTAGAAGTGGAGATATTCAGAAGTTTTATTTCAAAACTAGATCACTGTTCAAACCAAAACATTAATGCAGACAAAACCTGCATGACTTTGTAGAGAAGCTTAATACCTGAGAATGTGAATGCAAATCTTGAATTAAACATTAACACTTAACACAACACAAAAAATCCTGTATTTCAAAGAATACATAAGGAATTAGAATATATTTCTAGATTTATAAAGAAGCAACAAAATGCCTCAGCATGCTGCATATAAAGTGTTTGTTGGAAAGTAACACTATATTTGGCACAAGTATAATAATAATAATAATAATAATAATAATGTCTGTTCTATCTAACTTACTTTGGGTGAAAATCTACTGCTTTTCCAAATGATTTTTTCCATCCTCTGATAGATGTAAAGAGGCTGCTGACTTTGCACAACATTTTTGCAAAAAGTTGGTAAGACTTCTGTGTGTTTTGACATTAGGTTTTCTTTGAAAATGCAGCTAACACACACATCTCTTTCTCCATCATCCAAACCAATCCATGCCTTTTTTTTCTCCTCCAGAAGTCCTAATTTGATAGTACATCTCATGTCACTTTTAGAGAAATTCTGTATGTTGTATACTTTGCCAGTTTATCAATGATGAGCAGATTACCTTTTCTCCCTAATTTTTTTCAGAAAGTCTGGTACTCCTCTCCCTCCAGAATCTCCTTTCTCTCCCCTAATACATATCTTCATGTCAACATTTTCTTTTTAGCATACCCATAATTACTCCTTTGGGTCTCACTTGTCATTCCTTTCAGCCTTTAAAGTATCCTGAGATATGATATGATATATTAAAATTACATTTTCATAGCAGATTACAGAAATAAATGTTGTCTAATTTTTTTAAACCAGTAAAACTTGACCTAAATCTAACAAACAAAATGTTATGTTGTTCAAAGTGTTTAGAAGGTAAATAGTCTGATTTTTCCCAGACACAGAACAAAAAATAAAATCCCAGATTTCATTTAAAAAGCTGATGGAAACTTCAGTTTAGAACTTGAGTTGGAAACAAAACAGACAAGCAGACAAGTATCTGAACAAAGGTTCAAGGCAGAGAAGAGAGGAAGTTGTATTTACACCTCCTAATGAAAATTAGTATCTTAGTGGACTTCTGTATTGCCTCTGGAAAATAAAATTTAAAAAAAAAATCAGTCTCAGTCTTTTAATTGCTTTGAAGTATAAATTTGCTGGTTTTCAAAGTGGAGTTTTAGGAAAGAATCACAAGTTCTTGCAAAGAGTTAGTAACTTTCATTATCTTTTTACAGTGAATATTAAAAATTACTTATCTAGTCCCTAACCATTACAAGGTCTACTTTCCTTTTCGGCAGATGCACACAGCTGAATTCCGTCTCTTTTAAGTTTTCCTCTTGCAGTTTTCTATATGCAAATGTGAACAAGTTCACTCACTGCTATTGAGATAAACCTGACCAACCCTTAAAAACATGCAGTTGTTGTATAGCTGTCATTTAGTGCCATAACTGTTTTTACTTGAAGGCCACAAATGAGCACCTTATCCACATCAGTCTTCTGCATTCACAAGTGGTGACTTGGCTGTTCTGCATGCTAAGACACTACTGATTAACTTTTCTAATGGAAGACACAGAATAAGTTTTGCAGCATTTGCTGACTAGCAGTATATAGTGATATAGAACCTCAACCATTCTGTGATTCTTTTAGACTCTGTTGTTTATGGGTCTACCTTAATTCAGTGACTTGAAGACTATGTCATTTAATACAAAATTTGAAAGACATAGTCTTCCAGCACAATATTAAATTTAAGTACTTCAGAAAATTATCTGTTTGAATTCTCTTTTGGTAAAAAAATCCAGCCAGCAAACACATGTCCACACATATGCTCATATACCCTTCCACATATTTTAGAACATCTGAATGTAGTTTAAGCTTATAGAGGATGAAATCAGTGGGTTTCAAAGTATGGTACTACCATAGTTTGCTTTGGTGATACAATATCAAACAATTAAACTACTTAAAGACAGAATGTGTTGACAGATTCGGTACTTGAAAGGGACTTATAAAAATGATGGAGAGCAACTCTTTGCTCAATCAGATATTGACAGAACAAGGGGGACTGGTTTTAAACTAAAATATGGAAGATTTAGATTAGAGGTTAGGAGTAAATTCTTCACTTAGGGTGATGAGGCACTGGAGCATGTTGCCCAGAGAGGTGGCAGATGACCCATCCCTGGAGGTGTTCAAGGTTAGATGAGGCCCTGGGCAACCTGATTTAGTGGGTGGCATCCCTTCCCATGGCAGGGGAGTTGGAACTAAATGATCTTTGAGGTACCTTCCAACCCAAGACATTCTATGGTTCTGTGTTGCCAGGAGAAGGTGTGTAGTGTTCATCTGTGGAAGTTTTCAGGACCTGGCAGGACACAGCCCTGAGCAGTGTGGTCCATTCTTGGAGCTGACCCAGCTGTGAGCAGTAGGTTGGACAAAAGATTTCCTTAGATCTCTTCTAACCTGAATTATCCAGTGAATTATCATCTACCATTCTTTCTTTGCTTCTGATGATCTCAGTTCCTTTTGTTCTTCTATACATCTAAATAATTCTCCTTTATTAGTTAGGAAAGAAGGAAAAAAAGAAAAAAAGAAAAAAAAAAGGCAGTCAAACTTGCATGTCCTTCTAGATCTTACATTGTCACAGAGAGGTAACATGAAGTCATTTCATCTTCATTTAAAGTAGTGTGAGCACCCTAGAGTATTCAGTTTGCCAAAGCCACACATGTGCAGGAGCTGGATGTTCTACCCCTATCAAAATGTGTATACCAAACCACTAAACCTCATTTTCTCTCAAAATTTCTTTCCACTTGCCTCAAAGACCCTACCTTTTTTCATTCCCCATATAACTGTAAGTTAGTAACTGTGCCACCAACCTCAGCCTTTCTTGGTGCAGCTCTACTGTCTTAGCCTGAGGTGAACATCCCTCCTGGATTACTGAAGCTGGTGTTGAGAACAAAACCAAGGGGTAAAAAAAGGAATACCTGTATCCCAAGGCAGCGAGTTACCATTGACTACACACATGGGTGGTACTGTCACTGTGAGTTGAGAACTGCCTGTGTGAATGCTCTTACCCCATAGCTGAGAAAACACAGTTAAAGAGTTCTTTGAGAACTTGATATTATTAATACTTGGTATTTATACTCTTGGCCATAATTCTCAGTAAATAACTTCTTCTGCACACGTTTGGTTTTGTTTATGTATTCTATTTCATAAAAGCAATAAAAGGCTAGAACAGTGCATTTCTGAAGGTAGATTATTTATTCAATTATAATTTTCAAGAGCTGGTAGTCACTTGGCCTTCAGCTTCATGTCTCATAACACCACCCAAGACTTTCTATAATTGCCACGACACAGTGTTCTGTGATATCTTATCACTCAATTAAAAGATGTTAAAGAATGACTAAACCGTAGTGACAAATACTACTCAGTGAAGTTTTACTGCCTTGAATTGAGATGGTATGTCCCTTTTGAGGATGATGTATATATGTATATTTTGTTGCAGTGAGTCCTGAGACTTACTGCAATGAATTGCACTGTCAGTTTGCATGGCCTCACATTGAAACCCACTATTACTAGATTTTGTTCAAATGAATTTGAGATAAGTGGAAAACTGCTACTAAGGACGTTCATTTTGTTCTGCCCTCTGTAAATTTCTTGTGATGTTATTCTTGTTCAAATACCCTCCCTGGGCTACAGCTAATGGAGAAATAAAAGAAACTTGCCTTGGCTTTTTGATTGGTCATTCTGGCTTTCATTCATGGATATCTTTATGATTCTCCTGTATTCATTCTTCAAGGTTGTCTCTGCAATTATGATACATTATTGAGGCAATTCAAAATAATATATAGACTTTTTAGCATTTCCTCTATACTGATGGCTTCCTTGTCCTTTCTCTTTCTCTCTCTCTTTTTTTTCTTTTCCTAATGATGAAACAGTTTGTTCTTGCACAGTTTTGTTCATGTTCTCTGATTTACCTCAGTGCCATTCTTGGTTTAGTGAAGGATAGGATGCAAGGCTGTTTATGAATATTTCTTTCCACAATACACTAAAAGGAACAAATATCAAACCAGGAAAAAAAAAAGGAAAAAAGGAAAAAAAAAAAAAAAAAAAGGAAAAAAAAAAAAGCACACAGACTACAGTACAGAAGAGGGCTGGGTTTCTTTTTTCCTTCCTATTCTTCTAAAACAGAAGGAACCAGCTCAGCTGGGTATCACTCATCACAAGACTCTGGTTTGATTTCCGCAGGTGGCAAAGGTAAAAAGCTTAACTATGCAGAGCCTGGGGTTTCAAAGGAAGAAATTGGTCAGAAGTTCTTTCACTTCATCAAATTCTGATGAAGAATAAGTAAAATGGTACCAGACTTATTTGGTATCCTACTCTTTCTGTCCCTCTCTTGCAACCTAGAGTATTATCAGATAATAGAAAAACACTGATCAAAGATTACAGGCTGAAAAGCCTCATGTTGAATACCGATATATTTACTAGCTATGTTTATGACCTGCAAATCCTACTGTTTTTACAGGAACTATAGGATGCTTGTCATCTCCATAGATGCCTTCATTGCTTATACATGGAGCTATATGATAATTTTCAAGGCAGTAATAAATTTCTTCTACAGAGCTAGAAACTTGAGTTTCAAAAAAAAGACTAAAAGAGCATTCTAGATGTAAATATTTCTAATTCCCATGAGGTGCTATCTTACCATTCTGGAATTCCAACAAATATATTTAGTCTTTTCTGTAAATAACAAATTAGGAGACACGGTTAAGTATAAAAATATAATTATGAAACATCTAACTCAGAAGCTGAGAAATAAGTATATCACCTATGACCTAGGAAACTAAGGGGAATGAAACTGATTTTCTAATTATCAACTTTGCAAACATCTTAACCAAATACAGGGAAATACACAAGGGATTCTACAATAGATATACTAAATTAATGGACAGGAAAAATACATGAAAGATACTATTTTTCCAACTAACTGTACCTATCAGTAAATGAGGATTAAGTGCTATGTGTTATGTCTTACTTTTGACGATTATCATCACAACATTATTCCTTTTAATATCCAGCTTTGATTTACATGCTACAAATCAACTGAAAATTTTGGGGAAAATGAAACATGATTAATTGCTATCTAATGTTCAGACTGACAACTGAAAACATTTTCTGTCTTAACTAGAGATAATGAAACAGAAGACTAAGACAAACTGGAGGGAAGTGATTGCGGATGTTTTTAGAAATATCTCCTTATTAAATGTAAATCTTTCTGATAGTTGATTCTCTTATAAAATGAGGATATGGTCAATTGTTAAAAACTGTGTAGCAATTGATAAGGAGAGTAATTGTTTAGTAGTGTGAAAGGCTCAAATCTACTTTATTATTCACTTCTCTGTGATTAGACCCAGGCTTCTGAGGTGAAAGTGCAACAACTTAGAGTGACATCTAGCACCTTTAGAGTGAAACTGGGAATTTTCCCCTGCTATCACTGTGTATCAGCTCCTGGAAAACCTTCAGAGTTGTGTGTAACTCAACAGACCCCAGCATTATACATTGGAATAAATAGTCCATTAGCAATGTGTTAGAATAGCGAGAGTCTCTTAAGCCTGTAGTTCCTTGTTGACCTTCAAAAGGCTTTGTAGAAGAATGTGAAAGGCAGAGAGAGGTCTGAACATTGTATTTACTGTAGATTTTTTCACTGCCTTATGCTATCTTTCCCAGTAAAGAATTTGCTCTTGCAGTTGTCTAGCCAACAAGATTTTAATATTTTAATGTGTATTTTTGCTTAAAACACAAATCATATTTTATACAATGCAAACTTAAAACTCTAATGATTTTTATGTATATATATATGTGCATATATATATACACACACTTTTTCTTTTTCAGAATATTCTTGTATTTTTCCAGTATGTTTTCTCCATTCTGGAAGGGTCTTTTTTACTCCAGATGCTTACTTTGTAGTCAAAAGAAACAGTATTCTGTTTCTTAACACAATATTCTACACTGTCTGCATTTCAGTACTATGCTTCTGTTTTTAACTGCATCAAGAACATTGAAATAGATTTTTAGAAGCTGAAAATAGAAATGTAGTTGTACCAAGATTTAGCAAATATTTTAAAATTGGAAATGTGTCTGAACAATGGCAGCACATTTTCTTATAGATATCAGCCATCAAATAGTTTGTCCTTAAGGAAAGAAAAAAGAACCATCTCAAAGACTCCCTGTATACAAGCATTCAAACATTTAACCATTCATTTTCTGCTTTCACCCCATGCTGTAAATCTGGATTTATCTCCTAAAAGATGTCAGAATTAATGATACTTGATTCTGATGGATATCTCAACCAGAGAACAATTGGTTTATTTTCTCACCTGTATGTCACCTGTTGTAGGTTTTTGTAATTTTTTTCCACATAAAATATTGAAATGACATGCATTAGGACAGACTACCTTAATTTTTTTTTTTTTTTTTTTTTTTTTTTTTTTTTTTTACATTTTGGGACATCCTGAGATGCTATCCATTTTTACTATCATATTATATTCTTAACTTATGCATGAAATGCCAATTAGCATAACTAGGAACTGAACATTAAGTACAGGAGTGAAAAACCATTACAGCAATTATTATAAGGATACCAGCTTTCTAAATTACTTGAACACTACAGATATGAGGTAAAATGTTAAACTACAGAGAAAACTTTTGTTCATTATCGTGTAAATTTCCCTTATTTTTTTAGTAAGTCAGTCTTTTAGGTTTTATTTATTTGCTTCTTGGATGTAATGTGCATTTTCAGTGGTCATAATTCCGAAAGCTGTGAAGTTTGACACTGTTTTTTTTTTTATTATTATTTTTTTTTTCCAAATCAATTTTTTTCCAAATGTTGATTATTTTTTTTTTTTTTAGGAATAGTAATTAAATTCCTCTAAGAAAGCTGTATTTGGCCCATTTAAAATCTGTCATGAGTAGCACAACAATGTGTAAAAGGCTAAAACTGGTCAATGGAACTACTCTGCTGTTGTTTAAGAAAGGATATGTTTTAGGAATGCACCAAGGTGCATGTGTGAATAAATGAAAAAGAATTCATAGAAATTCAGGTCAAAGTTATCAAAGTGCCAGGTGAAAAGTTCAGCTCAAAGTTAGTATCCATACCACTGTTCGACTGCAATGATTGACCTAAAGCTACGTATTGTTCTGCAGTACAGTGATGCAGGCTGTTGCAGACAGGGTTCTCAGATAGAGTAAAAGTTCTGAGAAAATGGAAAGAAGGAAAAGCTCACTTGTGCCTGTCACCAAGAGCAGTGCCATCATCAGTTTGTTCATCAGGGAACTAAGGAATCTCCTCACAATAACATGTATTGCATTAAGTTCTGCACTCTGTAGTTACTCCACACCTAGACTTTGCTACAGCTTTAAACATGGGAATTGAGCATAAAAGCATTGACTTTTACAACTCTTGTTATAGAGATTCTATGTAGTATCTATTCTAAGATGTAGTAGATGGTAGCATGCTTTTGCTCCTTTCTGCAAACTGTGCAAGATGAAGGTCATAAGTTGTAATAAACAAAGGGATCTAAAATGCAAAACTGTGGTCTAAGTGAGATATTTAAAAGGCAGTATCCTGCTCTGCATATATTCTCTGCCACTTTGATCAAGTATATTTGTGTTCACTTCATCAAACCAAGGAATAGATATCAAGAATTTTATTCTTTTTGAAAGAACAAGGAAATCAAAAAATTGGGAGACATTTGGGATACTCTCCTAGCCAGTGGGAAGGCTAAGCGAAATACAGTCTGACAGATCCAGAAATTCAGATTTTTGTTTTCCTTTGCTGTTGTTGATTTGTTGTTATGAAGATGAATAACCAGGTAACACATTGTTCTGTGGTATGTAATGTTCAAATTTATTTGTTCCCTCTTCACTCTAGTATCCTTATTGGAAGATAATATCTACTAAGCAGGAGCTGTAGCAACACTTGCTAAACACAACCTACCAGAGCTAGTAATGTATAACAATTAGCAATATTTTCATAGACATATATTTAAGCAGTTTGCACAGAAGTATGTAAATAGGTAAATTTTGCTCTCTTGCCCTTAATCTTACAGATTAAAGATACAGAAACACACTGCTAAAAGACTGGATGGTCATTCTATGACCATATATTCAGCACAGGGAAATTGCAAAGTGGTGGCATCAGAACCTGGAGTTTTCACCTGTTCAAACTTTATTCGGTAGAAAATATAACAGAGAAAATTCTACACTGTAAGAAGCTGATGTCAGAGACTTTGCTAGATGTACAAATGTGTAAACCAGAAGCTGCTAGCATCTAAAAATTGTTCTAAACTTATCCAGAACAGCAACTGGTCACGAGCAACAGAAGACAGAAGACTCACATGTGATTAATATCCCAACATCCCATAAGGATAAGAAGCAATTCAACCATATTTTTGGTAATGTAAGGAAACAGAAAATCTGGATTGCCTCTGCCTTAGGATGTAACACAACCAGAAATAATGCCAACATGTTACAGAATTTTATGTGTTTATGAAGGTATTACAGGTCTACTTATAGGCGCCAGGCACTGTAGATGCTAACTGAATTGCTTTTAAATATGTTATTAGAATGTTTCAAAGCATCTGTAAGTCTGTTTTATGCTGATATTGATTCTTAATTCTTCAGTTTGTTTGAGGAGGAAAAGGAAAAGAGGATGTAAGGAAGTGAACCTGTAAGATACTCTTCTAGAGGCAATTAGTACAGGTTATTTCCCTTTGCAAAAGCTGGTATTTCACACAATATTGATCATCTGGAACAAGATAAAACAGAATTGATGACTGAGTAACGTGCATACAGTTAATTTACATAAAAATATATATTCACATTCTACGGACTAGGTAAGACCCAAAAGCAGCCATGGAGCTTCAACAGGAACTTGAATCTCCATTCAGCTGTCATAACTCTTCATAACTCTTAACAGTCTGTGATAGTTTACAGCATGATTTACAGCTGCATTTTCAGTGCAGCGCAACCCACACCAATTTTTGATTTTTATGACTGAAATTTATATAAGCATGCATGTTAAAAGTTAGGCCATAATTCTCTCCCCCCAGTTGCTTTATTTGTATCATCAATGAACAGTACTTCCTTACATAGTTCACAACCATTTCATAAACTTTACCAAAATGCTGACAAACTAACAAAAAGATGGAAATCACCACAAATTTTAACCCTGAATCAATTGTAAGTGCAGAATATGTAAAATTTGTAAAAAAATTCTAAATAAATATTTCTGAAAATAATACACATGTACACAAAAATAACTGCTCTCTGTCTAATAACAGGCTTATTCTTTCTTTAAATTCTGTCCTCGCTGGTGATTCACCTAGCATATTTGGAAAACAACCCCATAGTGTGTTCTAAAAATCAGTGACTATAATAATTAGTGCAGGAAAAAGTCTAACTTTTAATTATGTGGGAAATAATTATAATAAAATCTGAATATTTTTCTACTTCTCAGATGTTTGTTAAACCAACAGTGGTGAAACATTAAAAATAAATAAATAAATAAAAATAATACTTATTCTGATTTAGCAGTGTAATTTTATTGACTGCCAAAGAGCTACTCCTGATTTATACCACAGAGATGAAAATCAGACCCAGTTCCTCTACCATATTCTTCCATACATATCCTGTATGGATGAAAATCTACGTAAGATTATGGGGATTTATTCATGCACGTTTGCCAGCATTTTCGTATTTATTGGCCTAGCAGATATCATTTGAATTTGGTGCCTTTTTACTAAAGAGTCAAATAAGTTATTAGCTGTATGAATAAGTATTTGATAGTAGATCAGACAAAGATAAGGCATGAGGTATGAGTTTACGGATGCAATAAAATGACTAAGAGGCCAATTTATCCCTTGTGCAACATCTTTGAAGTCAATGAATTTTATCTTTATTTTGAAAATCCGATTTCACACCTAAATACATTATATATAATCAGAATTGTTTGTGTTTTTTTTTTGTTGTTGTTTAGTACTAACTCTTGTAAGAATACCCTGTAAAATGAGACCAATTAGATTTTTCTAACTTTTATACATGCAATACACACTCTGTTTTTTGTTGTTGTTGTTGTTGTTTATTTGTTTTCTAAATATGTCATCTCAATTCACGTCAAGAAAATTCCAATGCACTTGCATAGTGCATACAACTGATGATCATTAGTCCAATTAGTGAACATTAGGAATTTAGATGAGATATGACAGTTGAGCTAGACAGAATTCAGAGAAATCAAAAAGTTGCTCTGAGGCCATGAACTGGGAAGAAAATGTAGTTCTGAAAATGGCAAAATCATGGATCATCAAAAGAAAATGGGAGAAAAATGAACTGAGCCAAAGGCTAGAGGAAGAACTCCGACCAAAGACCAGTGAGCTATTCCATACTATAAAACCACAAGTGGGATAAGGTAGATTTTTTTTTATTATTTTTTTTTTTGGGGGGGGGGGGGATAGGTTCTTGCAGAAAGAGTTATAAGGAGATAAGATTTAAGCAAGATTTAAGCAACAAGTAGTACAAGTAGGTAGAAGGAGCACATTAGTGATAAAGCCACAAAGGTACATTGATAGTAATGAAATGGGTACATAAAGAAAGTGGTCAGTCTTTCTGTCTTCTACACCTGGGCCTCAAGTCAGAGCAGAAGCTATGACCAGCTGCAGGTCAACATTTCCATTTCCAGACTCTCAGACTCAGAACCTCCTACTGAGAAAATCTTCATCTTCTTTCTTGATTAAATGTTGCATAAGTTTCACCATTTTATTCAGTTGTCCAAATCCAGGCAAGTGTCTGGGCTCTGATCTACTGTCAGCAGAGAGAAAGAGGAACCTCCAGGGGTGATTGATTCTAATATGTGATTTATCAGAACATTTTTGAAAATTCATGGTGATCATATTTAGATGTAGAGCTTAGGGATATGGTTTAGTGGAGGACTTGTTAGTGTTAGGTCAGAGGTTGGACTCGGTGATCTTGGAGGTCTCTTCCAACCTAGACTATTCTGTGATTCTGTGATTCTGTGTGATATTGATAAAATGAAACTAACAAATATCTCCTGATTTTTTTAAAGACCTCTTGTAACATTGTGAGGCATGACTTCCAATGACAAAATCAGTATTGACTTCTTCAATTTTACCCACACTAAAGTCTCCTCTTTAGTATGACTTCAAGGAATTTATTGTCTAGGAGTCAGCCTGTATTCTCAAGTGTTCCCTGAGACTTTTCACATTTGCAACCTCTCTCCCCCCAAGGAAATGTAATCAACAGATTGAACAACACAAGTTGTTCTAACCTCTAAGTTCATCATTTAGCAATTTCCCATTTACATCTTACATCTAAGTTAGTCATTTAGCAATTTCTCATTTGTGCTCATTTGAAAAAAAAATGTAGTGAATAGCTTTACTCCAAAATGCATTAAGCTCAGAATTTCATTTCCTGATGTGGAACCCTTATTTTATTAACCACACTGCATTTCCTTGGTGGCCCTATGGCTGATGTTCTTATTGAAAACTGAAATATTTGTTTAATTTTGGGGCCCTACACAGATCATTTTTAGTCCTGACTACACAGCAATTAATTAATAATGCTGTATCTTTACCTATTCCATTTTTACACGGATGCACATGAAATATCTTGTTTAATTTCCTAGTTTGGCAACAATGCAAAGAATTTTGAAAAGTTTTCTTTTACCCCTGTACTTACTGACTACTCTGTCTTTTTCCAATGAGTTCTTTAGCCTTTCTTTGGGCTGATTATAGCTCCTCAGTATCCTTGTCTAGGTGATTGCTTCTGTAACATGGCTTTGCATATTATAATGCAGGATTTAGTTTTGTTTGGAGCAGACATAAACATGTCCTGACCCAATTTAAAGTTTGATGATATTTGCATAACTGGACAGGTTACTTGTGACTTAAATTTCTTCATCCCATTTACAGGAGCTGGTGGGAATGTCTGCAGGAAAACATCTTTTACCTGGGAATACAGCCATCTGCAAATATAGCATACTGCAAATACTCCCTTCAGGTAGATCTAATTGTTTGAAATCCAAACACACCAAAAAAAAAAAAAAAAAAAAAAAAAAAAAAAAAAAAAGGCTGATGTTATCTTGAAAACAGAAAACAGAGAGTAAGAGAGTATGAAAAACATGTATAATTAGCAGGGAAATTAACTTAATGCTGAGAGGCAACAGGTGCCTAATCGAGCATCCAGGCAATCTCCTCATTTTTATATCTTTTGGGGTTTTTTCCTTGTTAACTGACAGATGAGAGCTAATTATGATACTGATGAAAATGAATCAGTTAAAATTCCTGAGGAAATCCCATGAATAAGCAAGAAACAGTCAAAAGACTGGCAAGCCTGCACTTAGAAACAATCAGAGAAAGCTTTGTCAATAAGCAACAAAAAAGAAAAGGAGAGAAAGGCACCATCTGGCTTTACCCTTCCCATAGAAAGGTCAGACTCTTCTCTTGCTCTGGAAATGTCCAACAGTCACACATCAAGGCTGGGAGACCCCAGAGTGAGGGTACTGGGGAATGCATTTTCAGATAAGCAGCTTTCCAAGGTAAGGCATTATTATTTCATCATCTCCAAACTTTTAGAACCACATTCATACTCAAAAGTTAAACTAGATGTCTACAGGCAGCTCCTCTAGTCCCATAACAGTGTTAGGGAGAATGTTTTCTCAAATGTTTCTTTTCTTCCCCTATTTCACACTCCTTGCCTCCCTAGCCCTTGAAAAATAAAAGCATGCTGGGGAGGTGAAGGCTTCTTGATTTCAGCAAATATACAGCAATGTTTCTAATAGGGAGGTATGCAGTTTTAGACTTGAATCAATGCGGATTTTTTTTTTCAGATAGTCAAAACAAGTATAGCTGTTGCATTTCTTCTACACCCCAAGTTTTGCATTCTTAACAAAATACCTTCAGTTGTAATGTAATAATTTAGAGTTGTTAAATCTTTACGTTATCCCAATAACATGTCAATTAAGGGAGGCATTTTATACAGATTACAAAGATTTGTCTGAGGTAGCCACAGCTTTGTTAAAGCTGTTTTGTGGACATCTTCATAATTAATGGAAAAATCATTAGGAATTCAGTCTTTATTAACCCCTGTAGCTGCAGGGGCCCATTTCATCTTAATTGCATTCATTTGGCACTGGCAGTATTATACAGCATAATCACTAATAAATGATCTTTTAATTTGTACCAATCAAGAGAGCTTGCTTTCATGCCAATATTCCTGTTTCTTTGATGTTGACCTGTCTTGATTTTTGATCATTTGAACTTAAGATGATTTACTGGAAAATCAATATCAATACCAAATCTGCCGTATGCATACATCTGTGGTTAAGCTCAATTTGACTGTATTTTGATTGAAATAAGTACTGCTTGATTATCCATTCAGATTTTATGAAATAATCAGGTTGGGAAATCTGGACTGTATTCTTATTCAAAGGCAAATAATTAGAAACTGTAGGAAAACTGCAGAGCTGGGACAGTGTTAGAAGTAACACTTCAGATCCCACTAATTAACCAACTTTGTCTGTAATCTCCTGAAGACCTCCACCAATAGAGTAATATGCTATTACCCATTTAGCAGGGCCAATGGGTGCTTTGCCTACACTTGTTAGTAAGAAAATCTGAGACAGTTTCTCTCATTATACCCCCTGTCAGCATTGTCTCTGTAGTATAAAATAGCCATCATTGTTCTGTTGGTCAGTTAACCAGAAACCAGACTACAGTAAATAAATAAATAAAAAAAAAAATACTTTACAGCTAATTGAAAATGACTGAAACATTCCCTTATCAACCAGCTACTTTGTGTTATTTGAAGAAAATATAAATGTTGGTGAGGGAGGGCAAACACAGAGTTCAGTCTTTTTAATTAATACCCCCTGCTTGAACTAGGATAAGTGACTTAGCTAAACACACACACACAAAAATCCTTAGAGCTATTACTTCAACTTCTTGGTTATGAATTAAAAGGAAAAAATAATAAAACAGATATCTTTCCTAATATTATTGCTATCCCTAAGTACTGAATTAATTTATTGAGCATTTACAATTAAATCTGTTAATTACTATGAGCAATACTGGCCTTGTCTAAACTATTACGGCACTGTTACACCGCTCTGCTAGTGGTTATGAAACAAGTAAAGAACTTAGCTTATTCTGGGGTGGGAGGGAGCAAGCTGGACCACTGCAGCTGCATAACAGTAGGCCCTGTAGGTTTTATCATATTCTTGTGTCGCTGCCTGTCCTCGCTCAACCCTCACTGTTTTGCCTGCAGATACTGGATGACAGATCCTTTTCCTTAGTCTTTGGTGATCTCAGGCAGTCTCCAGTTCCAAAAGATAGAGCTGAGTGTGTGCACATGTGCAAGTTAGATGACATTTCATTTTACGTCACTCCAATTTTCCATGCAAATGTTATCAATCCACAAAATGGATAAGCAGTATTAAATAATTGATCTCCAGTTGCTGAGATATGGTTGTGAAGGAAGCAAATAAAACAGCTTTAGCACTGCCATGCAGTGATGTCACATGGGTGAATCTATGGTTTTAGGGGACAGAAAGGGACACAGGAAATTCTGTAATCAGAAACTACAAGCATGAAATTGCTTCCATTAAGCTTGACTTCCTGATTATTGTATATCACTATCAAAAGGAACACTGAAGGCTATTTTGGTGCCATAAATAAACATTACCATACCTAAACACATTTAAGATTAATAATGACTGCCCTTGATGTGGAATGCCTGTTTAGTTACTGTAGGATTTTTTTTCAGGATTTCTGTAATGCCACCTGTCCTAAAAGATAGATAAGTATTCTCAGCTATAAGATAATTATACTGTAGCAACTTCTTTGGGAATCTTGATAGATAGATATTTACAATAGCAGCCTACACTTCTTAGAACTTTTTTCCAGAAAATTCAGCTGCTGAATGGGTTGCCTGAGACCCCATAAAGCAAGCTTTATGTACAGGTTCCAAAAAACATATAGTAACATATAAATAAGTAGTGTGTATCATATTTGCATATCTGATACTTTTACATATAATCTTGTAGCGAGGACTACACAAGCCCCCATTTTCCTTGGTTATTATGACATTTATTACCATGTGCTATGTGATTGGACATAGTTTATACTTAGAACCTGAATTAGATTATTATTGGCTTTCTCAGAGGTTTTTATTTTGTTTTGTTTACAGCAATGAATATATATGTATATAAAACTGCCTTGAAATCTTAATTTTTCTCATCAGACCAGCCTGTAATACCTCCTTTAAAAAAAAAATAATAAAAAATAAAATAAAATAGTGTTTACTCTTATAGTAGCTTAAAAGAAAAACAAAAACAAACAAACAAAAACCTTCTGTCCTAAAGAATTATTGTATAGTTCTACATGTAATTCTCGTAGATTTGGTCCTACATATTATAAATTCCTTCTTGAGAAAGGCTTAACAAAAGTTCAAAGTTGATTTTGAACAACTAAATTAAAAGAATATCTTCCATGCCACTTTGCATAAAGGTTGCTTGTAATTTTCAGGGTGAGAGCAGGACTTCACAAGACTAAACATTAACAATTGCCTTGATAAGAGCAAGACTGCTGAACTCTAGGACTATTTTTAAGTTAGATATAATTTTAGTAAGACAGAAAGTTAATGGGAAAAGCATGGTTGTTTTGTTCACCAGCCTATGCCTCTATTACTTGACAGCAGTTTACCTAGGACATCCACTGCACATCCTGTCAGAATGACACCAGTCTTTTTGCCTCAAATTCTCTGTAGCCAGGCCAATTTTTGCATGTTTATTATTCTCATCATGGATGAGCACTTATGCCTGTTCTGAATTTGTTCTCCTTTAATTTCCATTTATGTTCCTCTTGTCCTATCTTCTTGTGCCCGTTTGAAAATAGCAGCTCATGTTGACATTATCTGTTCCATTTAAAAATTTAAATACTTCAATTAAATCTTCTCTTAAGTGATTTTTCTTTCTAGACTTCATAGATTTAGATGTTCAGTTTGTCCTCAGAACTTATACTTTCAACCTTGCCACCTTTTCAAGAACAGCAATATCACGTCTATAATATATATCAAAGGTAACATTGTGCAGCTTGAATGTTGTCTCTAACTTTCTTAAATGTATATTCTGCTGCCCTGGCTAACTCTTCTAAATAACATGTCTTTGGAATCACTTTTTAAAGGTTCTTGTCAAAGTCACCTGCATTAGTTATATTCTATTCACCTTTAAATTTGTTTTATATTTCTGACACCAGACCTTAGCACTGTTTTTAACAACGTTAGTTCTTATAATCATGTAAATACCCATTTAGTGGATGGAGCATTTTTTTTTTTTAATTTAACTTTAATATTATTCATTACTATTTATCCCTTATATTTTGAATTGCCTTTCTTGATGTGCTTTATTTTTATAGAAACCTACCAATTTTTAATTTGTGGCTCTTAGACTGGTTGTTACACACCTTCACATTTTTCCCACCTTATTTCCAATTCAGATACAAGTCCCACAGCAAAGTACTGCTACAGGCACATTTTCTGATTTTACAGCAAATAGTTTATGCAGAATGTCATTTGTAAAAATACTATAATAAATTAGAGGACTTATTACTGAGTGCTATTTCCATTTCAATAGAACTTCTTAATATCCATAGTGTAGGAAAGAATCAGAAAGAGCATGGAAATTATCCAAGGACGGAAACTTGGCTGTGAAGAAAATACCAAATAGCAGGTAACACAAGTGAGGTCTTTTTTTAGTGCATGTGCTGTAATCATGAGCATATTCCTCAGATGCTTGTATGTTTTTTTTTTTGTTGTTTTTTTTTTTTGTTTTGTTTTTTGTTTTTTTTTTTTCTGGCATCCCACTATAAATAAATAAATAATTAAATAAATTGTACCTTAATCATGTCCTTGAAGACCCTGTAAAGATTTGAACATGAGGTATTCATCGTCTGGAATTTCTATTGTGTTGGCTTGTAACTTCCTACTACACTGATACAAGCAAATTACCAGCATGTTGGAGATGTACAGCTATCAGAGAAGCACTCTCTGGCAGGGTCTTGTATCTTAGGAATAGTTAAGGGAAAGGAATTTGGGAGATAGAAAAATGAGGAAGGAAGACAGTGAGCAAGAACATAGTTATTTTGCATTGGGTTGGGCCTAGACCTCATCTGTACCTTTAGCAAATGACTGTGATGAGTTGGGGTGTAGCAAATCATAGAAGCTTTACCACTCACTTCAGCGAAGGGAGGATCTGATTTAGTTGCAGCCTACTCCTCATTTTCTCATCTGTCAAACGGTAATTATCCTTGCTTAACTCTCTGATGTGCTACAAAAAGCACAATGAATTTCTCCAACAGGAATCGTTGTGAAGCACAGCACCTTGGAGAGATACCTGAGCTGGCTCCAAGTGAAGCAGCTCCAGAGCTGACAGTACAGCAGCCTCATCAGCTGACACACATGGTTCATTAGCACAGATGGAACACCTTGCTAATGACTTTGGTTGTTTCCAGGATCTCAGCTGTTTTCTTTGCTACATAGACATAACAGCTTGATAAGACCTAGCATGAATTGTTGAAGAGATTTGCACTGCACAGTGTAAGCACATGTGGCCAATTCTCACGTGTGGCCATGGACTAGGTGCAGCAGATTCTGGGATGAGGTAGAAAAGCTCAGGGACCTTCACTCACCTGTGGAGAACCTCCAACACGCTTCCCCGTTAAGAGGAATTCTGAGTGTCAATAACATGTTTCTGTCTGACAAGGAGTAGCTGATAACTAAGTCTGGTGGCCTTCTTTTGCACAGAATCCTGCTCACTCCATAAACTGAGGAAAGCAAAGCACAGGGTCAGCCAGGCAACTCCATCACTGCAATTTCTCTGGGGAAAATCAAAATTCTCCATCTCTCAATTTGAAGTTGCTTACTAAAGGAGATTTAGAAAAGGCCAAAATATGTCCCCTAAAATGTATGGTTATTTTCTTCATCATGTAAACTAAATAATGGAGACAGCTAGATTTACAGGAAACAAAAAAAAATGTTCAAAAAGAAAAATATAATTGTCAGACAGTTTTGTTGCCTGCAAAACACTTGAGAGATTTTGTTTTGCATTACTCTTGTGACACTCTGCAAGACACAAGAAATGTATTGGATTTGTTTAAAAGTTGCAATAACGTAGTTTAGAAAAGTCTTTTAAAACTGGGTTTAAAAAAAAAAAAAGGAATCCTATCTTACAACTAGCCTTCACAGTGTGCTCTTGGGCACGCTTTTTGGCATTGTGCTGTCAGTGCACTTGATTTGCTATCTGCATGTGATGTTATGTGCCATATTGTCACAACTTAGGAAGAAGCAGTAAATTGAAGACGAGTCCTCATTGGAATGAAACTCCCATTTTAAGGAGAAATTCAGATCTATTCAGTTTGACCTTGGAACTTGAATTAAATCTTTAGAAACTCAACTTTCTCGGGGGAAGTATGAGTTTTGTATAAGTCTGGATATATTAAAAGCTTGTACAGCTCTGGTATAGTATATATGCCAGGGTGGTTAATTTCTAATTTAGAGAACAATGAGAAAATCAAAGGGTTTCACCTGAACCAATTTTCACTGAGTTAATTTGTTATACTAAAAGCTGGTTTATAAGCATTTAACAATCCATTAAAAACATTATTAAAAGCTCAGTTGTGATTTTAACTGAAAGATTTTTATATGTTGAATTTTAACTTGATTTCTGAATGGAATTTTTATAGTTTGGGGTGGTATCATAAAAATGCACATAAATATAGGCTGGATTCCAATTTTGTATTGTAATAAGCAGCATTTTATGTATGGGTCTGTATTCAGAGTCAACAAATCATTCAGAAAGAAAAATCAAGTGGATGTGGTTATTGAGGATGAGGATAGCATTTACCTGCTTGAAATTTGATGCATATAATACATAAGGGGATGTCCTTGCTTCAGTCATGTAACTAATCCATTTAGATTGTCAAGTCAGGGAGTTAGACACAATAGGTTTTTGCAAGACTACAGCGTGTCACCACCTAACAGTAGCAGTGCAGCACCCACACTGGAAAGCAAAGACAGAACCCTCACTTCTGCCCTACCTGCAGCAGAGTAAGACAATTATTAAATCCTTTCTTAGAACTGAGAAAATAAATTTACCCTGCTCCCAAGCAGAGGCAACACCTGAGATTTCTGAAATGGCCAAATGTTTTGCTCCTTCTCTCTATCATTGCTGAGTAAATGCCGACTTATCTTCATTAAATCTGCATGCAGCAAATCAATAAGAAGTTGGGGTGCTTGTTTGTAGAAGTAACGGAATCATTTTTGCATGCTGTTAAGATGTTGATGACTCATTTTAGTGTGACTTCAGGAGTTGCCAAGAAATATTGCTAAGCAAATCTAAGCCTGGCTAATGCAGAAATGATAGGTACACTGTGACCTGTGTGTCAGAGTAAAATAGAAGGAAAATAAAAATCCCCCGGTGCATACAGTTACTTACATTGCAGTAAGACATATTTTTTAGGTTTAACTACATTTTATGCCTGTGCTTTTCCAGGGGAAAATCATGGCCCAGAGCATTTTTTCTTACAGTAAGTAATGAAGAAGGTAAACTACAGATATTCCTCCAGTTCTACAAAGTGGCAGATGGCAAAGGTACATTTTCTGATGTGCAATGCTCTGCAAGCATTGTGTGTTTGTGCCCTGGAGTGTATGAACATGACTGAGGAGAGAAGCTGCCCACAAGGACTAAAGAACATGAGTGGGAAAAGTCAGAAAGGAAAAGTTCTGCTCAGGATGCCCAGCATGCCTTTTTACAAGTTGGGGTAAGCTCCATGGCAGGGCCAGTGTGGAAAAACACATCTTGATGGTGATTTTTCAGGGAACCTTCTCATTTTTTTGGCTTCTATGCATACAGCAAATGGGAGAAAAATCTTCATGCCTTTATGGAGTCCCACTTGCAATATGGTGCTGAATAACACTCTGCGAGCAGATTTCTCTGTTAGCTTGCAGGGCAACAACAGCACAACCGGCATCAGTGGCCAGCTGCGTAATTCCAACATTCTTCTCAAATCATCTCCTCCCCTGGGCACAGAGGGAGTTCAGCATTTGCAGCCACTTTGCCTTGGATGTCAAAAGAGCATCAGTGTATGCTAACTGCAACACTATTTTTCTGTTGGGACTTCTTTCCATCAGCCTCAAAGATAAAACATCAGATGCTTCACTGAACCAGGGGACCTGGAAGTTGCAGTCTCTGAATACTCCCAAGCTAAGCTGTGTTCCTGAGTTGCTTTCTCTCTTAAGGGATGAAAGTGCTAATATGCACATAAAAGTGCAAATGAAAATGTGTGGGGTATGCTGCAGCAAAAGAATTACTGTACAAATTATTTGTGACTTTTGAAGTTCACAAAAATAGTCACAGAAGCAAAGTATTTTAGAAAGTACTACAGAAGTCCAGTAATTAATGCACCTCTCTTCTGAGAAGTTGCTATTATATGATCAATTTCCATATGTAATTAGCTTGAGCTTGCCTTTTTTTTTTTTTTTTTGGCTGATTCACTAATTTCCTCTTAAACTCTTCACGCATATTATTAAGAAGTGTCAACTTGCACATGGGGGAGGGGAAAGACAAGCTATATGGGTGATCTATAAGGCTGATCTAATCAATAGGGGCAGTTTCTGGTGTTTGTCACTTGTAGAGGAAGGGGGAAAAAATCAGTGAAACAGGCAGTGATTTTTTGATGGGAGAAAAGTCAGAAAGGGGTGGGGCAGGGCACTAAGAATAGGAGCCTTTGTTCAGTGAAACAAATGTTAACACCAGACTACAGATAAAACTTTATGTATTATTAAAGAATACATTTTGCTGTTGGAAAAATGTAATGCAACCTGGAATCATTTATTCAAACTGGTAATTCTTTTCATGTTGTCACATTACAAAAAGTCTTGGCGTGTCTTGTGTCTGACTGAAAATATAAAACATTGTGGTAAAGGCAACTAACAAGGACTGTGTTTTCCTTTGCCTGAAAGCCACTGCAGAAAGAAATCAGGAAAAAAAAAAAAAAAAAAAAATGATGGGAAAAGAAAAGTGGAAAAAAAAAAAGGCGAAGATGTTCTGATAGGTCATTTTTTTTATATATATATTTTTTTTCATACATGAGCATTTAGTCTACAGTAATCTACCAGGACTGTCAAATTTGATTGAAAGATAATGCAAGATTTTTTTCTTGCTACAATTTATAGCATGTATCCATTAGGAATAATTATGGTTGCATGATTTTGCTAGCTGTTATCTCTACAAGTGTTACTAATGGTTTTATCAATTACTCCCTGTCCAATAACTGCATGGTTGTAACCTAATTTAAAGACACTCTATCACTAGGCTGATTTGTGTAGTAGTAAATGACAGCATTTGAGACACCAGCCAAACGACTCACTTCAGTGACTTAGTTAGTCTCTAATAATTAACAATTAGTAGGTACCTAGGAAAAACTCAAGAGACTAGAGCTCCCATGTTTCCCTTTCTTATCTAAATACAAGAAGTTAACAAGACAATCTCCTGTAAATATAAGCCTTGTAAAAAATCTCCTTCTATGGCTTTCAGAAAATGTGCTTTCATAAAGCTTAACATTTGAGGAATGGAACAGAAACAAACTTTAGGATCCATGGATGCGAGACAGTGAGACTCTGACAACCTAGGGAAGAGACGGAGGATTGTTATACTTTGCAGCTTCACTGATAGTGCTATAGTTCAAAAGCAAAGCCAGTGTACTAAAAGGGGAATAGTGCTGGCAAAATTGTGCTATTTTCTTGAACTTTAGAGCAAAAATGCTGGATGTGCAAAAAGAAGCACTTCATTACAGATCATTAGTGAGGTTTTATGTACAGCTCAGAAAGGTATTGCCTGCTTAGAACAGACTGGATAGAAATCTGAAATCTATTTTAAATGAGTGTAAAAGATGGTATTCCTCCAAGGATGTTATCTCTGAGGATTTTAAAGAATTTTTCCATTAAAAACTCTCTCTTCCTAAATAAGACTTTGAACTTTAGGTTTAAAGCAGGATCTTGTACTCTGCAAGCAACTATTTCTTTGTAGGCACAAAGACATTTAAAATAACAGTGAAAGAGAACAGGGGGTGAGGTTTTTGCAATGCACAGTCCTTTGCACAGTCCATTAGTATATTTGAATTTAGCCTGATGGGGCAAAATTGCCTGGAATAATTCATCATTTGGGTTATTGTGTCAGATCTTAGTACATCATCCCTTTCAGATTATCCAAGATCCCAAAGTAACAGTCTTTCCCTAGGAGCCTTGAGGGTTGTATGTTTATAAAATGCTGCACTTTACCCACTCAACAGTCTGATGACATTTTCAGGCTTACATACAAAACCAATATCTGCTATGAAGCTTGCACAGTCTTCGTAGGAACATAGGAGCTGCCACCCTGGATTAGATCAGTGATCCATCTAGTGTGGTCCCCTGTCTCTGACAGATGCCAAATCCTGACTGTTTTAGAGGAAGGTGCAAGAAACCTTGTCAGGAAAAAAAAAAAAAAAAAAAAAAAAAAAAAAAAAAAAAGTAGAAACACCTGCATGTAAAGGGAAGTTGCTTCTTAAAGCCGCAGTAAGTGGCTGGTTTATGCCCTAAAGCTTGACTGCACGTATGCTTTTAAAAGTACAGGGGTTTTGTTATAATTACAGTAGCTGTCACTATCCTTATAATATGTGTATTACAGTCTTGATCTCAAGGCTATGTCTAGATTGCACAGCACAGTCCCACTTCCCTGATCATTATCCATGTTGAGGGCTGACCCAGAAAGGCTGCTGTTCCTTTTTGGCCAATGTGGCCAAGTGTCTTTCTCTTGGGCACTGGGTCCTGGCTGGAGATGGTGGGAGGTGGAGGAGGCCTACTTCCCAGCTCTTTGGGGAAGAGAACACTGTTTAAATGTAGCCACAGAAACCAACTAGCAATTAATTAATTCAGCTGGGTTGGTTTAGGCATTTTTAAGTCTCTTTTCTTGGATATGATATTTTTGTTGTTGTTGACCTCATGTTTTTGATTCCTAAAAAGAGTAAATAAATAGTCCACTTTTTTTCCAACTATGTTCGGCACCCATCATTTTCTGCTATTCACTTCTGATCTAAAGCAAGCAATTCCAGTACTCTTTTATTTTTTATGTTAACATTTGTCTAAACATTTATTTGCCCTTTTGGAAGCTCTTTATTTTCTGCCATCTCATTCCTGAGACTGTATGCTGAGGGTGTATCATTCATTTATCTAATTCTATGAAAATATTTTTGGTTTTGTTATCTGCCTCCAGATGCTTCCCTAATGGAAATATTATTTAATAGTGCTAAACAACAAAATTCATGCCTCTGATTTTAGCTCAATCTGATGACGATTTTCCAAAATAGGAATAACAGAACATTTTGACCATTCAGTGAGTTGCTAAAACAATGCAAAGTCTGGGTTACAAAAGCAAGAGATGATCTTCAAAATGTAGTTTTAACCTAATCCACCCTTTCTGGTTCATCTGCATATTCTTTTGAAAACCACTCATTGAGTATCTGTAGCCCAAATGATGTCATCAAGCACAGCATGCAGCCACTACAAGTGGGACAATTATAATTTTTGTAGCTGATTAATCATCATGAAAAAGTAACAGTCAATTGACTCAATCATACATCCATGGTGATTAATCACACTTCACTTGTGTTTTTTACAAGTATTTTACCGACAGTGCAGATGTTGGATGATTTTTCTCCTTGAGCCTTTTCCTTGGTCACAGATGTTAAGTAATCATCTTGTCCTGATACTTGACTTATCTAATTTTTTCTTCTGTGGGGCCTTAAAAACAAATGTGTTTCTTATGGGGAAATAAAATTTTAAATTAGTTATTAATTTTTTACAGGTTAATCAATATCTGAAATCACTGCAATTATCACCCATAGTCATAGTTGTTGTTTTTTTGTTTGTTTGTTTTTTTCTACAGGCACATTACTCTTAAATTTTTACCTGTGTTATATGTGAGAGCAGAAATACAAATAAAGCATTGACAGGCAGGTAGCAGAGTCCATCTTATATTTAGACTACAGTTAAAGCATCTAATTTCAGTTCGTGAAAAGACTCACTTGTAACTAATTGGCATACAAACAAGCAAACAAGAATCTTCTGGCACTGAAATATAGCAGTTCACAGATATTCATACCAGCTTATAGGCTTTAGCCTTTAACCTCAGAACAGTAAGGAAAATTGCTGACACATCACAGAAGATCAAAGTGTCTTAGTGCATTGTTAGAACACTGGTAATGACATTTTCTATGGAGTTATGTCTATTCTGACAAAGCCATGAGCATCCACAACTGCTGCTGTCCCACGACTGTTACATTCTACTGCTTTATATCTTAAGTGCATATACAGAGATGATTATGTAATTGTTTTTAGGACTGCAAATTTGTTTCTATATAACATCCAAAGACCTATTTCAGAGGACCCCTTCCAAATAAAATACACATAATATTTCCCAGGCTGCCCTCGATATTGCAAATGGAAATATTTTGTAGTGTAGGGTAAAATAAGGTGTTTACCTCAAATGATGCAGGCCTTATTGATTCCAACCATGTTTCACCCTTCAGAAAAAGCCAAAGATGCCCATTTTACTTAGGAAAAGGCTAGTACCAATCTCTTTGCCCATCCTCAGACCACTGCTAAGATCAGTGCAGACACTGGAAATGCTTTCATGAAAAGGTGACACAGCTGCATTGAATTCTGCACTAGACTCCAGTCTTGATACTGTTAATAAAGAGCCTAAGGTTGGGTATAATTGTTAATACACTAATTCTAAAAATCCACTCAAATGTCACTTATAATCAGGATTTTCTACTGTGCTAGGACCCCTGGGGAAACCTTTGAAGCTGTGAATGGTGTACACGATGACAGGGATGAACATAAGAAGGTAGAAGGCCACCGATGCTGTTTAGCTTAGTTGTACAAAGCTATCACGTACAGAGAAGCTTAGAAATACTGGCAGCTAGGAAGATGGGAAAGCAAAGTGTGAGATGGAGAAAACACCCAGATCCAGAAAGAAAAGCTTTACACTAAGCCCAGTTATTTCAAAGCATTAGGGGGAGAGGTGAAGAAACTATGGCTTGTAATTTACTGTAGAAGTAACAAAGCAGAAAAGACATTATAACAGCATTTTATTGAGAAGACATCCATGACATGAAACTATGTAAAACAATAAATCAAAAAAAAAAAAAAAAAAAAAAAACTTAGTTACTTCATTAGTAGTACAGATGAACCCTACTTTAGATGTGAAAAAGCAGGATGGTTATGAAAACTTTAAAGGAGAATGACAGTTACAAATTAGTTTAATACATTATATATATATAAATATATATATATGAGTATCAGCCAATGCTTATACATTAATTGGGTTTTAATTGTATTAAAGCTGTGCACTCTTATTGTCTCATTTCTCTCCTATTTTTGATATTATTATTCATAGCATTTTGAAATGTAACTTTGTGTACTACCTTGCGGTGCTTGTTGCACTTTATTTATGATTAGTGCTTGGGCTGGTATGAAGTGAATGCATATACTTCAGTAATGAAGTGGAGAAGATTCGGGTGGATTTTTCAGAGTCACAAGGCCTGCCGTAAAAAATCCCTCATGAATCTTTTACAGCTATAAGTAGTATGGCATTGGTAATAGCTCTACTACTATGGGAAGTTTGGTGGAAGACATTTTTTAAAAGCTCCTGAGAAAGGGAGGATGTCAGGATTTATGTGTGGTGGTGCTGGGAGCAGTTGTTTTCAGCAAGGGTAAGTTGTCTCGGTTTTCGTTTGGAATAACTAACTGCCACAGATAATAGCAGCTTGCTCTGCTTCCTACTTGTAGTCAACACAGGGTTTTCTCACACTCCCACCTGACTCTATTTTTTGCACATCAGAGTATTTCATCTGAGCTATAAGTTGCTCCATCATTACTCACTTACATGGATTTCTTTAATTATTCACACTAAGTTTAATCATATGCTAAACGTAGATAATTCTTCTTTGGAAGTGTATTTCTCTTACAGGCAAGGGCAGTACTTTTTGTAAAAAAGAACGTTCTTTTTCCGGTGTCTGTGAATATGAACACAGATTTTCTAAGACATAAATCTTAATAAATAAATAAAAGAAGGAAGAAATCACACAATCACACATGTAATATGCGGCCGTACTGCCATACTACCCTAGAGCAGGTGTGGGAGGTGTCTGCTGTGGGTTCAGGCTGGGAGTCTGTCTGCCAAGCTTTCTCTTTAGTTGGAGTGGAGATGATAACAGGGAATTTCAAACCAGTTCATTGATGGCAGAAGATGGGGACAGCAAAGAGAAAGAAGCTGAAGCTGGAATTGTGCCTGAAGGAGGCAGAGGTGACATCCTACCCTACAAAGGTGCAGGAAAAAAGAAAGAAGAGATGGAGAAAAACAAATACCAGAAAGATGAGATGAAGATTTATGAGGGCAACAGATTAGCACAGGAGTGAGACAGGAAGAATGGTAATTAGACTAGTTAAATTGGGATCATGCAGCTGGGAAAAGAGACGAGGGCTGAAACAATTTGGAAGGGGAATAGGAAAAGGTTGAGGAGAGGCTGAGCCCACAAAATTCTATTGCCTCCTAAGGCTGAAATGCAAACGAGGATTTCTGAATGTTGTTGCTCCTCTGCTCCTGGTAATTACATAAAAGTGAATTTGCTGCCACCATGACCCTTTCTGCTTCTAGGACCAGTGCTCCCAGGTTCCAAGCTGCCTACAGTGACAGTCCTCTGGATCACATAGCAAAGGGCATAATGGTGGGTTGCTTTCCAGCCCTTCCCGTATCAGTGTGATATCAAGCAATGGGATTGATTATTGCATACTGAAATGAGAGCAACATTCAGTTTACTCCTAAGCAATAAGAGATAAAAAAGCAGAAGGATAACTTAGAAAAAAATTAAAAAGTACACACAAGCTATCAGAGGTGGGTAAAACTGAGCCCTGTCCCACTTTCCTAGTTATATCTCTTCCTTCAGGTATAACACTAGGGGTGCCCTTACATGTCTGTGGAGCTGATCCCGGAGGCAGGACCTCTGAAACCTGTACTGGAGTACTGAGCCTAGCTTGCAGCCAGGCAAAGGAATTAGTGGGACCCCAGCAGGCTGCTTACCAACAGTCTGGTGGATAAAATCCTCACATCTATGCAGACTGTTTCCAACTTTCAGCAGAGCAGCATTAAAAAAAAAAAAAAAAAAAAAAAAAAAAAAAAAAGTGTTCTGAGCACCTCTAATTGTCACTGTTACAATCTGAATCACTCTAAAGTTAAGAAATGCCAGAATCTGTGCTGCCCAGGTAACCTTAATGCTTATGTGCACACCCCCTTTTACATGCATTATGATACACTCTTGAGTTATCTGATTGCTTGTTATTTTTTTGCCTGTATCATTTGAGGCATGGGATGCACCTGCAGTAGGGATGAATCAGAGTTAAGTAATGAAGGGTGTTGCTCTCCTTATGCTCCCTATTTTGGCTGGTTTGAAGACATGCAGGCTGACACAGAGATAGAAGGAAAAGACATGGAAAGGCACTAATTATTGCCAAAAAAAAAAAAAAAAAAAAAAATGCTGACCAGCAGACCTAATTCTATCTAAGTGTCTGCCACAGAACTCTTCCAAGATGCTGGTAAAGTCAAATAAGGTAAACTTTGGGCAGGTGATCCTTCAGAGGAGGCCCAATCAGCTCTGAAAATCAATGCTCTCATAGGAGGTGAAAGATCTAGGGAATGCTGCCTTTTTTCTATGCTTTCTGGGTTCCTCATTGTAGACCTTGTGTTTTGATTTACAGAGCTTTGGGGCAGTCACACCTGCAATCAAAATCAATAATGGGAGCTGTACTTTGACTGCATGAAGCACTGTACAACATCTGCAAACATCTCTGGAGAAAATAAATAAATAAATAAATAAATAAATGTGTTTTACACAGAGAATGTAAAAACTGGATCTTGATCTCCCCTTACCCTGGTTCTCCACTTAGAAAATGTGAATAACAATCATAACCCTCAAATGCCAAAATATAATGAAAACAAGTTTAGTGTATATCTGAGAAGCAATCAGACTGTAAAATAAAAAGCCACAAGTAAATTAGGTAGTTTGGTCTTTAAATGAGAGGTTTTGGAGTGGTAAGTAAGGCACAAAGCCATGAAAAACAATGAGAAGGTGCCAGATAGCTAAAAAGTGAGCTGTTCATTGCATGTCCGTTATCTGCATTGTGCCCTGAAGGAGGAAGGGATCCCAGGGAAAAATAATAATATATTTTTGTCTCATTACAAATTGCATCAGAAGACATGAGTAAGGAGGTTATGTCCAGTGTTTGATGACAAAGTAAATCCAGTTTAAGGGTTCCTAGAACTGGGAAATCAACAGAGCACCACAATGCTGATTTATTTTAAACTCCTTCTGCCAAACCAAATTGTTAACAAGTTTTTGGGAGAAAAATTGTCCGTAAATTTTCAGTTCATACACCTAGACTTCAGTCCTGCCCAAGGATTATTCCTGAAGCCAACATAAGATTGACACAAGCTTGGAACTAGGTGCTTTTGCTGGTTTAGCATTAGAGTAATTTTGTCACCACATTTAATTTGGATCCAGTTTGAACTGCTGTGTGTATATATAAAGTCTCTAGAGGAAAACCCAACACAGATCCTAAACATTACCTTGGGCCTGTGTCCTTGACTTGGCAACCTTAATAAAGGTTTTGGACATTTCCACATTTCCTCGAGTCTCTTGTCTGATACACGGAGGTTCACGTAGGGCTGTTTGTCCAAGTACCCAGCACACCAGAAGCAAAATAAATATATTTGCATCAATGTAGTCATCAGTTAACTTTATTCACTACTAAAATAGTCTACACATAAAAAATTGTTCTCAAATATTATGTTAACTTTTTACAGTATTTCAATCATATTACTATTCCAATTTTGTATGGTATCTAAAGTCATTGGGATAGAAAGTTTGCTTTGTACAACCAAAATCTGGTTTAATCCTAGGTTTAAAAACACATGTGTAAGGCAAAATTGACTGCAAATTTCAAATATATATAGATATATTTTATTTTATTTTTTTGCGATACAGTTGCAGTTAGATATTTTTTCCTAGGATTACAAATTTTAAAATGTCTTCAAGATGCAGCTTTATTTTTCTCTGCTGATGGCTCTTTGGAGGCGTGGGTATATTCTTTCTTTTTCTTGCTGAGAACATCCATTATTCTGAGTAGTCCTTCCAATTCAAAATAAACTGAACATATTCTGTGTGTTTTTTGTTTGTTTGTTTGTTTTTGTTGTTGTTGTTGTTGTTTTCCAGAAATATTAACACTTTTTAAAAATTTTCTCTTCTTCAGATAGCCAGACTTAAAGCAGTAAAAATGTGAAAACAACATTCATTGTTATTCTTGATGAAAATCTTCAAAGTTTCCTCTTTTTGACAACTTCAAAATTTCCAACAATAAAAAATCATGTTAAAGCTTGAAATTCGCTACTTTCTTGTCTTTTATTTCCTCATTCAGTATAGAACTGCTCTGTGCCAAAAATGAATTTAATCTCCCCAAAGCCAAAACTTAAGTCAGTTTTCAACCACATTGCACATGAAACAGCAAAGACGGATACAGAACAGCATTTCAGTAGGCAGTTACCATCAGGACACTGTGGCACACTCTAGTTTGTTGAAAAAATATAGTATAATATCAAATGGAGGAAAAATCTGTTTGGTTCCTAGGCTACAAGAGTTGCTGGATTAGACAATATGAGAGGGATGGAGGCTTCTCTGACTTTTCTCGCTGTTTCTGTTGACTCCCATGTAAATCTGAAATGGTAAAAAAAAAAAGTATAAAATTATCTAAACTTTGTCATTTTCCCAGCTAACACAATGCAAAATTTGACAAAAATTGAGCTTCAAAAATAGTATACCCCAAAAGACAAGGATATTACGATATTGTAAGCGGGCTGCTTGCAGATTAAATTCATGGTCACCCATGGTCCCCCTGGTCCTTAGCCTTTTCTGCTGGGCTTGTTGAGCCAAAAAGAAGCCAGTGGGCCTTTCATCTATAAAAAGGTCTTTGTAAATACAGTGGTCTGTACAGAAGTTTGTTTTGACTGTGTTGATGATTTCAGTCTATAACCACATTTATTTAAAAGGCAGCTAAAAGCACTTGAGGATGGAATCATTCAAGATCCTTCCTTGTCAAGTGAGCATCAATCATTTTCAGGATGTCCTCTCAAACAGTTTGGTTTCCTGCAAAATATTTTCATATATTTTCAGCCAAAGAAAGGTCTCAGTGGAACAATTTATTAATTTGAGACTACTCATACAATTAAAATCAAGCACAAATATTTTTGGAGTATATAAGAAGTAGACCTCATGGCAAAAAGTGGAGATAGGGTATGGTTTGCAGTGTAATTTAATGCCTTGAAGTGCTAAGCACAAGTAATTGAGTTCAAAGCCTGAACGGGAGGAAGTCAGAGAAAATAAACACAAGGGATCTTTCCAACTAGAAAAATCTGCATGGGAAAGATTCACACCAGCTATCTCAGATGTCTGTTAAGTAGCTTTCCTAGCTTACTTTTTATTTTTACATATACTCCATTATTTAATTTTATTTGCACATCTTAGTGAATGCATTAAAGTCTTATAACCAATTATTAATATTTGCCATAAGTTTATTCAAAGTATTTTTTCTCTGTTGGGAAACTCAACAATAATAACATTAGAACTTTAACAGTTAGCTCATTTACTGGTATTAATATTCCTTTGTATATATTTGGATTTATACCTTGTGTCAATTTCTTGATTTGTTGTTTTTGCTGTGTTGGTATGGTGGTTTTACTCAGGCGGGCTGCTGAGCTCCACCACAACTGCTCTCTCCCTCCCCCTCCTCAAAGGGAAAGGGGGGAGAAAAATGCGAGGAAAATGGTTCAAGGGCTGAGATAAGGACAGGGAGATCACTGAACAATTATTGTCATGGGATAAACAAAGTAGGGAGACTAGTAAAATTTATTACCTATCACTGACAAGCTAGAGAAGTGAGAAATGGAAAGGAAAGGAGATGAAAGGGAAAGGGAAAGGGAAAGGGAAAGGGAAAGGGAAAGGGAAAGGGAAAGGGAAGGGAAGGGAAAGGGAAAGGAAAGGAAAGGAAAGGAAAGGAAAGGAAAGGAAAGGAAAGGAAAGGAAAGGAAAGGAAAGGAAAGGAAAGGAAAGGAAAGGAAAGGAAAGGAAAGGAATAGAGAGAGAGAAAGGAAAGGAAAGGAAAGGAAAGGAAAGGAAAGGAAAGGAAAGGAAAGGAAAGGAAAGGAAAGGCAAGGCAAGGCAAGGCAAGGCAAGGC